>NC_067479.1:72754872-73054872 GCF_947179515.1 Apodemus sylvaticus | reverse complement strand
GTCACTTAAAGATTCACCTGAACTGCCAGGGTAGTGGTCTGCCTTTTATACCAGCACTCAGGAGGCAGCCTGGTCTACATAGCAAGTTCCGGGCCAGACAGCACTACAAAGTGAGACCCTGCCTTTAAAAAAATTTTTTTTGCATGAACTTCCTATTGAGTGATTGTACTGTTTTTATCCTAGCAGTATGTCACCTGGACTCTCTCCCATTTTAGCAAATCTGATTGTTTACAGATGTCTAAATCTCAAGAATGCAATGACTGCTTTTGTTAACAATAACTAAAAAGAACCAATATCTTGTAACTCAAGCCTACAGCTGGCTCAGATGTGACTTGTTTTGCCATATTTACTCAACTTTAGCATAATTACATGATTTCCCAATTGATGGATGGATTTCCCAGGAATGATTTAATAAAATTAAGGAAAATTGAGAGAAAGGAATAATTACTAATCATTCACATTGTTTGACTCCAAGCAGCAATGAGAATCAGATAAGTATCAAATAGAAGCAATCTTTTCTAAAGCATACGCAGCATCTGTGGGGCTAGTGGCAAATGTGCCTGGTCTGCTGTTGGTCTGCAGCAGTCTTCACAAATTAGACTGTTGATTTGGGGGAGAGGGTATCAAAATGAAGACTAGATCTTTACCATGAGACTCCACATTTTATACATGACAAAGCTATTATAAAGTTAATAACCTAGCAAAGACCAATTCTGAAGAAAGTAGAACAGGGTTTAAAATAAACCCATCCAGAAATCTTTATATTTACATGTATTGTGAGGGCCTGCATGTTATGTATATGTACCATGTGCATGCTAGTGCCCACAGAGGTCAGAATAGGGTGTTGGATCCCCTGGAACTAGAGTTATGGAAGGGTATGAGCCACCAGTGTTGGTGCTTGGGTCTCAGTGAGAGCAACTCTGAACGTGTGCATTGCATCGGTATGAGTACTCAGCAGCCATGGTGCACGTGTAGAGGTCAGGACATCTTACAGAGCCAATGTTCTCCACATTGTGGCTCCTTAGGAATCAGCGCAGGGAAAGGACTTTACCCAGTGAGCCCTCTTGCTGTCTGGCATCGCAGTTACGTTCTTAGTGGCATCACACCGGCTTTATTTTAATCTGATCTCTTGTGCCATGGAGCTCTTGTGTTGGTTAAGTGGTAGATGGTGCCACTTGGAGCGTAGCCCGTTTCTGATAAGCCAAAGTTCCCAGTGTACCAACCAGAATTAGCACCAGCAGGCAGAATCCAGTGGGCAGAAGTAGCTCAGTCATTGATGGGTTATGGTCCAAGGAAGTCCGCAGCCTAGGAACATAGAAAGCACCGTTTGTCCTGTAGTGGTGCTCGGCATGGAACTGAGACCTGTTTGAGTCAAGCACTAGAGCAGACAAATCAGTGAAAGGGAAGGTAAAACCCAAAATGTAGGGACAGGACTAAGATCCAAGTTCCCAGCCGCTTCAAGTACTGAAAGATCTGATAGTAGTAAGGGCAGGATAATGGGAAGAGACTGTCTGGGCAGCTAGATTCCCTGATGCTGTTTGAGAGAGATGTGATGGCACAATTACCGTGTGGCCCCCAGTACTTCAGGGGTGAGACCTTCAAGATCATCCTCAGCTGTATAGTAAATTTGAGGTGTCAGTCTGTCTGGTGCTCAGTAAGTAAAATATAACTGGGGAGGATGCAGATGGATCTCTGTGGGTTGAAGGTTAGTCTGCTCTACAGCAGCTAACTTAGTGTATGTGTAACTTACTACAGTAAGTTGTAAGCTAACCAGGGTTACACAGTGAGGCCTTGGGTTGACCCTTCCCCCTCAAAAACAAAACCCAAAGCCATGACAACTGAAATCCCTAAGTTCCAGGGATGGGGCCCTATTACTGTGTGATGGACCTAAGGTGATGGCGGGCATCTGTTTACTGATCTAGTCATCCTGTCTAGAATAAGGTACCCTCAAATGCATGCTTCCCAAATAACCATTTCAGTTGTCTGCACAGCAGGGATTCAGATGACAAAGTTTACTGTTTGGGACTCAATCTTACTTGCTGTATTCTGTGGTAAAGATGGCTTCTCCTTGGTGTACTTGGAGGGGTTCCTTCTGAAGCCTCAGAGCCAGGGTCCTATGCAGCATAGTAGTGGAAGGCCCTTGGCAGCCAGGAGACTTCCACAAACTCACAGTGAACAGCAAGCTTGTGGTGATGGATGGGCTGTGGAAATAACACCTGAGCAGACATTGGCATCTCATAATGGAGGAGTGCTTGAGAGAGCATCTAAAGAGCTAAGTGTAGTTTCCAGGGTTGGATGAACAGGGTGAGAGCACTGTGGCCCACTGTCTAAATAGGTGGGACTGTCCCTTTACCTGCTAGTGCCAGCTCTTGTCACCAGGGCCTGCAGAACTAGCTCAGCAAGCTCTTCCCTCTGTCCTTTCCCCAGAGAGTGGCCTGGGATCCCCGTTAACTTTAGAGACATCTGGAATAGCAGCAGGTCTTGGTGTGTAAAGCTCATCGGTTGAAAAGTGGCGGCAACACTGGCACCTGCATCACTCAGACACAGTCGGCCTTGGGGACAGTAAAGAAGACCATCGTACCCAGGAATCTGCAAGAGAACACCAGGGTGGGCCACAGCTTCAGTTACTGTCTCAGGAAAATGGCATATGCTTAATCAGTCATGGGCTAAGGAGATGAGGAGGAGAAGGAAGGAAGGTTGACAGGGGCAGAGAGTGCAGATGAGCAAAAGCCCGGGGTTGACCCTCGGCGCTGCTGAGTAGATGCATAAATAGGATAAAAATAAGACATTTCAAAAGCAAACTGTACATGAGGCTTGGTGGTTCCTGTATACGAGAGGCAGAGGCAGGAGGATTGTCACAAGTTTGAAGTTGACCTGGGCTATATAGGTAATTCTGGGCCAGTCTGGACTACAGAACAAGACTGTAAAGAAGCTAAACAGTAATTGCCAGCCAAGCATTTCCCAACTTTCCTGCCTGTGTGTTCGCTCTGACTACTCATAAGATTCTCACCCGAACAGCCTTTCCTGGAGGGCAGGGGATCCACGGTGACCCCTGCACTTGCACCTCGTAGGCTCCCTTGTGGGTGCATTGATGTAAATAGCAACAGCCTGTGGGATCTTCCTCAACATACAGAGCTGTAGAGGGTTGGCTGGTGTTGTCTTTGGAGAGCACTTGGGAGGTAAGGTTGGCAAAGAAGCAGCGGCTGTGCACATGGTAGATCTCCCCATGGGGGTTCTCTGCTCTGGTGTGCAGTCCGTTCTCTTCCTTCCAGCATTCACTCTGTGGTTCAGGGAAAAGGGCAGAACAGTGTGATGCTGTTGAGGTTGACACCTCCTGGGCCTGCTCCATGGTCTCTTCTGTGGTGCACTCACCCCATTGGCTAAGGGTTTGTACATGTGGCAGCCTTCCAGCTTTGGGTCCGAGGAACAGCTTCCCTTGTCCAAGTGCAAGTAGTGGCAGCCCAGCCCACTGTGTGGAAGGGATAATGCAGAGTTGACACTGGGTTCACTGGTAGTTGTATTGCTCCCTGTCCACTCAGCACACACCTGCCTGTGCAGAAGAAGTCTGAGGATCCAGTCTTGCATGTGCTCACCAGGCCGAAGTCTGGGCCAGAGCCTGTTTGTGCAACAAGACAGGAAAGCACACAGAGATGAAACCCTGGGCTGGGCAGAGCGGCATGGCACGGCACATGCCTTTAACCCTAGCGCTTGGGAGTGAGAGCCAGGAGGAGCTCCGAGTTCCAGGACAGCCTGGTCTACAAAGTGAGTTCCAGGACAGCCTGGTCTACAAAGTGAGTTCCAGGACAGCAGAGCTACACAGCCTGGAAAACAGACAAAACCATGGAGATCCCTCTGCACCAGCTCTGCCCACAGTTTGAATTATACCTTAGTAGCAAACAACTCAGACTCACTTCCCACAAAGCTGACTTGGGTTCCAAGTGTCTTGTAGCTCGCTCTTATTCCTTACCCTGGCCCCAGAGAAGTTCCTCTGAAGCACTGTGGTTGACCTGATACCAGCCTGAATCTTCGAAGGCAGCAAGGGTTATCGGGTCAAGTCGAGTGTGCTGGGCACCATGGAAGGTAGCAGTCATTATAGAGCCCTGAAGCAATCTGGACTCCCAGTGGGAAGACAGAGAGCCCTGTTGGATAAGGGAGCAAACAGCTGGTTGCTATTGCCCCACTCCCTCTTTCTCCCATCATTCCAAAGTTATTCTCTCTCACTCACCTCTTCTTCCAAAGGAACTCCCAGTAAAGTCCCGGGCACCCCCAAGTGTTGGGCTAGGCTGTGGCTGACAGCTGGAGTGGTGAGAAGCAGCTGCCCCCGTTCATCTCGTCTGGTCACCTGTTTCCTCGTCGAACAATTCTCTCTAGCTGGCTTCAAAAAGGGAAGAAGGCAACACGAGGAGGGGAAAACTTAGGAAGGGTGAAACAGAACTGGAAGGTAATGAACTCCCTCTGGTGACATCATAGGGTGGCCATTCCCACTCATTTACCACTGAGTCCTGAGGGACAGTCTCGCCACATCTTGAAGAGCTGTCCAGAAAAACCCAGGGCATGTAGCAGTTCATGTAGTGTAACCTAAGAACAACAGGCTTCTAAGCCAGGGCCTGGGTCTGTAGCAGAACCCTGAAGCCCTTCCACATAGCCAGCTCTTCGTAGAGCTGAAGACATCCTGTCTCATTCTCAGTCGGCCCGCCCACTTAATGGGAGACTGCCACCTCCTGCCCCAGTCCCCATTCGGCCTGCAGCAGTCACCATGACAATGTCATCATGGCTGAGGCTTGGGCTGCTGAGATGGTGGGCACAGTAGACGATGGTACCAGCGAGGGGCCTGTCTTCCGAGTCTAGCTGGCAGCAGGCAGCATAGGCTATGACAGAGGGCTGCAAACAGACCAGGAGAAGGTAGGGTGGAAAGGAAAGTGAGCTAAGACAGGTAGATGGAATCTTCCTGAGAAAAAGAGGAAGCAAGGGCTCTATAGAGTTCTGCTGGGGTAGCACCCACGGGTAGCCCGGGAGATTCTTAGCCCTTACATAAGTCAAGCTTTATCAGACTGCCCCAAACTGCTCCCAA
Organism: Apodemus sylvaticus; assembly: GCF_947179515.1. NCBI lineage: Eukaryota > Metazoa > Chordata > Mammalia > Rodentia > Muridae > Apodemus > Apodemus sylvaticus. Next base: position 73,049,801 of record NC_067479.1, on the reverse strand, counting down.
AGAAGTGTAATTCAGTAAAACTGCTATTTCCATCTTCCTCCACAAAGTTTGACATTAAGAGCAACAGAGCAGCCAGGCGTGGAGGTGCACGCCTGTAATCCCAGCACTTGGGAGGCAGAGGCAGGCAGATTTCTGAGTTCAAGGCCAGCCTGGTCTACAGAGTGAGTTCCAGGACAGCCAGGGCTACACAAACCCTGTCTTGAACCCCCCCCCCCAAAAAAAAACCCAAAAAACAAAAAACAGCTGAGCAAGGGAAAAGATCTGCTTTGAACCTCACCTCTTTGTGACACTGGGAAGTGTGGGCCACCCGCACATACAGGAGAAAGTCGGTGTTTTGGACTCCAGGGCCATCTGGTTGGATTAGTTGGGGCAGACCATGCTCTGGCCACAAGGAATAACCACGCAGGTGGGCATCTGGCATCTGTTAGGGAATGAAATCTAGTATCAGCTTAGCTGATGGATGGAAACTAGATACTAATAGGACGGAGATATCTTGGTGGGCTGCCTCAGTACCACCCAGGTAGCAAACTGGAATCGGATTTCTAGCCAAGTAGTTCTAACTCAGAGCCCTTTGTAGCATGCTCAAGGTTCGAACTTGAGTTTAGAAAACCTAAGAAACAGAGTTACACCTCTAGCCTCCCCCCAGATCTCTGCTTTAATATATTTTGAGGAGCATTGCTGCAAAGGGACTATAGAGTGTGCGCTCCTCTGAAGAGCCGGACAGGAGGACAATTCCACACATCTGAGGTCCTTCCTTTTATGTGCGGAGGTACTGGGGGGGCGGGTCTAAGTAGGTTAGAGGCCTCCAGATCCTGGAGACTGGACAGTGGATCTCACCTTTGCCCCCAGGCAACTCTCTCCTTTGTACCCTGGGTTCAAAAGGCTGCACCTGTCAAAACGTATTGAAGTGAGCTGGAGACTTAAGTCTTTGAAGAAGACATTGTTAGCATTGCTGGCTCCACCCAGCAGTTATCTGGCAACTGCCAGGTAGGCCTACTTGCTATAAAAGGGGATGTTTGGCCCCTCCTCGCTCTCTCTGTCCCTTTTCTCTCTGTGACTCTCTTCTTTCCCTGACCCCTTTCTCCCCTCCCTCCACCTCTCTCCACCTGTTCCTGCCCCCTCCCTACTCTGCCTCTACTCCCTTCTCAACTCCCCTTTCCATGCCCTAAATAACTCTATATTTTACACTACACCCTTTGTATGACTGGTATCTCCCACCACACCATACCGTGCTCTATAAAACATATACTTGGCTTTTTATAAAACAGAACATTAATGATAGGTTATTTGTCTGGTATCCGTGAAATGGGCCAACTTGAGCTAGATTAGGTTAGATTAAAGGCAGGTTTATTGGAGAGCTGCACTTGGGCGAGTTCACTGGCCCGAAGGACCAAGGCCAAGGAAGTCGCCATGGGGAAAAGGGAGGGGTAAAGGAGGGAGAGGGAGAGAAGGGAACTAGCAGGCAGAGAGAGAAGATGAGAGGGAGAGGGAGAGAGAGACTGAGCCCCTGGGGAAAGGCAGCTCAGCCCTTGGGCTGGAAAGTTCAGGGTTTGGGGCAGGGTGTGCCAGTAGGGACTGAGGGATGCTGGGAGAACCTGGAAGCCATGTTTACTTTGGTGTGTAAAACGTGCGCCTCAGTCCCTTATCCCGGGTGCAAAACCAATCAACAGTAACAAACTCACCTTTGGTAGTTTGGAGTATCTGGGTCTCCCCAGACGGCATGGCAGTATTGTGTAGGGTCTCGACTCAGAAGCAGAGGTCCTTGTACTGGGGGCACTTAAGACATGAGAATAGATTCTTCACCTGATCATCTCAAGTTCAAGTCCTTTGCTGTGAAGGACTCTTCCCTCTGCCCCTCCACCCTCTCTGATACTTTTTGTCTCTCCACTTACCTGCTAGGATCCCCTGAATCCTTCGAGTGGTCTCTGTCACCGCAGCCAGGGCTCGAGGTTCCCCCGCAGGATCCCAAGCCTCACTGGGTACAGGATCTCTCGTATAGTAGGTATGGATTCTAAGGGGTTGAGGCTCCTGGGAGCCAGGGAGAGGAAGGGTCAAGGAGCGGAAGTGTGTGGGCATTTGGGAGAAAGGCCTAAGAAGGCGCACGGACTTCTGGGTCTCCTCATGCAGACATCGGCTTGTGGCTGCCCCAAGGAGGAGTAGGCGCCACATCTTCATTCCCTCAGCCTTCCCTGGGGCCAGTCTGCTGTGGCAAGCTCACATACTTCTGCCCTCTCTTTGTGTATACTCCCGCCACGCCCCCTGCACCACTCCTAGTTCTGAGAAGATTTCAAAGTTGTTGACTGAATCTACAGTTGCCCACTAGGAGCTCAGATATGAACCACAGGGGTTGAAGCCATCTCCTCTAGGGTGCCTGAGGTGGGGCTGGAGATGAGGAGGAGTGTCACCACATTCCCAGTCCCCCGTCTTTTTCAGTAGGAAGCCTTGGGACACCCCCACCCCCAAATCCCAACAAAAAAGCGTTGTCGGAGCAATGGATGAGGAATGTGAGGGGGTGGTGGTACTTTTTGTTTTTGCTGGTTTTGTTGGTGGTGTTCATGGATGCCTGCTATCTCCTGGGTGGTGAGCAAACAGGTCAGCCTCTAACTAAGCCGAGAGACTTTTAGGAATGTTCTGCACCTGTGTAGTACTGTCAGCAGGTGTGCAACAGACTCGTAGGTTGCCTGCTATCTCCTTTTGGGGGGTGTGGGATGGGGCTAAGAAGCTTTGTAGAGTCTGCCTGCTGATTCGCAGGAGAGGGAGGATGAACTCCCAGATGGAGTTAGCAGAAGTCTGAAGTTCTTTGAGAAGCCTGGAGACACTTGGCTTTCTTGCCCCCTACTGTGCTTTTCTCTGACTGCTCTCCATCCTTCCCCAGCCTGGCTAACTCCCGCCTTTCCTGTGGGAAGTTCCCACCTTACCCTGGGAAGCCATCCCTAACATCTCCAGCCCAAATTCCACACCCCTCGGAGGTGGGAGGGAGGTGGGAGGGAGGTCTCCCGAAGCCTCTCAGATCTGGACAAGACCTGCTTTTCCCGTAGTGCTCACTGGCTCAGGCTCTTCTTGCTCTCCCAAATCCCCAGAAGAGGCCTATGTCCTGTCAGGTCTTCAGAGCGGGGGATTACTACCTAACTATTGTAATGTCTTCTCTTGTTGAGTAGCTCGGGCCTCGAACTTGTGGCCCTCCTGCTTTTGCTTCCCAAGGGCTGAGATTCCGTGCCGTGGTGCACTCTCATGTCGGCTTCGCTCATTTGCTTTGAAGGCAGGGAATAAAGTGACGTATGTTAAAACGGAATAGCTAGTAAATGCTAGAGTTTATCTTTTCTTTGTTTGTGGAGACAGGTTTTCTTTGTGTAACAGCCCTGGCTGTCCTGGAACTTGCTTTCTAGACCAGGCTAACTTTGTACTCAAAGAGATCTGCCTGTGTCGGCCTCCTTAGTGCTAGGCCTAAAAGCGTATGCCAACACGCCTGGTAGAGTTTATTCCTATTTTTATTTTTTATTTTTTGAGGCAGGATCTCACTGTATAACTTGGGCTGACCTGAAACTCTCTGTGCAAACCAGGCTGGCCTGGAGCTCACCCAGATCTATCTGCCTGAATACTGGGGTCCTGGGGTCAAAGGGTTGCATCACCACAGTTGACCCAGGACCACAGTTCAAAGGGAACCACTGGCTTCTCTTGAAGGCAAATATATTTTTACATGTGACAGCTGTGACAAGGGGAACTTCCCACTCTGCCGATTTCTATTCCTGTCATTGTGATCAAGTGCCATAGCCTTCCCATTTTCAGGATGATCATACTGTAAGGATCGCTGTGAAGGGTAAGTGAGTATCTGTACCGCACTAACAGTGCCCAGGGCACGCAGAGACAGCTCCGCAGCTAAGAGCATGCGCTCACTGTGCTTCCAGAACCCATGCTGGGCGCCTCACAGCCACCTGGGATCCAGTGTTTCAGGCCTCCATTGGCACTCACCTGTACATACCCCACACCGACACATATTCATACTTAAAAATAATAAAATTAGACTTTTGGAAAAGAAAAAGAGCAGGGCCCAGCTTGTGATAACTGATGAGTCAAGAAAAGAATATATAGTATGCGGAGTAGGGCAAGGACCTGCCTTCACGCTCACCAGAAGGAAAAACAGTTACACACACATTGGAGTTAGAGAATTTAGGATTTAAAAATTGATTATTGGGGCTAGAGAGATGGCTCAGCGGTTGAGAGCACTGGCTGCTCTTCCAGAGGTCCTGAGTTCAATTCCCAGCAACCATATGGTGGTTCAGACCCATCCGTAATGGAATCTGAAGCCCTCTTCTGGTGTGTCTGAAGACAGCTACAGTGCACTCATACATAAAATAAATAAATCTTTAAAAAAAAATAAAGCTGGGCGGTGGAGGTACATGTCTGTAATCCCAGCACTCTGGGAGGCAGAGGCAGGTGGATTTCTGAGTTTGAGGCCAACCTGATCTACAGAGTGAGTTCCAGGGCAGTCAGGGCTACACAGAGAAACCCTGTCTCGAAAAAAACCAAATCCAAAAAACCAATAAATAAATAAATATTGATTATTAACAGGTGTGTACGTTTGGAGGGGACTCCTGTTATTTCTCTAAAACAAATACAGCTTTCTCCAGGTGTCTGAAGACCCTTTTCCCTGAAAACAAAACAAAAACAAAACAACAGAACTCCCAAAAAGTAGCACTTATGTGATGAATCCAGCTGGCCTGGCTCTCCAGGTTCCTGGCTCTTCTGTCCCCACTCTTATTCTTTGCTGCCTCCTGGTGGCCATGCTGAGAAAGGCATGGCCCTGCTGGAGTAGGGGGATTCTTAACTTCCATGTGAGGTGTGGGAGTCTGGAGTGGGGGGGCAGTGGGTGGAACTTGCCCCATGTTAGCATAAGGAGTTGCTGCCTTTTCCTCCACTGCATGCCTATAAGCAGATTATGCGACACCTCCCAGGTCTAATATAGCCTACCATAGGAAGTGACAGCTGGCTCAAGTGTATTCCTTTAGAACCCACTGCCAGCCTTGCACAGATGCAGGAAATGCCTGGAAGAAATCCCTTGCTCCTGCTTTGCACAAGATCCAGCTTATCTGCCCATTGTTTACCAGACAGAAGAGATCCTGTTTTCCAGCAGCAATTCTTTTGCATCTTTAAAAACAGCTTTTCCAAGAAGTATTTTTGTGTGTATTTTACTTTTGTGTGTATATGTGCACCACGCACATGCCCAGTGCCTATGGAGGTCGGACAAGGGTGTCAGATACCTTGGACTTGAAATCACTGTTAATGGTTGTCAGTCATCATGTGGGTGTTGGGGACTGAGCACAGCTTCTCTGCAAGAGCTACCACTGAGCCATCTCTCCATGCCTCCTTGACATCTTTTAGAAGGACTTATATGTTACCCTGGCTTTTTCCTTTTTTTTTTTTTTTTTTTTTTTTGAGATAGATTTCACTTGAACTCAGGTTCCCCCTTCTCCCCTCTACTGAAATCCAGCGAAGAGCTTGCCCAAATGTACTATTATGTCCAATTCTATCTTTTTACTTCTTTTTCTTTCTTTCTTTCTTTTTTTTTTTCAAGACAGGGTTTCTCTGTGTAGCCCTGGCTGTCCTGGAACTCACTCTGTAGACCAGGCTGGCCTCGAACTGAGAAATCCGCCTGCCTTTGCCTCCCAAGTGCTGGGATTACAGGCGTGCGCCACCACCACCCAGCTTACTTATTTATTCTTAATTTTTGTTTTTAAGATTTATTTATAGCAAGGAGGTAATGGGGCACACCTTTAATTCCAGCCCTTGGGAGGGAGAGGCAGGTGAATCTCTGAGTTCGAGGCCAGCCTGGTCTACAGAGTGAGTTTCAGGACAGCCAGGGCTATACAGAAAAACCCTGTCTCAACACACACACACACACACACACACACATCATTTGATGTGTATAACGTTTTGCTGGCATGTGCATGTGTGTGCACATCACATGTGAACCTAGTGCCAGACAGCGTGGAACTAGAGTTACAGGTGACTGTGAGCCACCAAGGAGCAGAGAACCCAGACAGCGCTGGCGAGAGGACCAAGCACTCCTAACCACCGAGCCTCTCGTGTCAACCCCAGCTCCATCTTGACTTTTGTGTGACTCTGATTTTCTACCAGACTTCAGACAGAAAGTAACTGTAGAGGGATGGGGGAGGGGAGGGAGTGAATGTGAAGCAAAAGAAGGAGGTGAGGGGTTCCACTAGGAACAGCCATTGTCTGACCAAAGAAAGTTATGTGTCTGACATTGCTCCATACATTATATTCCTATGATCCTTCCACAAACCTTAGGAGAGTTAGGTGTCATTTATACCTAACTTCACAATTGAGGTGTGGCAGAATTAGACAACAAAACAGCTACATGGGCTTTCAAGCCTCACAGACTCCTGGTCCACACCTACTGTCCAGTACGGCTTCTCAGATCCACCCAGGGAAGTGGAAGTCCCATTGGGATGAAGAGAGAACCGGGGGAGTTGAAGGGAAACCAGAGAGGAGTTGGAGAAGGCGAGGGTTGCTAGTGGGAAACCAGAAGTCAGAGGATAGTGAGAGAAGACGTGAGGGAGGAAGGGAGGGAGGGAGGCCTGAGGTGGTGAAGTAACCACGTGCAGCTCCCTCAGCAGGATCCTCTCAGAGCCGGCTCCTTCCACCTCTAACACTCTTCTCCTCCGTCTGAGGGCTGCGCCCAGAGCCTTATCATCAGCAGAAACTGAAGCATCTATGAAATAACGGAATCCAACACCCTTCTCTGATATGATCTCTTTTCCTTATGGTTCGTTGCTAGGTTGGCTTCACTGCAGCTGTTGGACACCGGCCGGGGAACGGTGACCCTCCTTTTCTTTATTCTCCCCTTCTCTGTCTCAGGGTGTAGACTCTCCACCAGAATTCTTTCCTGAATCACTTCAACTCCCCTCTCTCATCTATCCTAACCACCCTGCCTCCCTGGTTAAGCACCAGCCTTAGATGGATCCAGCACTTACCTGCATTTGTATTTGAGCAGCTAAGGACCACCAGAGGAAATCATTCCAGCAGACAGACTATTGCCGCTCTAAAACGCTTCTCATCAACTTCAATTGTATGCTCCCAAGTCAGAAATCTCAGCAGCCGGCTCTGTCTTCCACCCTTAGCACCTGGGATTTTATACCTTCAGGTTGCAGCCTCCAGTGCAGCCCAGCCGCTTTAAGCGCTGCTTTTTCCCCCAGTGGAAAATACAAGCTGCAAGACAGGAGCACCCTCTGTCTGCAACACGCCTTTTATTTTTGTTCAGATGGGGTCTTGCTATGTCCGCAAGGCTGGCAGACGGCCTCCAACTTGCTCTTGTCTTTCTTAGCCTCCCTGAGTGCCTGGGTCGCTTCACCATGCTCAACCAAAGCTTCTTTTGTTTTATTTTGTTTTGTTTTTAATTACCATTATTTTTTGGTGTTTTGAGACACGATCTCACAATGTATAATCCCTGGCCTTTACCTCTCTATGTAGACCAGGCTAGCCTCTTCCTGCCTCTGCATACTAAATGCTGGGCTTAAAGGCATGTGTCACCATGCCCAGCTCAAACCTATGTGTTTTAAATTATTTCTATGGTTATATGTTTCTAAACATATAAGCATACGTGTTTTAATGTATTTATTTTGGAGGCTGGAAATCTGGCTCAGCAGTTAGAAGCACTTGATGCTCTTGCAATGTTCCTAGGTTGGATCCCAGTACTCCCAGGATAGCTCCAGAATTTCAGTTTTTTGGGGGGGATGGGGGGACCCTCTGACCTCCTTGGCACCAAGAATGCATATGGCGAACACATATATATGCAAGCAAAACTATCACACAAAATACAATAAATAAATCTAAAATTAAAAATTTTAAAATAGTGGTGTGTATGTGTACGTGCATGCAAAATGTGTGTGTGTGTGGCCATTCATGCCATGGTTTGGGGATCAAACTAGTGTCATTTTCAATAGTAAGTGCCTTTGCCAACTGAGCTATCTTGCCAGCACCCCGTTTCTATTTTTTTTTTATCTATTTCTACGCTTTCCCTTTCTAAGACAGAGAGGAAGAGGGGGTTCTCTTCTTTTGGAAGGGTGGTCCTTCCATTATGATCCCGGCTGAGGGAGCTTGGAAATCCCAGCCTCTGCTCTGCTGGGCCTCTTTCCTGACATCACTGCCTCTCCCAATCCAGTGCGCCCTGCTCCGACCACATTCTGCACCAGTGAGCAGGAAAGACTTGCTTAGGAACGACTGTCTCTATGAGGGAAGCCCTGCGTTTTGCCAGACTTACCTCTTGAATTTTGTTCCTGCGTTAGCTCAAACAAGCCTTTCCTGGCCCTTACATTAAAAGCAGATGCCTGCATTGAACCTCACCGCTGGTGCCAGGCGTGGCAGTACATCCCTGTACTTCCAGTACCGGAGAGGCTGGAGCAGGAGGATTAAGAGTTCAAGTCCAGCCTGAACTACCACAGTGTCCCCTGACTCACAACAAACAACACTTATCAGAAATCACTTCTACTTTGACCGTAGTGCCCACAGTCTAGAATGTCTTGGTGGTTCCATGCTTCTGCCTCCGTACTTAACTGTGAGTTCCACAAGAGCCACGATTACCCTTGTCTATCGTGTGGTTCTACAGTGAGTAGAATGCCAGCCATGATAAGTGTGTCATAAGCCCTTCTGAAGAAAACAATGAGCTGAGGAGAAGGAAACTGAGGACGGACAAAGGAGAGTGAAAGACGTTGAGTGTGGTCCTTATGCCTGAAATCTTAGCACTCAGGAGGCTGAGGCAGGAGAATTGCTTTGCCTTCTAGGTCAGCCTGGGCTTCAGTTGTAAGACCCTGTCTCATCAAACAAAAACAAAAACAGAAAGTGAAGCTGTTGATGGAACACCAGGATGCAGGCTGTGCTACCCTGAGGAGGCGTCCAGACCCCAAGTGAGCTTCTAGGAGCATTTCCTTTAGAGGCTGTGATACTTGGGAGGTTTGAAGGCAGGGCAGGTGGGTGGAGCCAGCCTTTATCTCAGAGTGCAGCCCTAGCTAGCCTCAGATGTTGACAGCTGGAGCTAGCAGGGGTTTTGCAAACCTTCCCAGTTGCAGAAGGCCAGCAGTCTGTGGGACAGGTGGGTGGAGCCCGAGCTTATCTCCCAAGTACAGTCCTAACCTCAGATGGTAACAAAGGAGGAGCTTGCGGGAGTTTTGCAAACCGTCCCGATTGCAGCAGGGCTGGATGGCCTGGCCAGGGTGACCACGACTCTAGGTGTTGGCGGGTGTTGGCGGGTGGTGGTGATAGGGGTTTCAAGTTTGAGCCTTTTGGATGAAGTCTAGCTTTCAGGCCACCAGGGTGGAGCCAAGCTCTGTTTGGCTCTCTACCTACATCATACTTTGGTTCTTTTAAAGACAAGCAGGGGACCACAACCTGCAGGTGGGTCTTTTCCTGCAAGCAAGGCCTTCCCTTAATGACAAAGGACCATCCCTGCTCCCTCAAGTCACAACTGATGGCCATTTTGATGAAGTCGAATTGCCTCTTTTCCTTTGAAAACACCCACCTTCTCTCCTCCATGGAGAGACTCACCGAGCTTATCTCCCAAGTACAGTCCTAACCTCAGATGGTAACAAAGGAGGAGCTTGCGGGAGTTTTGCAAACCGTCCCGATTGCAGCAGGGCTGGATGGCCTGGCCAGGGTGACCATGACTCTAGGTGTTGGCGGGTGTTGGCGGGTGGTGGTGATAGGGGTTTCGAGTTTGAGCCTTTTGGTTTGAGCCATTGGTTTTCAGAGCTCAGGCTAGAGAGTACTGTCCAGGTTAGACCGCTCTTGTTTTCAAGGAGGAGTTGGCTTTCTTAGGAACTAGGGAATGTCTGAGGGGGACTACACAGGCTGTCTCATCCCTATATTCTAGAGTCTTCTCACCGGTGTGGTGCAGGGCAAGCACTGGAGGTGAAGAGGCCTCTTTCCACCACAACCCCAACCGGGATCTTGCAACACTGGGATGGGGGCCCTAGGGGCCCCGGGAGTGAGGCAATCTCTGGGGGTTGGGAGGTGTGCATGGAGGGGGGCAGCTTTCACAAGCACCCGCTGACTGACCTTGGTAGACTCACCTTGGACAGCTTCCTCCCTGGTGGTATCTGTATCTCTCCACGACCTTCCTTCTCACAGGCTTCCCTGTAGACTGAGATCGAGGAGTCTCAGTTCAGGACTCCTGTCCATTACCCCAGTTCAGCTCAAGAAGGAAAAGGGGGCTTCCGAACAAGGGGAGTGGATATGGGGGGCAGGGGAAAGTTGCTTCAGTGTTTTTCACAGGTTCCCAAATCCCAGGCTTGGAACTTTTGCAAACTGCAGCAGGGCTTGGCCAAGTGCCCCTCCCTCCTCTCCTCCTGCTGTGTCCTTTCCCTGTGGACAGCCCTGAGAGGTCATTCTCAGGGCAGAGATAAAGCGGCTCGGCTCTGAGCTCCAGCTTCAGGGCAGAGGGAACCTCGGGGGAGTAGTTTGCCAACTCCTTTCTGAAGAGGAGGTATTTTCTGGACCCACGTTGGTCCTTCAGGCCATCCAGCTCTGCTTAGCCCTTTGCCCCTCCCCCCCACCCGTGCCCACAGTGAACACTGAAGAACATCAACCAACCTCCTGGGAAGTTTTTAGGTTGCAACTTAAATGTCACTCCCTCCAAGAGGCCTTTAACTTTCCTAGCTGATTGTTAATTTGATTTCCCTGGCAGACGCCCTCACGTGGGATAATGATCAGGAAAGCGCTTTTTCCAGGCATGCAAGGAGAGTCTTGGAAAGCCACAGGAATGGAGTACCAGGGATCCAACAGCAGCAGAGACATCGCCACACCAGGGCTCCAAGGGCAGAGGAATGCTCAGAGAGGGGCCAGCATGGAGGCTCTGTCTCCTTCTCCTCTAGCCCTCCCCCCTCACGCCAGTCTCCTCCCTTCCATAGGGAGCCTGTTGATGAAGGAAGGCAGCCTCCTGGGAGCAGAGCACCCTGGGAAGGGACAGAGAAGGTGGGTGGAGGGGCCACGGGAGACAGGAGACATGCTGGCTCATTACCGTTCCCTCCCTATTCCTGCAGCTGAGAAATTGTCTCTTTCTCAGGAAGGATGCTTGAATAAATTACTTTGGTCAAAGCCAACTAATGTCAGACTGAGAGGCTCCTGCAGGTGGCAAGACATCTCAGGATAGAATCAGACAGAAAGGAGGTGTGTATGTGTGTGTGTGTGTGTGTGTGTGTGTGTGTGTGTGCTTGGCTGTTCTTTGTCATATCCCATTGGGATCTCACTGGGGACGTGACTCTTCTTCAGCCTCAGTGCCAATTAGAAAGACTCCTGTCAGTTACTCAGAGGATTCACAGGTCGCTGGGGGAGTGGGCGTCGGAAGGAGACAGGGCTCAGAGCCGTGGGAAAGATCCTCAGGCAAAGCAGACCCAGCATCTAATGCCTTCAGAAGGAGTCCAGGCGTGGATGGGAAGACCGTAAGCTGAGAGGAGTGCATGGGGAGGCCAAGACACCAGCTGCATTCTGTGCAAACTCTCTGTGCATCCCCGACACCCCTAGGCTGACTGAGAAGTGAGAGGAATTTCACAGGTGACACAGAGTTGGGTAGCTTCATCTCCTATTCAAATAGTGTCCATCAGTCCTTCCACCCCAAAGGTTCAAGTTTCCCCTGATCAGCTGAAGACCTGAGGATGCAGGAAAAAGAGAGGGTGCTGAGACACAGAGGCAAAGGGGGGGGCACGGTTGGCTAGCCTAGAGGGTGTTAGCCTGGACGTTAGCCTGGTCGTCAGGAGGAGGGTGTGATGGCGGAGCTGTGGACAGCATGTTAGCATCTCTAGGCGTTCATTTGAACATCTTGCACACAAGATGCACAAAGTGCCTGGGACACTGTTAAAAGTTTCTACCACTGAGATCTGAAGTGGAACAGACCTGTGATCACACACACACACACACACACACACACACACACAGTAGCTCTTATCCTGTTTACCCATCTCTAACATTGTGGGGGCAATTCATAGTGTTGTTCTGTGATGTTAGTGCTGGGACCTGGAGTCTTGTGAACACTAGGCAAGCACTCTGCTAACTCAGACCCACCCCGGCCCCATAATTATCCCTCAGCTGTCTGTGCTGGTTTTCACTGCAGCGAGAGGAGAGGAAAGGTACAGTGCTGAGGCAGCGAGGGACTGGGCGAGCGCTTACCCACGTTGGCCCTCCCTGCTTTATCTACAAGATGTGGCTCCCACTATCTTGCTTGTCTGAGGGCAAAGCTCACCCAGATGATCTCTTGAGGTCTCTCCTAGGACTTCGAGATCTGTGATTTCATGGAGCTAATTTTGATTCTGCCTCTGAATAGTTGTGTGATTCGAGGTGGTCTCTCTCTCTCTCTCTTTGTGTGTGTGTGTGTGTGTGTGTGTGTGTGTGTGTGTATGTGTGTGTGTGAGTCCCCAGGCTCCTCACCTGAAGAATGAGAAGCTTAGAGACCTGATGTCTTTTTGCTTTTAGCAAAATGGAACTGGAACAAATACACTCACTACATGTTAAACTCCATTTTCCTAGGAAAATAACAGCGTGGGCTAGGTACTCAGATTCCTCCTGTGCAGATGAGGAAATTAAGACCGGGAAAGGAGAGGTAACCGGTTCAAGGTGAGACAGCAAGCGGACGCCCACAGCTACCGTTCGGTTTTGCTTCCCCGGACCACAGTCCCATGTGCAGCTTCTCAGGCACAGACTGTCCTGTCGTCGGCTTCCTCGTGGTCAGTGCTCTCACACACAGATCCTAACTGATTTCTCCCCGCGCTTCCCTTCCCTTCCCCAGTGGCTTGGGACATAAAGGATAAAGATGAGAGTGAGGATGTAGAACAAGAAAAGAGACAGAGTGCTGGACCAAGAGCTTGAGGGACCATAAATGTGACATAGCCATCAGAAAAATTTCCCTTGGTCACCTGGGAAATGAGCTCCCTGGCCTAAAGTCAGAGAGCAGCAGGCCAGGGGCCAGTGTGGGCCTGGCACTGGGGCTGTGTAGCGCTGGGATCACCCTGAGCCCCAGGATTCTCTCAGGGTGGGACACAGCAGAGACTGCTGCAGACACTGGCATGCACTGTGGCGGCACCAAGCATGTGCTCAATGTACAAGGACCAAGGGGGCAGCTGGGTGGACATGGAGGTGAAATGACAGAGAAGCCGAGTGATGGACAGGGCGGGCCGTGGGCAGCATTGAGTATTTCTAGGCATTCATTTGGACCTGGAGTTGAGATAGTGTGGACGAGCTACCCTTTGGGGTCTTCCATGAGTTCATACACAGCACCCCCACCAGGCCCAGGCCCAAGACCCAGTGAACAGCTCCAGCATCAGCAAGTCACAGTGCAGTTTATTCAGCCACAGAATCATTTTGGTCCCGACCTTCCCAGTTACTGGCTGCCATTGTCCGTGATCACTGTCTTAGGCTTGGCCTTCTCAGGACTCTGGGGACCTAGGAGGGTGGGTGGGGTCCTTAGGCTCTGGTGCCCACAGTCTGCCAGGCAAGCTCAGCTGCAGCCCCCGACACCCTTGATGAGGCTGGCAGCCTCGGGGATCTGGCGGAAGAGGTTGCGCAGAGTGTCTAACTCCTGGGTGAGCTGGTCCACGCGGCTGCGCAGACGCTCATTTTCAGCCATGTATTCCAGCACCTTCTGCTGTGTCTCCATAATGCGCCTCTTGGCTTTGTCTCGGCTCTTGCGCACCGCGATGTTGTTGCGTTCGCGTCGCAGCCGGTACTCCAGGCTATCTTTGTTCACTGCCTTCTTGCCCTTGTGTGAGGGGCCGGCAGGGGAGGGTGCCTTGAGAAGGGGGCTGCAGGGAGGGGCAGCAGCAGCCACAGGGGCCTGGAGGGTAAGGGGACAGAGAGGTGAGGGTCCACCAGGAGGCAGAGTGACCGCTAAGCAGGAATCCCAGCAGCAAGCCCTCAAAGGAATATAGGGCCCCTAGGGAGCCCCCATCTCCCAGGCATCGCCCTGTCTCTGTGAAAGACTGTAACCCATACGCATATGGTCTTTGGTCTGAGACCAAAGCTTTCTTTTTGGCTCTCTCTGAGGACCCTTTCCTTTGGTTTGTCTGTAATAAGTCTCCTGTTCTAAAATTCTAGTCAGCCGCATTTCCTCATCCAGAAGCAGGCAGCAGAGAAACTAGAGACGGGGTATAGCAGATAGCAGGAAAGCTGGTCCCGCCCGAGATCAGTGCAGAGCATCTCTAAGTGTCTTCAGGACACACAAGAGTTCTGAGAAATAAATTCCCAGAGACGGGAAACAGGGCCTTGGGTAGGTCATATTCACAGAGGAGCACCAGACATAGACTTGTTAGAGATGCCCAGTAGTCAGAATTCTCCCATCCAACCACCTTGCTCCAACCCGGGGGAGGAAAGGGCGACAGCTACCTTGGTCTTACCTTGAGGACGCGCAGGGGCTGGCCAGGTGCTGCCAGGGTGGGGGGGAGATGCACCGCTGTCTGCCCACAGTGTGCCACTTGGTACTGCAGGGGATTGAAGCTGCCTCGGCTGGTGCCTCGGTTGCCCTCTGGCCCACGAGGCTCCTCCTTTACCGCCACAGCCCTGGGGTCGTAGCTTCCTGGGTTGCTGTAGATGCCAGGCCCCAACGCCTTCCTATCTGGGCCAAATGAGTGTGACGGGTAGGCAAATGGCCGAGGGTCAGCCGGCAGGTAGTGAGGAAATGAAGGGGTTCCTGGGCCCTTAAGGCTTCGGGCTTCAGGCGTTGGCTTCATGGCGAAGAGGTCAGAAAGTAGCTGTTCTTCCCCAGTCTCGATGTAGGCCGAGAGGTCGATGGAGGCCTCATGCTCACACATGTCCCCCAGCTCCCCGGGCCCAGCTCGACCCCCTGAGAACTCAAGTGGCTGCTGGCCACCCCGAGGCTCACACTCATAGTAGGTCCCGTGGGACATGGCCGGCCCGCCCCCTTGGCTCCCCGCCCCTGGGTCCTGTGCTGGAGGCACTCGCTTGCTCGCTCGCTCGCTTGCTCGCTCTCGTTGGGATGCTCAGCCTGCCCTTTCCGGATCTCCCCCTGTCCCAGATCTGCCCTAGCTCTGCCCTCTCTGATCCTCTGTCACCAACTCCTACGTGGCTTCTCTCCTCCTCTGCTTCCCTTTCCTTCTGTAGTCAGTGCCTCTTCCTTTCTTCCCTTTTCCCCTCTCTCCTTGGTGTGACTCAGGGAGGGGCAGGGCACACCCCGGAGGGGGGGGGGTGCTTAGCAGTTAGGGCGCTCTTCGCGGAGGCCCCAGCCACAGTCCAGAAGTTGCTGCTTAGGAAAATGGTCCTTCTTGCCCTGTGAGCTTAAGGGGTTCTAATCCCTTGCCCAGAGTAGCTTCTCCGAATGGCTGTCTTCCTCCGACTTCCAAAGAGACCTGTGCAGAATGAGGCGCCAAGCTAGAGCCAACAGACAAAGCGCTCCTCCGGTGCCAACTTGGTCTAAACTCCTCCCTGATGCATCTTCCTCCCTGTTTCCTCCAAGTCCTGAACTCCACCTACCCTGGGGTAAGTTCCTTCTGTAGCCCCACCTCCCATGACATTCTTCTCTGTGCAGACCATCATCGTTTGAAAGATTTGGGAAGCAGTGATAGATTCTAGGACCTAACTACCCCTGGCCCCAGTATAGGGTATGCCCATTTGCTAGTTTTTAGACAGGGTCTCATGAATGTAGCTCGAGCTGGCCTTGAACTCACAGAGTTCTGCCTGCCTTTGCCTCCAGACGGCTGCTATTAAGGTTCTTTGGTTAGGTGTTTGTACAGGGCTTGTGTGCGTGTCTCCAGTCCTGGCTACTGCTAGCAGCTTGCCACAGCCCTGGGCTTCTTGGACATAGCTCAAGTTTCTGGTCAAGACATGGGCCCTGAACCTCAAAGCCCAGGGCCCAGGCAGGCTGCTGCCCCAGAACCAACAGACAGGATCTGCTGGAGGCCTCAGTTGCTCCACCCTGAGAGAGGCTCAGGCTGACCCCACCCGCACTGGCCAGAGGCTCTGCCTCCCATTTCCTGTGCCCTGGGCTGCATGCAGGCCCTGGAGCTCAGTGCAGCGTATTTGCTGCTTTCCTTCTGCATGACTGTTTTCTGACCTCTAGTGCGTGTCTCTCGGGTCCACTTCCTCTTGTAGGCTTGAGAAGTCTTCTCTCTAGTCCTCACCTCTTCCTGGGGCTCTTTAAGGGTCCAGAAGCCAGTAGCTGCCTGCCTGCCCCTCTTGATCTTCTAGTAACTCCCAAAGTTCATTTTTCTTTTTTGTTTGGGAACTCCCTGCTCTCTCCAGTCAGTTGTGACTCTGTGTCAGGCAGGGTTCTAGATTTAGTGGCAGGAAAGAGGCATGAGAAGTGTGTTACTTTTTCTTTTCTTTTCTTTTCTTTTCTTTTTTTTTCTTCCTTCCTTTCTTTCTTTCTTTCTTTCTTTCTTTCTTTCTTTCTTTCTTTCTTTCTTTCTTTCTTTCTTTCTTTCTTTCTTTCTTTCTTTCTTTCTTTCTTTCTAACGTTGAGTTTCCCTGTTAGCCTAGGCTGGCCTTGAACTCTCATTTTCCTGCTTCAGCCTCTGTGGAGCTGAGTTGACAGGTGTGTTGTCATACCCTCCTGGCTCACTCTCTCTCTTTTTAAAAATATTTTATTTTATGTATATGAGTACACCATTGCTCTCTTCAGACACACCAGAATCAGATCCCATTACAGATGGTTGTGAGCCACCATGTGGTTGCTGAGAATTGAACTCAGGACCTGTGGAAGAGCAGTCGATGCTCTTAACCGCTGAGCCATCATCTCTCCGGCCCCCCTTCTGGCTCTTTTATTGCAAGCAAATGTTCTAGGGGGAGGGACAGAATTTTTTAAAATGAATTTATTTTTATTATTCTAAAGTATATGAGTATGTGTGTGATATGTATGTGGGGTGTGTGTGTGGTGTGTGTGGTATGTATGTGTGTGTGTGTGGTGGTATATGTGTGGGCTGTATGTGGGGTTGTGTGTGTGGTGTGTGTGGTATGTATATATTGTGTTGTATATGTGTTGGGTGTGTGTGTGTGTGGTGTGTGGGTGGGTAGGTGGGTGTGGGATGATGGTGTGTGTGTGTTGTGTGTGTTTGGTTTGTGGGTGGGTGGGTGGGTGTGGGATGATGGTGTGTGTGTGTGTGTGTGTGTATGTGTGGTGTATGTGTGTGTTTGTGCACACTTCCAGGTACCCATGAAAGCCAGAGATATCGGATCTCCTGGAGTTGGAATTACAGGCCCTTGTGAGGCACCCAGTGCGGCTGCCTGGAGCCAAGCTCAGGTCCCCTGGAAGAGCAGTAAGTGCTGTGAACCCTTGAGTTATCTCTCCAGCCCTAAGAATCAGAATATTTTCTAAGATGGGTATTCCGAGGACCTGGTAACTGTGAGGGGTCACAGTAGAGGTAAGCTTCAATAGGTTTCATAAAATAAAACTGTAAATGTGACTTGCCCACAAGTCAGAGAAGGTACCCTTGATGAATCCTCCATCCCATCCCCTCTAACGCCACGGTCCACCCCATGTGCCTCCCCGCAAAGCCCTGGCCAAGCAGGGGGAGAGCCAGCCGTATTGTAGACACGGAGCACCGGAAATAGTGGGGCGATTTGTGCTCTTTGGTCCACAGGTCCTTAGTCAAACAGGTACTAAGGCTGAGAGAGATTTCAGTTTGGTGACCTGACGCTATTGACCACTAGGTGGCAATATTGGTTCCCAAATTGTATACTTTTTGGGTCTGCGACGGTTTTGAATCAGGTGGACAGCAGGGGGCAGCCTTTCTCAACTCTGGCACCAGCCCTGGTCGCTCTATTCTGGGAAGCCGGAAGAAGCATAGTCAAGATTGGGATTCTCAGTCAGGTTGCCGGTAGTGTGGGAAGGCTAGGAGGATTGGTGCCAGGACCTGTTTCAGAGAGAAATTCTGTCCCCTCTTTGACTGTGGAATAACGACAGTGGGTGGACCTTGTGTCCTCTGATAAAGCTTTTTCCAATCCATGAAGCGTGCACTTTTTCATGCTGACCATTTTGCAGTGTGCTAAGGAGGGGGGAGATAAAGAGGTATTTTTATCCTAATTTTATCGACACGGAAAATAAGGGGGAGAGGCTGCACCAGGGAATGGATGGCTTCTTGATTTCGGAAAGGGCCGCTGGCATGTTCTTGAAATGGCCCTGGGAAGAGAGGGCTGCAGTAGGCGTTGTCGTATGACTCAGGGATTCTCCTTCCGCCTTGCTAGCTGCCTTGGGTAAAGGGAGAGGTGCAGGGTAGCGCTTGGTTCCCCGCGGGAGGTGTAGAGATAAAGCCAGCAGGAAATGAGAAGATCTGTCACTGTGTCCCTGTGAAATAAGTGATGCAGGTGTCTGGACCCGCGGGGCTGGCGCTGGCGCTGCCTGCAGGCTGACGTTAGCGTTACCTAGTAACTGAGGCAGAAGAAGATAGGGTGTAGATAGGGAAGCAGGAGAAGGGATTAGGAGAGGAGGAAAGCAAGGTAGGAAGGCAAAGCCACCTAGAGCCTGGGAGGGGAGCCTTGCCTTGCTCTGCGGGACCATTTTCCTGTTGCTACTGCAGTGGCTACCTGTTTGCATTAACTAAAACAATGGGTGTATATTGTCTCAGTGGCTTGTGACAGGCTTCTCTCCAGGAGGGCCTCAGAGGATTCCCTGCAGGGCAGAAGCTAAGAATGACTGTGAAGTCTGAGAGGGAACTTGACTCAAGCCTGGTTCCGGTCACTCACCAGCTCTCTGACCCTGTAAAATGGCAGGTTGTTTAAACTTTGAAAAAAGATAGTGTGTGTAAAACAACTGACTCAGTGCAGGCTGTCTCCTCCCTTTCCAGACCTCTCCACTGCAGTTTCTCCTGTCCCCAGAGCACACACTCCTGCTGCCTTGGAGGTTACATTGACAAGCATTTTAAAAATCTGGGTTTTAAATAACAGAAAACCCATGAGGGTATGGTGGTGCATGCTTCTAATTCTAATGCTGGAGAGGCAGAAGCAGGGGGCTCTCCATGAATTTGAGGCCAGCCTAGTTTACATAGCAAGTTTCAGGGCTGGTCAGGGCTACACAGAGAGAAAACCATCTTGAAAACCAACCAACCAACCAAGCAACAAAACAACAAAAACAAAAAACAAAACAACAAATAAACTTGGATTTTAAATTGTTTTGCATATTTATTTATGATGTTATTTGTTTTGTTGAGACAGGGTTTCTCTGTGTAGCCCTGGCCTCTCTTTCCTTAGTTGTTGATCTATATATTCCTAAATACATGAATACTACCTACTTAGTCTGTATAACGAATGTTACTTGTGTGTAGGTATTTTCGGGACTGACCGTTTGGTATCAACAAACCAGTTGGTGTGCTTTCCCCGGGGAAGACTGTTTCTCCAGCTCCCAGTATTCCTTAGTTACCATGGTTCTTTGTCTAGGGCTGATGCCTTGTGAGCCTTCTCCTCCCATGTTAACATGTCTCTTGGGTTCATCTTTGTTCAGGTCGTGTCTAGGCAATTGTGGTGGTCTGAATAGATTTGGCTCCTATAGATTCATGTATTTCGGGGCTGGAGAGATGGCTCAGTGGTTAAGAGCACCGGCTGCTCTTCTGAAGGTCCTGAGTTCAAATCCCAGCAACCACATGGTGGCTCATAACCATCCGTAAGACACCTACAATGTACTTACATATAATAAATAAATAGATTCATGTATTTCAACGCTTGGCCATAGGGAGTGGCACTATTAGGAGGTGTGGTCTTATTAGAGGTGTGGCCTTGTTGGAGGGAGTGTGTCACTGTGGGGGTGGCTTTGAGGTCTTCTGTGCTCAAGCTCCACTCAGTGTGGGATCAGAGCCTCCTCCTGGCTGCCTACAGATCAAGATGTAGAACTCTCAGCTCTTCTAGCACCAATGCTAGAAGTACGCTTCCCACCATGATGATACTGGACTGAACCTCTAAAACTGTGAGCCAACCCCACTAAATGTTTGCCTTTGTCATGGTGTCTCTTCACAGCAATAAAACCCTAAGACAACAGCCATTTTGGTGAGACTTCATGGGTACAGCCTCTCTGACATTTCTAGGAGACACAATCTCACAGCAAACTTCTTGTTTCTCTGCTTTTACAATCTTTTCTGCCTCCCCTTTCCACAGTGTTCCCTGAATCTTAGGTATAGGAATTATGTTGTAGATGGATGTATCAGTTGGGAGTTGAGGAGACTACACTACACTACAACTCCTCATCTCACTGGCTGTGGTTTTCTGTAATGGTCTCTGTCTCATGATGAAACATTTCCTGATGAGGGTGAGATATAGGAAGACACACATTCAGGATGTCGTTAGGGATTCTGTTGGTTGTAGTAGTTGCGGGTTCTCCTTCAAGATCCATGACTCCACTCGCCCTGGGTAGTTGGCTAGGTTTCCAATCCCAGGCATGATTTCTTTCTTCTTGACTGGAATTTTTTTCTTTCCTTTTAGATTTTTTAAATTTGATCTTATGTGTGCAGGTGTCTTGTCTGCTATGTATGTATGTGTAGCATGCCTGCCTGGTGCCCAGGAAGGTCAGAAGAGGGGGTCTGATTCCCTAGAACTGAGTTAGAGATGTTTGAGCCACCATGTTGGTGCTGGGAACTGAACCTGGGTTCTCGGCAAGAGCAAGTGCTCTTAACCCCGGAGGCATCTCTCCTGCCCCGCACTCGGGTACTTCAGAGGACAACTTTGTTGTGTGAGTCAGTTCTGCCCTGTGGATCTCAGGGACTAAACTCCAGTCATCGGGCTTGGTGGTCAGCACCTTTATCAGCGCTGTGGCCTCTGGCTCTTGTTTTTCTGCTCCCCTCCTTCTTTTTTTGTTTCTTTTTTCATGGGATGCAGCTTTTTAAAAAAGAGCTACTTACTTATGTATCTGGTTGTTTTGTCCCCATGTAGATCTGCACACCAGAAGACAGTATCAGATCCCATTGGACCTACAAGTAGAGCTATGTTTGTGAGCCACCATGTGGGTTCTGAGATTTGAACTCATGACCTCTGGAAGAGCAGCCAGTGCTCTTAACTACCAAACCATGTTTACAGCCCCAAGGGATGCAACTTTTTAAAAGATTTATTTTGTTTTTTTTTCTTTGTGTGTGTGTGTGTGTGTGTAATGTACACATTATAGACAATCCTGAACCATCTGATATGGGCGATTGGAACTGAACTCTGGTCCTCTGCAAGAGCAGTGTGAGCCCGAAATTGTTAAGTCATCGTTCCAGCCCCAGGATACTTTTTTAAATATTAAAAGAAAAATCACATTATATTTATGTATGTGCCACAGAGCATTGTAGAAGTCAGAGAAAACATTCAGGGGTTGATTTTCTCTTTCTACCAAGTGGGTCCCAGGCTGTTGGGCTCAGTGGCAGACACCCTTGCGGCTGCAAGTTCTTGCTCACATTTAAAAAAAATTTTTGAGACAGTCTCATAAATCCCACAGTGGCCTCCAATTCATTAGGAACAAAAAATGACCTTGAATTTCTTTCTTTCTTTTCTTTTTTTTTTTTTAAGATTTCTTTTGTTTGTTTTTTTAAGACAGGTTTCTCTGTGTAGCTCAGGCTATCCTTAGGCTTATAGAGGCCTGCCTGACCCTGACTCCCAAAATCTGGGATTAAAGGTGTGCACCACCATGCCTGGTAAGATTTATTTTTATTTTATGTGTATGGTATCTTGTCTACATTTATGTTTATCTGACATGTTCATGCCTGCTACATTCAGAGGCCAGAAGAAGATGCCAGGTGCCGTAGAACTAGAGTTAGAGATAGTTGCAACTGCCATGTGTGAGCTGGGAACTGAACTTATATCTTCTGGAAGAGCAGTTGGTATTCTTTCTTTCTTTCTTTCTTTCTTTCTTTCTTTCTTTCTTTCTTTCTTTCTTTCTTTCTTTCTTTCTTTCTCTTTCTTCCTTCCTTCCTTTCTTCCTTCCTTCCTTCCTTCCTTCCTTCCTTCCTTCCTTTCTTTCTTTCTTTCTTTCTTTCTTTCTTTCTTTCTTTCTTTCTTTCTTTCTTTCTTTCTTTCTTTCTTTTTTTCTTTCTTCCTTCCTTCCTTCCTTCCTTTCTTCCTTTCTGTCTTTCTTTAGATTTATTTATTTTATGTATATAAGCACACTGTAACTGTCTTCAGACACACCAGAAGAAGGCATCAGATCTCATTACAGATGGTTGCAAGCTACCATGTGGAAATTGAACTAAGAACTCTAGAAGAACAGCCAGTGCTCTTAACTGCTGAGCCATCTCTCTAGCCTGGACTTTAAATCTTTGATCATCTTCCAAAATGCTGGGATCCAACCACCATGCCTTCTCTTTCTTTCTTCTTGTCTGTCTGTCTGTCTGTCTGCCTGCCTGCCTGCCTGCCTGTCTGTCTTTTGGTGGTGCTGGGGACTGAGCCCAGGACATCATACATGCTTGCAAAGATTTTACCAGGTAGGCAACATTTTGCTCTTTGAGACTAGCCTGAGGTTTTATTTGTAATCTTTTCAGTAAACCCTGTCTTAATTAGGGTTTCTGCTACTGTGAAGAAACACCATGACTAAAAACATGTTGGGGAGGAAAAGATTTATTTGGCTTACACTTCCTTCCTTCCTTCCTTCCTTCCTTCCTTCCTTCCTTCCTTCCTTCCTTCCTTCCTTCCTTTCTTTCTCCCCCCCCCCCTCTCTTTTGGTTTTTCAAGACAGGGTGTAGCCCTGGCTGTCCTGGAACTCACTCTGTAAACCAGGCTGGCCTCCAACTCAGAAATCCGCCCGCCTCTGCCTCCCAAGTGCTGGGATTAAAGTGCATCACCACTTCCTGGAGGCTAACAGTTTCACATCACTGTTTTTCATTGAATGAAGCCAGGACAGGAACTTAAACAGGGCAGAACCTGGAGTCAGGAGTTAACTAGAGGCCCTGAAGGACTGCTGCCTGCTGTCTTGCTCCACAGAAAGCTGTGCTCAGCCTGCTTTCTTATAGAACCCAGGACCACCTGCCCACTCACGATGGGCTGGGTCCTCCCCCATCAATCACTAATTAAGAAAACGCCCTACAGTCTTGCCTTCAGTCTCTTCTCATTCTCTTAATTGAGGTTCCTTCCTCTCGGTTCGCTGGTGTCAAGTTGAAGGGAACTACTAAGCACAGTGACCACATTTCCTGAATTAAAATTAAGGATGAGCATGCTGCCCCACAAATCCCAGGATATGAAAAGTTGAGGCAGAAGGATTGCTATAAGTTTGAAATCAGCCTAGGTTACAGAGTGGGACCCTTTCTCTAAAAAACAGATAAAGAAACTGTGTAGTAGTGCATACCTTTATTCCAGGAATTGGGAAGCAGAGGCGAGGAAGATCTCAGAGGCTATTCTGGTCTCTAGAGTTATAGTTTAGCCTTGGCTACCCAGTGAGATCCTGTCTCAAAATCAAAAAGGGGCTGGAAAAATGTATTTGCTGTTCTTGTAGGACCCAATGCACTTTTTTGAATTCTGTGGACACCAAGGATGTACATGGTACACAGATATACATGCAGACATAATACACACATAAAATAAATTCATCTAAAAACCTAAGACATCAACAGACCAAAATCAATCCAAATAGAACAAAACAATAAAAATATGGGTCAATTGACCTATCTGAACACTATTCTATCTATCTATCTATCTATCTATCTATCTATCTATCTATCTATCTATTTATTTGAGACAGGGTTTCACTATGTAGTTCTTGGTTGGACTGGAACTCACTATATAGTCCAGGCTGGCCTTGAATTCAGAGCTCTGAGTGCCTCTGCTGTAGCAGTGAGTTTGTGGACACCACCTCGTGCTCCTGGTGGATTGCATGTGTACACCTGCCCAGGAGCTATCTTTGGATCTGCAAATGAAACACATACACACACACACACACACACACACACACACACCACACCATTAGCTACCTCAAAGGCTGGTCACTCCTAAACCTTCCCCTGCTCCCCCAGGCCCAATTGGGGAAGTGGCCAGTGTCCACTTACCTGAAATCACACTTGGCTGATTGGCTTTCTCTCCTGCTGCTACTGCATCCCATCCTCCTTATTTGAGTCATGGTGATTCTTCTCTGTTCCTTTCTGGGACTCTGGGACGCTAAGGGTCCCGTCCCGTGCCCAATCATTGGCCATTGGCATCTTTATTGATTGATCAAAAACCAATTGGGGAAAAGGACCTTTAGCATTTGGACACACAGATTCCCTATTGAATCAAAGCATTAGAACCAATCTCCAAAGAGTTCTTGGGCTAAAGGCATGTGACACTACATAAGTAAATACTCTACAGGAGACAAAGATTATTGGGAATCTGTGATGACTTGCAAAATTCAGTGATAAACTTGTTATTTTTGTAAAATATGGTGAAGTCCTTGGATGCCATAGTCAGAAAGACCGTTGTGTGAGTGTGTTAATGAGTGAGTGTGAGCTGGTGAGATGACTTACCGCCAAGTCTGTTGACTGGAGTGTGGGTTCCAGGACCAACATGGTATAAAAAGTGAGAAAATACCTCTGACCCCCTTACATGGATGCACATGCACAGAATAAATGCATAAGCAAAAATAAACACATAAACAGCCATGACTTAATGGCTTCTAAAAGGTTCCCAAAGTGTGTAAAGAAGACATGTTGTCTAAACTCAGACATTTGAAATTCCTCACACTGCAGTCGATGCCCGGACCAAGACGGGGAAAAGGCTGAGGCTAGGAATCGATGCATGGCATTCTTGGAGACCCACAGCTGCCATCTGAGCTGAAAGATCAGCGGTGCCACCTTATGTGGGGAGAAGCGTCTCCGTTATGTAAGAGGGAATTGAGAGGCCTGGTTGCACCAGAATGGGGGCAACAAGGAGGAGACTCAGCGAGACCAGAGAGAAGAAATGGGGGTTTTAAAGGGTGATGTGAGGTTTGTGGTGCAGCCATCTGTTAGAGGACTGTCACCCTCTGCTTTTGGAATAATCGAGGGTTAGAAGATGGGGTCCAGTCCTACCCAAGTGGCAACGCAAAAAGGTTAAAAGGGTGAAGTGACTTGTCTGAGGGTACGCAGCTGCTCTGTAGCAGGCTGCCCTCTGTTCAGTGGCTGCCATCTTGGCACAGTGCCTTTGAGGATGACAAGCTTCCAGCCTGCCACAGGGACAGCCTGTGCACATCAATGCCGGGCCAGGACTTGCAGCAGAGGTGCCTGAGCCTCAGAATCCCAGGCGCAGGGGAGGGAGGGTCTTGCTGTCCACCCACCTCCTCCACACAGGTCGCAGGTCTGTCAGCAGAGCTGGCTCTGGAATGACTGTGACCCAGGAGAAGCTCCCGGAGGGCAGGCGGCCCAGAAAGGAGGGGCAGAAGCAAGACCCATCAACTTTCCAAAAGACCATGAGGTCCCCTGGCTGTCCTGGAACTTGCTACGTGAACCAGCCTGGCCTAGAACTCACAGAGATCTACTAGTCTCTGCCTCCTGAGCTTGTGATTAAAGGCATATGCCACCATGACCAGCTAGTGTGTTTGTTTCTTATAAATAACCCAACAAAAATTTTTCCCTAGGGGCTAGCAAAACAGCACTTGTTGCTAACCTTAACCCAAATTCTGTCCCTGAGACCCACAGGTTGGAAAGAGAGAACCAACTTGTACAAGTTGTTTTCTGACATCTGCACAAGTGCTGAGGTGCTGGTGTGCATGTGTGTGGACACACACACACACACACACATACACACAGGAACCTCAACGCCTCTTTTTTTTCAGTCCTACTCATCTTTATCTTCCTCCCAGCAATTATCATCTCTTCTGCTTCTGCTTGGCTGGGTGGATCAGGCTCCCTGGACCCGGGTGGGGGTGTGTGGGGTGTGGGGTGTGGGGGGGAACTTTTCCTGCCAGGTGCTGGGATTATGGCCCTCATCTATGCCTTCCTGCACTCAGCCTGGTGCTGATCCCGGGCCCACGTATGACCATTGGACAGCGATGAGCTTTTCTTCCCATTTTGTTTGCAGGATTTCTGGATGGCACACAGACTCAATAACCTTTCAGAATTCAACAGAAGGGAGCCGCGGTAGTCATTAGAAGTACAGGCTCCGTATCCCTAGGCCATCTAGAAGGTGACAACAAAGGCTTTCAGGAATGCAGTCCTGGAAGGATTCTGGGCTAAATAAAAATGCCCACGGGTTCCGATTCAGACGTTATCTGATTATGATTATTAACTCCATCTTCATTTCCGTTTAAAATTTTATTACATGAAAAGAAAATACTCCATAAAACAAACCAATAAAATTTAAAACCTAAATGAACTCAGTGATAGATTATTAAGGTTCTAGCTCTGCCCCCAAACCACCATACATTAAAAAATCCAAAAGAAATAGAAATACCAGCTTCAAAAATAGTTATCTAAAAAGTAAGGCATCCACTTTAAAAAAAAAAAAAGGAGAGAGAGAGACAATAATAACTCCAGGAGGGGCAGGCACAGGCTGAAGGAATGAGAGGAGAGGGGTAGAGGGGTGGTCCCTGGCCCCCCAGAGGCCCCACAACCTGACTGGACTGTATTCTGAAGGACATGATTTAGCCCAAACCCGGCCTCTCACCAGGGAGGGTGAGCTGGGTGGGGAGTTGGGAGACCTGCTGTCAGGGGCCAGGAAAGGCCCCTGGGTCCTGTGTATTCCAGTTTGAGTTGATGCAACAGGGTTAGGGTTCTGCCTTGGGATCAAAGGGTCCTGTCCTAAGCACAGCAGGTGTGGAGGCTGTCTGGAGAAGGCAAACTCTGTCACCTTCCTGCAGAGCACAGACCACAGCTCTCCTGGAAGGGCCTTTCCTGAGCTCCCCAAAGCCTCCTCTGTCCTCTCATCCCACAGGGGATGGCAGAAGGTGGTGGGGTTGTTTGTGTTGGGGGAGGGGAGAGAAACTGGCCTTCAGAGAACATTCTCCCCACCCCACCCCCACCCCCACCAACAACACGGTCTCCCCAGGGTGAGAGATGGGGGGAGGGAAGCACCCTTCCTTCCTGGGAAGGATTTAACACCAGGTCTGCCCTGAAGGGAGAAACAGGGAGCATGGTAGGCCCAGTTCTCAGGTGGGAGATGACTTAAGGCTGGTTTGACTCTAATTTCAGGCCTGAAGGACTTGGGGATCCTTCATACCTGCTCCTTGAGCCCCAATCCAGGGGAGGAAGGGGGCGAGGGTGCAGACAGCTGTGGCTGGGAAGATGCTGGGAAGAGAGGGTTACTGCTCTTTCACAGGGGGACAGGGAGGAGCTGAGTCGCTTTGCCCTTCAGAGAGAGAGAGCTCTTAGACTGAATAGAAGAAGTCTTTCTGGCTTCAGGGAGCTTTGGCACCACAAGGGGATAGGAGGCAGGGGCAGGGCAGGGCAGGGCAGGGCAGGGCAGGGCAGGGGTCCACTTCTGCTGTCTGCGCCTTCCCCTATACATCCCACAAGCCTGGCTTAGAGCTGGGGCTGGGGCAGCCCTCCTTCTTGGTCCTTAGCTCAGTGGGAGGAGGCATCCGGAAGGGAACCTTCTGGGTAGTGTGTGGAGGCTGGGCAGTGGAGCCTTGGTAGTACAGAAGAGTGGAGAAGAAGGCAGAGATGTGAACTCTCTGCCTTTTGGTTCCCTGGTGATCGAAGCCACAACTGAGTCTCTCCCGCTGACTTAACGGGACAGGACGATCTGAATTGTCTTCCCCAGCTAACTCTCTGGGGCTGCTACCTTTTTTCCAATGGATGTTTCACCTGGGCTTGGGATTAGGGAGAAGAAATAGTAGCGAACCCAGGTTTCTTAGAGGCACCTAAGGGGCATGGGCCCAGGAGGAAGGGCCCTGTGGGGTACCGAGGCTCCTCCACTCTCCTCTAAACTTTAGGGTGTGCGCAGGCCCGGCACACTGACCTTAACCGGGGGCCTCGGTGCTGGAAGCAGGTTCTTTGGGTACAAAGGTTAGGGTCTTTGTTTAGAATGTCTCACTGTGGATGCCCAGGTCTGGCCCCTGCATTACAGGTGTGTGTGTGTGTGTGTGTGTGTGTGTGTTGGGAGGACCTAGGCATGGATACAGGGCAGAAAGGACGAAGGGAGGAGTGGCCATCTAATGGCCAGCGGTCTTCAGGGTTGCTCCTCCGCATCCGGGTCCTTGACAGGAGTAGGCTGGAAGATGGGCTTGTGCTGTTCCTCTACCTCATCAACTGTTTCCTCAGTCCCCGAGTCCCCCTCCTGGGGATACACGACCACACACATCTTCTGACTCACTAGGGTTAGGGACTCTGTGGAAGGAAACGATACAGAAGCTGGGTCAGTGATAGTGTGCCACCAGCCCTACCAATCAGGCCCTACTCTGGCCAGCTCTTCCGAGGCTTTTACCTCAGAATAGCAAGTGACTTTCGGAGACCAGCTTGTCCATATCCTGCATTATCTGAGGCTGCCTCTTGTTCACCTAGTATCTAGCCTAACACTTTCTCTGTGCCCACTGCCTGCCTGCCCCCATTTCCAGGGTTTATACTGGTCTCCAGCTAACCTATAGTGTGGTTCCTGATGACTGACTGGCAGGTTGCCTAAGGTCTGTGCGGGGAGGCCAGCTGGTCTTGTCTCCCTAGAGAAATGTCAGATGTCATTTCTGGCCCTGAATTGTGAGCCCTGTGGACTCAAGTAAGGAGGGACCTTGGCTTCCTGATTCTGGCTTGGCTCCCCAGTGAGACTGCTATATGTACCTTTCCAAGAGGACCTCTTTCCGGTCACCACTTACCAATGAAGTCATTGAAACACTTGGGTTTGTGTTGCCAGTAGACACCCAGGAAGTAGACAGGAACTCCCGTCAGCATGATGGCCAGGCCGATGCCACACACTACTGGCTCTGACCACAGGCTGAAGATCAACAAGAAGGCCCAGAACAGCAAGTAGATGATGGGAAACAGCAGGCTGATCTGTGGGACACAGAAGGGTGTGGCTCTTAGGGTCTACAGGAGGAGGGCCCCCTCTTTTTCACCCTCATCCTTGAGGGAAACAGATAAGCGGCATCCAGCTCCATGCCCCACACTCCAGGCCCCTCTAGGCACTGCATCAGTGGATGCTGGGGAAATTGGGCAGCGGGACAGGGGCGTAGAGGATCGTTATTGTTCATGCCCTTCCCAGGCGAGGTCAGAGAAGACCTCATGACTCTTATAAGTGCCTATGGCAGCAGAGAAGCCCAGGGGCTGGGAATCTGCTTAGGATATTAGAGAACACTTGCAGGGGTCCTTGGGAGGAGGAGAGGAAGGGAGGAAATGACCTGGGTCTGTTTGAACTTCTGTCTTCACTCCCAAGGCCCGGCCAGACCTCATCTGAATATACCATGGCAATGAGCAGCACCTGCACTAGGATCAGCCTATTTCTCTCAAGCCACAGGAGAAGGGGACATTACTGAGTCCCAGGAGACCAGGGAAGCCAAAAGCGGATAAGGTGGGCTAGGGCCCCGGGCTGCATGTTGGTCTGAAGGAAACGTCAGCTACACAGGCTTGGCTTCTTGCTGACCACATGTGTTGGGTACCTTAGATGCTTCCTGACCTGGGGGGTGGGGAGCTGTGTCTGCTGCCTACCTCCCTTCCTACCTCAGAAGGAGATGAGTTTATCTAGCTCCCCTCCCCTCTAGGAGGTGTTTTAGGTATGGGAGAAAGTGACAGTGATCACGTTGGGCGGGGGGATCTGAGAGATTGGAGAGTCCTTTCTCAGTAGGAAGACTCTAGAAGTATCTTGTCTGTGTTTCTAGAACAGGATCCTCAAATAGCTCCAGGCTCTATCCGGTTTTAAGAGAACCCAGCATGCCAGTGTATCTTGTTCTGAGCAACGGAAGAGCCAACAATATCAGTTTCTTGTTTGTTCATTGAACCTGTGTTTAGTCTTGGGACTTTGAAAAGCAAGGACTATAGGCATAGCTGGAAAGTGTCAAGAAAGATGTTGCAGTTTGGTCTGTTGCTATGTACTGTGATTCTAAATAAATACTGGCCCCTAGGGTCCGGTTGCCCCCAGGGACCAGGGAGTTTCCACACACATCAAGTGATGCTATGTAACCTTCCTCCTAAATTTAAAACTATTGATTGAATAAAGATGCCTATAGCCTATCGCTGGGCAGAAGAGAGGTGGGTGTGGTTTAGGTTCCTGGGCCTGAGGCAAGAGCAGGATGGCGAAGAGAAGAATGTGGGGAGAGAAGATACCATGGGGTAGGTGACCACCACGAGGGCTGGCCAACCGGAGTTAGGAGCAGCCCAGATGGAACATGCAAGTTATAACCCGGGCTTCTTTACAGGGAAGTAGATACTAATAGCTTAGCGGTTAGATAGTTTCCCAGCTCTAGTGCATTACCGGTTTATCATAAATATAAACGTTTTGTGTCTTTTATCTGGGAACTGAATGATCAAAGTCGGGGTAAGTCCCTGATTGAGATTAAATATTTACAACTACATATTGGTGCCCAGTGTGGGGCTCGAACCCACTACCCTGACATTAAGAGTCTTATGTTCTACCAACTGAGTATGTACTTGATACCCATCTGGCCAGTGTCTGGAATTCCTACGAGCAGACAGAGGAGACTCACTTTGGGATAGAGGCATAGTATCATGAACCCAGATGTTGGAGGAACAGGGCAGATAAGGGAATCCTGAAAACTATATATATATATAGGAGTGAAGACACGAAATCATTGTCTCTGCACACATCGTCAAGAGCCTCTTACCTTGATGGGACGGGGGATGTCAGGCTTCTTCCAGCGTAGGACTATCTGTCCTGCAACCGTAACCCCGTAAAAGAGGTAGTTGATGAAGCCCACATAGTTGATGAGTGTGTACATATCACTGGTGACCAGCATCAGCAGGGTGGAGAGGCACTGTTGACGTGAAGGAGAAGGAAGGCATTGGGAGACTGGAGGTGTTCACAGGTTAGGGGCTATCCTTCCCCTCCAGGCCAGGTGTGCTATGTTATAGTGGACATCTCAAGATGAGGACTCTCAGCCACCTTGGGTGACCCAGGATGGATTATGCCTTTACTGCCAGGAACTCCTTTCTTTTGGAGTCAAGGTCTCTCTATGTAGTTCTGGCTGTCCTGGAACCTTCTATATAAACCAGGCTGGCCTCAAATTCACAGAGATCTACTTTATTTTCCCCTTTAAAAAATGATTAAACACTAACATAGGCGGGTTGTTTTCTTAACATTCTACAAATGCAAACTCATTTAAGCCTGTAACATCGCTATGAGGTTTTCTCAACGGAAGTCACTTTTCAACCTCAAAACCATCTCTGTGGCTCTCTCAGGATGAGCTATACCCTTTCACTCTGATAGTCTATGGAGGTCAATGAATGCAAGGCTTAGTTCTCCTCCGAGATCTGATGGTGACCAGATCAGATTCTCCCTGAATTCGCCTTGCAGCAGCAGTATCGCGACTCAGAGCTGAGAGAAGCTGAGTGACTCATGGAAAACACTATCTCCTTCCACAGCTTCTGCAACTACCCAATCAAGATGGCCTTCATGCTGCACCTGAACACTCTGGAATTCTCCCAGTGAGCTGTTACCTTGACTTCTGATCACCTCTTGTGGGGACCAAAGCAACTTTTGTCATTGTCGTGGTTGTTTTGAGACAGGGTCGCTCTACTGAGCCCCGGCTGGCCTGGGACTTGCTAAGTAGCTGGTTCCAAGCTCAGAGATCTGCCTGCCTCTGCCTCTTGAGCGTTGGGATAAAAGGTGTGTGCCACTATGTCTGGTTCAACATAATTTGTAAAGCTTTATTCAAGATTCAGAAAGAAAATAAAAATTCAAAAAAATTAACGAGGACCAGTCTTTGCTCCTTTTAAAAACTAAGTCAATGATTCTCAACCTTCCTAATGCTGCAACCCTTTAATACAGTTCCTCACATTGTGGTGATCCCCAACCATAAACTTATATTGTTGTAGGCTATAGAGATGGCTCAGCAGTTAAGACCGCTCTTCCAGAGGACCCGAGTTCAATTCTCAGCATCTATAACTCCAGTCCCAGGGGCCCTGACACCCTCACACTGGCATACATGCAGGCAAAACACCAAGTGCACATGGAGTAAAAATAAATTATTAAAAATAATTTGTTGGCATTTCATAACTGTAATTTGCTACTATTACGAATAGCAATGCAAATATCTGATATTCAGGATATCAGATATGCTACCCATAGGAGTCATGATGCACAGGTTGAGAACCACTGTTCTAAAAGATTCTGCTCTTTTTTTAAAGCCCCATTTCCTCCCTGTTCAAAGCTACCTTTTCTCTATCTTCAGTTTATGAGTTTTCCCCTGTCAGTGTTTCTTATCAGGTGTGCCCTGAACTAGATCTATTTTGATGGCATTTTCCAAGGGGCTGACAGAGTACCCTGGGCAGGAAGTTGGTGGGGTTGGGGGAAGGGTGAGCTATGCAGTGACTGGCAGAGGCTCAGAGCTGTGCCCTGTGGTATCAGGTGCCAGTAAGCCCAGGGGCAGAGACACGAGTTTGTGAGGCTTTGGCATTCCAAGTCTTCAGTTTGAGCCAACAGGATAGAAGAAAAATGAGTCAAGCTGAGAGCTGTAGGTGTTTTAGACTCAGGATCTTTCCTAATTATATCCCTTGACATTCATAAAGCCAGTGACCACATGCGCTAACTCAGCTAGGGCCTAATGAAATGCAGGACTGCATCAGAAGGGTGGCAGGCATGTGTGTGTGCAGGTAGTTTGACTCCCAACCAAGGCTAGGCACAAAGCAGAGGAAGGATCTGCACAAGGCTGGCAGCAGCAGGGGTGGGGGTGGCATGGGGGTGGGGTGCAGGGCCCTTACTGTGAAGAGCAGGGCTGGGATTGGGGTGCAGCGCTTCACGTGGATCATGGCCAACACGCTGGGAAGGTGGCCTTCTCTGGCTCCAGCAAAGAATAGCCTGGCAGGGAGAAAAGTCAGTCAGCCTGGGGTAACCTGGGAACCACTAAGCTGAGGTTCCCTCACGTGCTCTCCTTGGGCCCACACAGCAGCCCCCTCCACTTTAGGAACCTGCCTTTGTGTGCACGATTTCTCGCCCTACATTCACAAATGCAGGCACAGGCAAACCAGAGGCAGCCAATGGATGGGTGAACAGATCGGAGCGTGTGGGGACTGACAGACAGCATGATGAGGCTGGCTCTGGACACCGAGGGGCCACTCTGAATCACCCCTCCCCCCCCATGTCTACAAAGCTACAGGAACAGCGACTCTGCCCTAATTTTTTGTTTTTGGTTCTCTGAGACACGTTCTCATGCAGCCCATGTGGCCCTGAACTTCTTTGTAGCCAAGATGGGCCTTGAATTCCTGCTCCTCCTGCCTCTACCTCCTTAGTACTGGAGCTGTGGTCCATCCCACTGCCTGGCTGTGTTTCTCCTTTACATGAGAAACTTCTTGTCCTTAAGGGTTATTGATTCCCTGGCACACAGCTCTGTGCCACCTGTGCAATGCTGTCACAGCATTCTTATCATATCCAGAGACTAGCTGCTTCTGTGAGAACGGAGTGAGGTCATGGACTGGAAAAACACGGTTTGGAACCTTTGAAGGACACTGAAAAAATTTCTGGGTGGTAGTTTCTTGGGTGTCCATAACTGTCACTACTTTTCAACCACACTTGAAAATTGTACATTTTACTATATAGACACTGCACCTAAAATTTACAACCTTTGAGATGCTCATTCTATCCCCCAAGAAGCCTTCTTAAAAAAACAAAAACTTGCTGGGCAGTGGTGGCGCATGCCTGTAATCCCAGCCCTTGGGAGGCGGAGGCAGGCAGATTTCTGAGTTCGAGGCCAGCCTGGTCTACAGAGTGAGTTCCAGGACAGCCAGGGCTACACAGAGAAACCCTGTCTTGAACCCCCCCCCCCAAAAAAAAACCCCAACCCTAATAGAGGGGTGATGAAAGGTACACACACACACACAGGCTTTGGCGAGGAGCAGAACTGCAAGTATTCTGAATGCTTAAAATTACGACATTGGTTAAAGAAATTAGGATATATCTATAAGATGGAAAATGGTGAAGTTAAGAAAAAAATCATCATGTTTTTCAGACTTTTTATTTCATGTGTATGGGTGTTTGTCTGAATGTATGTCTGTGTACCCTGTTGAGCTTTCTGGTGAAGGCCAGAAGAGTCAGATCGTTACAGATGGTTGAGCCACTGTGTGGGTGTTGGGAGTTGAATCTGGGCCATCTCTCCAGGCCTTAAAATCATGTTTCTGAAAAAAATGATTATGTGAGAACATGCTCACAATACAACATCAAACAAAAATGCAGACTATAAATCCAGGATCCTAAGCTGGGCACGGTGGCACATGCCTGTGAACTCAGTGCACAGAGCCTGAGGGCAGGGTTTCCCATTTGAGGCCAGCCTTACATGAGACCCTGTCTCACAAATACAGAGCAGGAGGGCTGGCTCAGTGGTTAAGAGTACTTGTTGCTCTTGCATAGGAACTGGGTTCAGTTCCCAGCACCCACATGGTGGCTCATAACCATTTGCAATTCTAGTTTAAGGGGGACCTGACACCCTCTTCCTACTCTGTAGGTGCCAGGCACTCACATGATTCATAGATATACACGCAGGCAAATTTATACACATTAAAAAGTGATGTTTAAAAGTGTAAAAAATGGAGGTAATATACACCCTTAGGAGAGAAGGAGATAGTGGAGAGGACAGGGAGAGACCCAGACTCACAGAAAGGGCAGCCCTGAAGGCAGCCCCTCCCTCTTTTCTCTTTATGCCTCTTTCAAACAAAACAAAACAACCGTCCCCCAAATCCATCACCAACAAAAACAACTCCGTAACTACCAGCAAATATTACATATTAGTGTTAATAATCTGTTTTCTTTAAAAAGTTTAACTTCATTTGTGTATTTACGTGTGTGTGTGTGTGTGTGTGTGTGTGCCGTGGCACACTAGTAGAGGTCAAAAGACAACTCGTGTGAGCCAGTTCCCTTCTCCTACCATGTGAGTTGGGTTCCTGGGGTCAAATTCAGGTCACCTTTGCCTTAAGCCACCTAATGGATGGCAGAAAGGTGACAGTGTGACAGTGCACAGCCTTTTGCTATCTGTAGCCCAGGCTGGCCTGGAAATCTTGGCCTTCTTGGTCTAGCCTTTTGAGGGCTGAGATGGGAGGTGTATGCTCTCACACCCGGCCTAAGAGAACTGCCACTCCATGCTTTGTATATAGGGGGGAATGTGGTGACAGCAGCAGCTAGGCGTGCTGAGCTGGCTGTGACTCCAAGTACCCATAACTCACAATGAGTTACTCAGGCCAGCTTCCCTAATTCCATGCAGACCATGCAGCCCCTCTCTTCTTCATGCTAAGGTCCTGTCCAGCCAGCACAGCCTCATGCACTAGAGCCTGGGGGTTCTGTGGGCTTCATCATGCACATAGTCAGGCTGTCATGCATATGCACATAGTCAGGCTCTCATGCATATTCTCTACATACAGCCAGGACCAAGTATAACTATCTGTCCAGCCACATGTCACAAGAAACAATCCCAACTAGGGGACAATGGAGAATATGATGGTGCTAAGCAATGCACACACACACCACAAGCATGCACGCACGCACGCACGCACGCACACACACACCCAGCTTGCTCAGCAAGGACCAACAGATTCAAACTTGGGGACAAAAAAGAATGAAAGAAAGGAAGGACAGAAGAGAGTAGTCAGTGAGCTGAGGTGGCTTGGGAGAGGAGGCCACACCTCTGGCATCTCCTGCGTGCATACATGACTAATGCTGCATGCATACAGACCACTGTGTGGCCTGCCTGAGGGACAAACCCCAAACTAAAGCGACTGTAGCCAGCCACTGTCCTCCAACAGATCTCAGGGAGTCTCAGGGCTCAGCGCTCTTCCACTGCTTGCCCTCTGCTAGGGCCTCCAGATGGCCTCGGCTCCTGTGTAACACGCACACGAGGTTGCTACAGGTGAGTGTGTGTTCTCCTCCGTCACAGGTGACACCCACACTCCCTCTTGACTGCTCTGGATCCTGGGAAGGTGGCAGTCTCTGTAATCTCAGCAGAATTTCTCTGGGATGTGTCTGGTGGTGTGGGAGACAGCTGAGCTCAGACTCATCTTCTGAATAGGACCGGGCTTCTAGGGCAAAGAGATCCGATAGGCCACACAAATGGTAACCCTTCCACACACGGATACACAGAGGTCCATTCTAGAGATGGCAGGAAGGGACATAAAGAAGGGGCCTGACCCCTGTATAGACGGGGCAAAGCTCCAGGGCCCACTCATGTTTCTGGCTTCCCAAGGAATTCTGGGTTGGGGTTGTGGTTCTTCCACTGACAAAAGTTTCCATTCTATTACTCCCTACTCAAGCTGTGTGGCCTCCCACACAGCCGCCTCTTGAGTAAGGAGTCCTGCCTTCTCAGGACACTCAGAGGGATCTCTCCCAGGTAGAGCCTGGTTCCAGACACTCATGAGAGGCCAGACCCAGAGGTCTCAGGCATAAGACTTCTTCTTGGTTTCTTTCAAAGTAGGGTTCCTGTCTGGCTGGTAGTAGCCCATGTCCACACAAAGGGGAGAGGGGAGTCTAGGAATGTAGCCAAGATACTCTCCAGCTGTCTACCATAGCTCTCTCTGTTTCTTCCAAAGCAAGGTGAGCTTCCTTGCGTGCTCCCATATCATAGGTCACTCCCAAAGCAGCAAGACCCCCTGAGCACCCACACTGACATGCACACTCCCACAAAGCCACCACTCAGGAGGTTGCACAGAACCCTGCTGACAGACAAGTCTGTCAACTACACACAGCAACATGGGGCCCCAGCAAGCACTCACCGGGAGGAGGTGAAGAGGGAGCCATTGACACCACCAAATGTGGACAGGGCAACAGAAATGGGCATGATCCAGGCCATAACCCCAAGGAGCTTCTCTCCAAAAGTCTGGGAGAAAAAAAAGCAAAATAAGAAATGAGTGGAGACAAATCGGTAAAAACCCATATTCCAATCTGTTCTTCACTTTTGGGTACCTGCCTCTCACCTACCCTGCCGACTCTCTCTGGCTAATCTTGAGAGCCTGGGCCCGGACTGCCATGCCACAGGGATGGCTACACATCACACATGCTGTGGGTTAGCTGGCTGAGGGGACAGTGTATGGTGGTGACAACAGTGATGAGCTCGCAGTTACCCTTGCTTATGAATGAGGAACCCGAGGCCCTCAGTGAGTGACCTCAGACTGTACATTGGGGGAAATGGCGGGGTCAGGAGTGGAAGTCAGGTGCCCCGAGTCCACCCTGTGCACACTACAGATGCCTCTACACGGGATGACTCCCAGACTTGCAGTCAGAGTCAGTTCCTCCTCCCTCCTTCAACAGGCTTACTTATTTATTTTTTTTTAGTGCTGGGATCAAGCCCGGGTCTTGCTTGTGTGAGTCAAGCGCTCTGCCACTGAGCTATTGTCTCAGTCCTGGGTTTGCTATTTTCAGGCTTCAGTCTCCCATGTATAAAATAGAAATGAACCCTAGCCAGACTTCCTAAGTTTACAATGCAGATGATGATGGTAGCAAAAGAAGGGCCAGCTATTTCTTTTTCTTTTTCTTTTTTCTTTTGAGACAGGTCTTTTCTGTGTAGCCTTGGCTGCCCTGGAACTCACTTTGTAGACCAGGCTGACCTCAAACTCGGAGATCTGCATCTGCCTGCTTGGCTCTTGAGTGCTGGGATTAAAGGCACGTGCCACTACAGCCCTGCACAACTGGTTATTTCTTTAGCTGAGGAAGAAGCGGTAGTGAATTTGTGGATGAGACTTCACATGCATAAACATGCGTATATATAGTTTAGGGACAAGCCTTTTCTAGAGTCTCTGAGTCATGCTTATAGCATGAGCCTGGAGGTACTGTCTAGAATAGATGTCCTGCTGTGCCTGGAGGCTGCTGGCTTTGGGGGGAGGTAGCCATAGGACATGGCAGGGCATATTTATTTTCAAAGATGAGACATGTCATGATAGTGTTTGGTCTGAAGCAAGGTGAAGGTACGTCATGGCTCCTGGGCCTCCCTCAGACAGCAGGTGTTCTTTGATCTCTTTGTCCAAAGGGCATAAATCACTCTGATTTCTGAACTATATACTGGTGTGTGTGTGTGTATTCATATGCATGTGTGGGTATTTCTATGTGTGTACATATTCATGTGTGCGCATGCGTGTATGTGTGTGTGGCATGTGTGTGTGTGTGTGGTATCTATGTGTGTGTATATATGTGTGGATGGAACACAGGGCTTTGCACTTTACTACAGAATCACAATCTTGGCCCTTCAATACCCAACTTTCCCTGATGAGAGCAATCAGTTTGCCTGAGTTTGTATGATTCCCAGAGAAAAAAAGAAGAACAGAATCAGTGCGCCTTGTACAGCACACATTCCCGTGTGGACAAGTCTGTCTACACATCTGCAAGCTTACATGAGACAGTGAACTTGTTCCATAAAACATTAGATATTTCAATCCCAAAGGCCATATAGACTCTGGCAGTCTTAGGCGGCCACGGTAGCTGGTTTGGAGCCAACCCAGCCAGTAGTTTGCTCCTGGGCACGTGGAAGATACCCCGCGGAGGAAGCATGTTGATTTCAGCCTGAGGAGCTGGGATGGCTTCCCAGTCCATGAGGCCCCGGATCAGGGAAAGGCAAGTAGGCTAAACAGGCAGATCCACATCGGCGGCGTTCTGGGTCAGGGCCCCTGAGCAATTTCTTACCACAGCGACTGCATTTGAGGCCAGCAGCTCCTGGGGGGACATTGCAGTGACGTACGCAATATTAGCAAAGACGTACACAAATGTGACCAATGGGATGGAGATGAAGATGGCTCTAGGAAGGTTCCTGTAGAGGGAGAGGAGGTCAGAGGGAAGCCTGTGCCAGGGACGTGCTCTGCCGGGGGACTTCAGGAGCCTAGACTTGCAGTCTCTTGGCTGTTCCTCTAGTTGGGAAGTAGGTCTTGACTCAGGTGGGGCAGGATGATTTAGAGGGAATGGAACACTTTAGGCCTAGAAATATGTTTCACCTGATTATCATCTCCTGACTCAGATGTGGACCATGCACCCTTTCTGCTGTCTTAAGATATAAGGCTGGGCTTGGCCCCAAACAGATAAAATGCCGAGACTTCCCAGGACAGTTTCTTCTCTGTCACACTGTCCTGAACAGCTCTTGATTGTCCACTTGCCCTGGGACAGTCATAGGATCCTTCCCCTTCTCCTAACAAGGTGGATGGTAAATGGTTTAGATTCCTGGGATATCAACTGTTGCTTCATGGTAGACCAGGACATGTCCTGGATAGGGGCAAGAAGTGAGTCTGTGTTTCCTTTTTCCAGAGGTGGGTTCTGTGCGGCCTAAGGATGAATGAAGAACTAGACTCATTTTACTCACTTGTAAGGATCCACAAGTTCCTCAGTCACATAATTAAGGAAGTTCCAGCCTCCGTAGGCAAAGGAGCCCTGGAGGAAAGCCAGGGCGACAAGGCCAATGTCAGGCTCTTGGAAATTCTCAAACGCATTCTTTGGTTCCAGCCAAAAGAATTCTCCTGTGGAGACAACAGGCAGGTGGCTGCTCAGAGAGAGAGAGAGAGAGAGAGAGAGAGAGAGAGAGAGAGAGGAGGGGGGAGCCCAGACCCAGGAGCCTGTGGCCGCCCATGCATTGTATCAGCCTCTCCTGCTGTGATATGCTAGCTCCTCGTCTGTTCTTCAGTGAACCTTCTGTGTGTGAGGAGAGTAGAGGAAATCCAGGTCCAGGATCTCCTTCAGAACCATGAGTCCAAACAGGGGCTCAGACTCAAAGCACAGCTCAGAATGTTGCCTTTCAAAAAGGCAACATTATTTAGAAGGAAAGTTCATGTAAATGGGGAAGCTGTGTCAATAGCAGTCTCTGGGCTACTTTTCTTGATATATTATTTGTGTTTCATGATCAAGAACAACAACCACTCAAACGTGAGTTTTCACAGACCTCTAGCATTTGGTCAGTTCAAGTCTATTTTGTTTGCTTTGCCCATAGCCCATCACTTCCTAAGGGATATTTGGTCTTCTTCTGGGTTCTTTGGTTAAAAAACAAAAAACAAACAAACAAACAAACAAAAAAACATGGCTAGAGAGATGGCTCAGCAGTTTGGAGCATTTGCTGTACCTGCAGAGCATCCAGGTTCTAGTCTCAGTGTCCACATAGTGGGTGGCTTCACAACCAGGTGATCCAAAGCTCTCTTCTGGCTTTACAGGCATTAGGCATGCACATGACACACACATGTGCAGGCAAAACACTTACACATACAAATTGTAAAGTACATATAGTACGTATGAAATAGAGTAAACTTTTTTTTTTAAAGTTTCTGGGCTGAAGATGTAGCTTTGTATTAGAGGGCTTGCTCGGCATGTGCAAAGCCCTGGGCTTGCGTATATATACCTGCACCACATATACCCACAGCTCCTGACTAAATGAGGCCAGGATAAGACAGAGTAATTGGCTATGCTATTTAGACAACTGTAACCCAGCATTACGACATGAAATAAGGAAGCTTGTGTGATCAGGAGAGAGGACTGAGAATAGGTTAGGAAGGATTCATTATCTTTGAAAAGATAGCACAATGTTTCCTAAGCCTAAATTCCTGAAAACAATAAGTCCCTCCCTCTACCCACCCCCCTCCGCAGGGCTTAATTCCGCTGATTAAAATGATCAAGCGGAGTATCTAGGACAGAGCTGTGGGCAGGCAGGAGCTGTTCCTGTTTGTCATCTCATTTTCTCTGAGAGGCAGTGACGTTGTGCAGAGCCCAGCAGTGCTGCGGGTCTCATGGAAACCAAACACAGATCAAATCCAATGGGGAATGTTGGCAGAGGCCTCAAGAATGTAGAGCTCTTTCCCCCAGAGATTATGAGCAATATTGAAATATATGAAATTCTCTTCCTCTGCTCTTCATTTTAAGATATTAACCAAGTACAAAAGGAAAATGCAAGAAATGTCTTCCCTGGGGTTGTGGCAAAATAAGAACTGAGTCTAGAGATCTGCGGTCCTCGCTTAGCTGTGCTGGTCATGAAGCAAGTGTAACGAGATGGCTCTTTGCAAAGAGGCGTATGGGAGTGGAGGTGGGTACCTCTAACGCTGAGGAAAATGTCGTCTCATCCCTTTTGCCAAACAAGTGAACAACAGAAGCAGTCACAGTCACTACTCAGGAGTCTCAGGATGAGTCCATGCAAGGGGTGGAAGGTCACGTGAGCCCTGTGGGTCCCTCGACATTTACCTTTGCATATCTGCACAACACCCATGATGATGATCAGAGCCAGGGCCAGGAGCTTCCCAGCCGTGAAGATATCTTGAACCCGGGTGGCCCATCGGACACTGGAGCAGTTGACCCATGTGAGAAGCACTGAAATGACAGTACCAGAGAGGCTCTCAGATGCTGCAGGACACCTGCTGCCCAGAAGCACACTGTTCCGGTTCCCAACCTCACACATGCAGCCCCAGTGACCAGAAACTTTGGCTCAGTTAATAGGTTACAATGGGGATTACATGCCCCAAATTAGAGCTTGGTCAGAGGGCTCATTCCCTGTCCAGGGCTAGAGGCCAGGACCAGGCATGAAAGTGTGGGCACTGACTCAGGAGGCGTATTCCGGCTCAGGGTGCAGAATGGATTTAGGATTCCAGTTATTTCTCTTAATGGTAAGTTCTGAGCAGCAAGCATAATCTTGGATATTGCCTTTCTGAGCCTGGTTCTGGGGCAACAGAATGTTCGGGACTCCTGTTACTTAGGTTTATTAAAGTAAAAAATTTACCTTAAAGCAATAAACAAAACAACAAGAACAACAACAAAAATCAAGCAAGCAACAAAACCCTTTGTCTTCCTGCCTCAGCCTCCTCTCAAAAGGTCTGAATTACAGGCCAGTGCCACCCCATCCACGTCAAAGCTCACCTTTTTAAAGAGCACAGTTTGATGAGATTTGACAGATGAATTGTTAATCATCACCATACTTAATATTCCCGGCATTCTAAAGACGTGCCTCTGTGTTCTGCGCCTTTGTAGTCATGCGTCCTCTACCCCTGTTACTGGCAACCACTAATTTGATTTTTGTTGCTATAATTGTGTCTTTTCCAAAATGTCACACAAATGGAATTACAGGCTTTTGGATTTGACTTCTTCCATCAAACATAATGCTTTAAGATCTATGTATTTTGTTAAATATTAACAGTTGGGTTTCATTGTTAGATACAATTCATTCCATTATATAGCTACAAGCCTTCTTTTCCCATTCCGATGGATATGCAGGTCCTGCCAGTTTTGGGTTATTATACATCTAAAGCTACACACAAAGAATCCCAGTATGGAGGCCAGGCCTGCAATCCCAACAGAAGATGATGTGTAAGAGTTGCTGAGACTTCAAGGTCAGTCTGGGTCATGAAATGAATTCGGGGTTAGCCTAGACTATGGTATAACACTCTGCCTCAACAACCTAAACTCTATCAATGAACCAACCTCTCCAAGACCCCCAAACACTCAAAGAGCTGAAAAATGGTGGCATATATTCCTTTATATACATATATATGTAAAATAATAGAATTTTAACCAATCAGAGAGGCAAACTTTAGGCATCTACTATCTTTTTGACTAAAAATTAGAAAGCAGTAGAGACAAACTGTTGAGACATTTCCCCATATTGTGATGAAAACCTTCAACATGAAAGTATAAGTCTGAGAGCTGTAAGACATGTATACAATGTGTCAAGGTTGCCTGGTTTCCTCAAAATAGCACCAGAATCACAGTTCAAGGGGTTAAAAACTGGGCTGGAGAGATGGCTCATCGGTTAAGAACACCGAGTGCTCTTCCAGAGGTCTTGAGTTCAATTTCCAGCACCCACATGGTGGCTCACAACCATCTGTAACGGGATCCGATGCCCTCTTCTGGTGTGTCTGAAGACAGCAACAGTGTACTCATATACATAAAAATAATAATAATTTTTTTTTTTTAAAAAAGGAGGTTAAAACCCATTAGGACAATATTTCTGGAATGCAGTTTTCCTCTTCTCCGATGATGCCCCTACAAAAGACGTGTCATGGGGTAAAAAGGCTTTAGAGTTGTCAGAAGGTCCAAGGTTTTCATTGTGGTTTCTCCATCATTCTTAGAGAAGGGAAAAGAATGTGCTTCTGGCCCTGGCTTCTTAGGACTAGGGGATCACACTTCTCTGGAGACCTGGTCTGGTGGGGAAGGGGGACGGTGTTCATCATTTGGAGGGAGTAGGGAATGGTTTCCCTGAGCTTCCTCATTTATGTCTCTCACACGTGGAAGAGGGGCCTCAGGAAAGTCAAACATCTTTTCAGGCTCAGGTGGCAGAGTAAGAATCCTTAGTAAGAGCCTGGCAGAGGCGGCACTGCAAGGTCATCAGAACAGCAACAACAACAACAGCAACAACACAACAATAACACAACAGCAACAACACAACAATAACACAACAGCAACAACAGCAATAAGAACAGTAACAACAACAGCAACAGCAACAACAGCAGCAACAACAAGAAGACATTTGCCTCTAAATCCCTTTTATTATTTTTTATTTACGTTTATGTGTGTGTGTCTATGTGTATCTATGTGTGTCTACTGGTGTGGGTATCCCTGGAGACCAGATAAGGTCATTAGGTCTCCTGGAATGAGTTCAAGGCGGTTGCAAACTACCTGGGGGTGGTCAGGAACCAAACCTGGGCCCTCTGGAAGAGAAGCAAATGCCCTTAACTGCTGAGCCATCTCTTCAGCCCCTGTATCTTATTAATTTATTTTTTAAAAACTTGATTTTGCCGGGTGGTGGTGGCGCACGCCTGTAATCCCAGCACTCTGGGAGGCAGAGGCAGGTGGATTTCTGAGTTCGAGGCCAGCCTGGTCCACAGAGTGAGTTCCAGGACAGCCAGGATTACACAGAGAAACCCTGTCGCAAAAAAAAAAAACCCAACCAACCAAACAAAAAACTTGATTTTAGCCAGGTGTGGTGGTGCACTCCTTCAATCCCGGCATTTGGGAATCAGAGGCAGAGGAGATCTCTTTGAGTTCAAGGCCACCCTGGTTTGGTTTGCATAGCCTTAATTTTACTACTATTGCACGTGTGGGAGGTGGCCACATGTCACAGTGACATGTGCGGAGGTCAGAGGCCAGCTCCGAGGCTTGGTGCTCTCCTTCCAGTTCTGAGGACTGAATGTGCAGCAAGAGCTAAACCCTCTGCACCATCTCCTGAGAAACCTCAGCATCCCTGCAAGGCTTTGAGTCAAGTTTTATTTCCTGTGAGTAAATAGGCAGGGATAGGTTCTGGTCATATGTACACATAAATGTCCATTTAGTTTTCGAAGGAAGTGTTGTATGTTTTTCAGTGACGAGTGACCATAGGCTCTTGGGTGCCTGCCTGTTTGCCAGTTACTTGTCTATGTTCTTTGGTGGCACCAGGTGGGGGTGCCTCCAGATCTGCTTCCTTACCTTGGATTCACAGCACTTTCAACAATGTGGTACCTGCCTGGCAGCCAAATGTGCAGAGACCTAATGCTGGGTGGACTTCTCAGCGGCACTGGCTACACATCTAGACAACTCTAGGGAACTATGGTTTGCAAAAGCTCTCTCTCTCTCTCTCTCTCTCTCTCATTTATTTAATTTTTCTTTGCTCTTGTTTTTAGACTAGAATTCACAATGTACACCAGGCTGGCCTTGTTTTTACAGATACCTGCCTGCCTCTGCCTCCTGAGTGCTGGGATTAAAGGTGTGTACAACCACG
Source organism: Apodemus sylvaticus (assembly GCF_947179515.1). NCBI lineage: Eukaryota > Metazoa > Chordata > Mammalia > Rodentia > Muridae > Apodemus > Apodemus sylvaticus. The sequence continues at coordinate 73,005,178 of NC_067479.1, read as the reverse complement.
CCTGGCAAAATCAGGAATCTTAGAAAGAACAAAGGGGGGGGGGATTTTGCCTGGCTTTCATTTTCCTGAAATAGTGATCAGAATACTGTCTAGTTCTCGAAAGGTACACGCAACATCGTAAAAGCACTATAAAAGACTACCTCTGTCTTTCAAACCTCCCAGTGGCGCTGAGTCCATTTGAATGGCTAAATTACAGCAACACCTTATCCTTAAATAGACTCCTATTTTCCAAGTGTTTCCCAAGTTTGCTGGGCCCTGCGGACACACCATCCGGGCAGGAAGGTCCTGTCTTACCAGCTATCTGTGATCTTCCCTGTATTGCTTTGCTCTGGCAAACTCTTCCCACCTTTCCAGACCTACCTGTTCCACAAAGCTTTGTCATTTTATTGATTCCCAGCAATTTGCCTGCAAGGGAAGCTGTATCAGTCACATTTTATAGACCAGGTACAAAGTTTGTCCTTGGAACAGTCGCAGACCATTTTGCTTATATCTCATTGTGATACCTGTTCATATTCAAGTTACCTAAGGCAGGTGGACTGCTCTGAGTTCAAGACTACTTACTCTAAAGTATACATCAAGTACTGGTTTAGCCAGTGCTGCACATTAAAATTCAGTCTTTTTAAAAATAAAAAATTATATATATACTTATATATATTTATATTAAAAATCTCCTCTTTCTTTTTTATCTTTTTCATGCCCAAGTATACCATCAGTGCCTACAAACAGCAGAAGCACAACAAATATTTAATAAAGCCAGAAAATGCCACAATCCATTAGTTCTGGAGTTTCAGTCTGCATTCCACAGCTCACACCACTCTCCCCCGTTCCCTTAGAATTTTATTAACTCTGGACACAATCCCTAGTTGTTTTCAAAGAGTGGAAAGAGTAATGGGAAGTTTGACTTTTGAGAGTAGAAACTCCTGATTCCCCATGCAAAAGTGATTAGCCAACTTGTTATCCTAGCAGGAGAATCAAAACATGCTGTTGGAGGAGGGATCCTAAGTGCCTGAGCAGGGAGAACATTCTGTAAATACTAGAATGTTCCAGATGGACAGAGGTCTTGATAAATACGCATTGGGTTATCTTACTCAATTCAATAAGGACTTCAGGATCACGTGCCTGGTGATAATCCAACCCAAGACACTAAACAACTTGGCCGTGACCTCGTCTTCTCCCCAGGGCCCTGAGACAGGCTGGGTACAGGGCCAGGTGTCCTATACCCAGAAATCCAAGCAGAAACGGCAGCAATGACTAAGTGGTGAATTACAAAAAGAAGACTAGAAAACAGAACCCACACAGCTCAGGGATGGGTAAGGATTAGAAAGCAAGGGCTTGGGTCTCGATCCCCCTACCCTGCCCTCATGAACAAAACCATCTCCACCAAGGGGAGGTGAAGGCAGGGTGGAGAGATGACAGGAAAGTACCTGAGGAAACCAAAGGTAGAACAGGACAAAACCACAAGAGGAGGAACCTGGTTTCTTCCCTGTGTGCTGGGCTAGAAAACACTGAGGTGACCAAAGGACAGGTGTTCTATCATGTAGTCTTGTTGATGATGTCTTCTGTTACCTCCAAACTTCACGAGATCTCAGACCTTGACTAATGTTTAACCTTTCATTGTCAGAGAGATCTTTTAGGAGTAAGACAAATGCTGAGAGGGAACTAGGGCTCAGCAGATGACCTGTGCCCCCACGTCTCGGCAGAACAATGTTGCAGGCCCGAGTCTTACCCTTCACCCTTTGGTTGGGCCATCTCAGCATGTGACTGAGAGAAGAGAGGGTACTTTGAGTCTCCTGGTACAGCAGCATAGCTTCCTTCACAGCAGCTGAAACCTGAGCCTCCAAGCAGAGAGGAAAGGTCAGAGAGTGAAGGCAATACTTGCTGGGTGTTTGCCAAGGCCTTCTGTGCGCAGGAAACCTGCTGCTGCCCGTCCCACACCCGGCACCCCTTTCTGCTTGCCAGTGGCTGTGTTCTCTCTCTGTCTCTCTGCACAGCTAGACCCTGACTTCTGCATGCCTGGAATCCAGTGACTTAGGAAAGCCACACTGTCCCTGACTTCCTCCTCCCCTCTGTCCCTCTCAAACAGAACCTTAATAAACGACCCAAGTTGTCCACTCAAGACTCACCAACTCAGCAGGGACCACTGACACTGAAGCTTGGAACATAAAGGTTTCTATCCACCCATCATCCATCTACATAGGCTCTCCTGAGGCCGGTCCCCTCTGGTATGAGAGTGAGTTGACAGAACTGGAATCTAGGCATAGAAGTTCATGCCTGAAATCCCAGCACTCAGGGGGCTGAGGCCAGGGATCAGACATGAATTTGAGGTCATCCTTGGCTGCTTAATGAATTCCAGGCTAGCCTAAACTACAGAGACCTTGTTTTAACTCCCCCCTCAACACCCCTCCTCTAAACCCAAAAGAAACAAAAACAGTGAGCACACAATGCTGTGTTGTGAGCAGACCTAGCATGTGTGTTGGCAGAGTCCAGGCTGGGACCAGGCCAGCCCAGGGCTGCCTGTGGAAGGAGCCCCAACAATGTGAATTTTATAGCTTTGATCTAACTAGAAAAAGTAATGGAAAACTCTAGTTCTTGTCCATAGTAACCCATTCCTAGTGATCACTGCTTTCTAGAGCTCTGTGGAACTTCAGGCTTATCTGATTCTCTTGGGCATCTTCCTTCCTTCCTTCCTTCCTTCCTTCCTTCCTTCCTTCCTTCCTTCCTTCCTTCCTTCTTTCCTTCCTTCCTTCCTTCTTTCCTTCCTCCCCTCCCCTCCCTTCCCCTCCCCTCCTCCTCCTCCTTCTTCCTTCTCTCTCTCTCTCTCTCTCTTTTGTTTTGTTTTGTTTCCTCAGTTAAAAATTAGAAAAAGAAAAATATGAAAAGACCACCAAGAAGACCTGCTGCGTTGATGAGTCTTGAGTGGCCAGCTTGGGCCACTTATCAAGGTCCTGTTTGAGAGGGACAGAGGGGGGAAGGGAGGGTGTATGAGAGAGCATGTGTGAGAGGAGATATAGCTCAGCAGAAGAGCGCTTGACTAGTGTTCATGAGGTCCTACGTTCAATTCCTAGTGCTGGTAAGAAAAACAAACTAAAACTAGAAAACAGCCAGCAAGATGGCTCTGGGGATGAAGGTGTTTGCTATGGAGTCTGATGACCTGAGTTTCATCCCTAGGACCCACATGGTAGAAAGAATCAATTGCTCCAAGGTATCCTCTGAGTTCCTTCATATGCAACCTCACATATGTCCCCTTCCCCAACATGTGCACATGTGCACACACACACACACTCACACACACACACATACACACACACACACATGCACTTGCACATGCATAGATATTAGGGGCTGGTACTTAATCTTCCAACATCTAGGTGTGGAAAGATTCAGTGTTCTTGACTCTGCCTGCCAATCTGCAAGCCCATTATGGAGGGGGCTAGGAAATTCTTGTTCCCAAAAGAGAACATGCGCTTATCCTCACCTCAAACTTTGATCTTAGGTAGCACAGATATCTCCCCTTTACTTCCTTTGCATTGAAGAGGCACCACCAGGCTCTTCTTAGGAAGTCAGAATGATGGCCATCCAAAAGATGCCAACATTCTGAGCCTTAGGATTTGTAAATGTTGAAAAGGAACTTTGTTGGTGATTCAGTTAAGGATCTGAAGAGCAAGAGCTTATTCAGGATGATCTGAATAAGTCCAAATGTCATCACAAGAGTCCTAACAAGAGGGAGACAAGAGCCCCAAAAGAGGATTGAGGATGGAAATGGGAGAGATATGGGAATAGGGAGAGGAAGGGAAGGAAAAGGGGAAGGAAAAAGGGAAGGAGAGAGAGTTGAAGGCGCTGTTGCTGACTCTGAAGACAGAGGGCCCATGAGTCAAGGAATGCAGGACCCTAGAAACCAGAAAAAGCAAATAAACAACTCTCGTGCAGTCTCTGGAGACACACAGCCTCGCTGACACTTGAGTTTGGGACCTCTGATCTCTAAGAGGACAAGTTGTGAGTTGTAAGCCACTAAGATTGTGGTAATTTGACACAGTAGCAGTAAAAGTGGAATACACGGACAGACACTGTGCAGAAAGAACAGAAAGCAGGACCTGTCTTCAAAGAGAAAAGAGTTTAAAGAGTGATTGGGTGGAGCTGGAGTGAGGCTCAGCGGTGAAGAATGCGTCCATCACGTACCCCAGGGCAACCATCAGCACCAAAACATCAGCACTAAAAACAGCAGCAGGGTGACATATGCAGACCCCAGAGTCCAGCAGGAGGAGCATGGCCATCTAGTAGTGGGTTAGTGAAGGTGAGGTCACCAGTGTGCCAGTGTAGGTGACACACTTCCAGACTACAAGGTGACATGTCAACACTTCTAGATGCCCAACCTAGCTGGGACCCCACAACTAAAGCATCACCCTTGTTCTTCCTCCCCGAGTACCTGTCCTGCCAGGACAACAGAAGCTTCCCTCTTCTTTTAGAGAAATTTAGCAAAGGAAACAATGTTCCTTCTCCATCTAATTCAGTGGTTCTCAACCCTCCTAATGCTGTGATCCTTTAATCTAGTTCCTCATGTTTTCCCCCCACCACAAAATTATTTTTGTGGCAACTTATATAACTTATTATAATTGCAATTGTACTACTGTTAAGAGTTATAATGTAAATATCTGTGCTTTTGGTGGTCTTAAGTGACCCCTGCAAAAAGGGGCATTTGACCCCCAAAGAGGTTATGACCCACATGTTGAGAACCACTGATTTAATCCCAGGGACTCCTCAAAATTCTTTCTATATTCCAAGCAGCTTCAGGTCTACACGGACAACTCTGGCCCCAAAACAAAACAACAAAACCAAAATCAAAAACCCAGGTCCAACTTCTACCAAGGCAAGTGGGTGCTAGATGGCAAGATGCCCCAGCCACGACTCCTTTGTTCTTTGTCCCCTTGCATGACTACTTTGCAGACAGTTTTATATGCCCTTGGCTGGCTTCCAACTCGCTATGTAGCTGAGGATGAATCTGAACTCCTGATTCTCCTTGCCTTCATCCCCCAAGTGCTGGGGTTACCCATGTGCACCTCCATACCTGGCTCGTCTCCATTGTTTTATGGGTCGCCTTATTGTATTAAACCTGAAGCTATAATCAAGGATCATGAGGGAAGTTAAGAGTGGACACCAAAAGACTGGGGCTGGATCTTAAGGGTAGAGTGTGCATTGCCTGTGTGAGGCTCTGGGCTCAGTCCTCAGTTCTGAGGAAAACAGTAAGCAAACAGAGACTCAAGAGAGGATCTCAAGAGCCTGTGGCTGAGTTCAAGTCATTCCTCAAGTCAGAGCTACAAAGTCGTACAGCGTACTGCTGTGTTGTCAGAGATTCTGGACATACTTTGATGGAATCCTCTCTGTGGTTTCTCTAGGCTGAATGCAGGAGGTAGAAATACACATGAACTTAAGGGCAGACAGGGATCACGTAGTGCATGGAGTCACGTGTAGATTATAAACTATACATAGAAGAGGCAGTTGAAAATCCATCTCTTGAGACCATTTGAAATGAAATGCCAATGGCCAGTAGATTAAACACATCTTCATTTAGAATGTTTTAAATACGGATTAGGGATTCCTCAGAGGATATAGTCAGGGTTATATCTGCTACTCTTACCCCTGGCCAGAGGAAGAGCAGGTGAGTTTGGGGTGTCAGTTGAGGGGACACCTAGTAAGCAGAGCTCAAAATGGCTGGTGTATGGAGTGATGTGGTACTAAAGGGTGGGTACTAGAAACGTGGAGGGAAGGCGATAGGAATGTTTTCTGAGGGACTTGGCAGGTTCAACTCTGACAGGACTTTGAAACTTGAAGTACTCACAGCCACGGTACCCCTCCCTTAGTCGCTGCTAGCAGCACGCCCAGGCTCCTCAACCTCTCTGCCCCTCCCTCTCTGTTTTTAGAAACAGGCTCATGCATCCTATACAGATATCTTGTAGTCTGTGTGTTGCTGTCAAAAACTTTAGGCGGTTAATTAAAAATGTTTATAAACATTCCTGAGTTTATAAACATAAACCCCAAAAGAGAACACGAGCCAGACTTGGAGGTACAGGTCTGTAAACCCAGCATCTTAGGAGACAGGGAGGCAGGAGGATGCAAGTTCAAAGCCTGTGTGGACTATGAGTATGGATTCAAGCCCAGCTTGGGCAACTTAGTAAGACCCTATCTCAAAAATTAAAGAAAGCTGCAACTGTAGTTCAGGGAAGAGCACTTGCCTCCCATATACAACATTCTGGGTTTAATCTCCACTGAAAACAAAGCCTTGTGGGGCATGATTTTTCTCAGGATCATGTTGGCAGAACAACCAGAAGCCAACCTACGAAAGGGGCTGGTGCAAGAAGCTGTGGGAATCTAACCCAGGCGCCATCTCTCCAGCTCCATGTGGTGGGTTTTAAAGAGATGGTATCACATGCATTGATGTGGTCAGTAAGATGGATCACATGCATTAAAAAAAAAAAAAAAAGAGGTCCCATCATTCCACCAGGCCACAGTGTGCACCGCTGCCTTGTTTAACGGACCTCTGATACTCCCTGTATTCCCAACTCTTCTCCCTTTATCCCGTTTCTTCTCAATTTCCAATTGGTTTCATCTCTTTCACGATAGCCCTCTACAAATTACTAACTCTGGGATTCTGAAACCCAAGCTGTCTAGAAATGTGGGATCAGAAACCTTGGGATGGAGCAGGAACCATGGAACTACCGAACATGACTGGTCTGGGAGCCAAGACGGTCAACTGTGCCTCAGCCTCCAGAGATGGAAAAACAATCAAACTACTAGTTCTTATGAGCCAGGTGCTTCCAGCTGTTAGGACGGAATGCCCCCATAGAAAGCTGACCTCTTCGGGGGCCAGCAGGGAAGCCATGAGTTGATCCATAGCCATTAACGACCGGGCTAGGCAGTAGCCACTGAGATCCTGGCGCACATTTATGTGAAGTTTTTGTTATGCTTAGTGATCATTGGTGGTTGCCTTTGAAAGTGGAGGCACACAATTGGTGCTAAAGCAAACGGAATGGAAGACAGAGAAATCTGCACAGAGCAGATGTATTCGGGAGCTTTTCACAGGCTTTACCGTGCTGTTGCAAGGGGGAGCAAAGGGCAGGCGAGGGCCTGTAGTACGGGGAAGATCGGGGTGTGTCTAGGGTGGCCTCTCTTCCTTCCAAGAAGAAGGCTCATGAAACACAGGCCATCCCCACACAGTACGAGGAAACGATTTTCAAGTGTGCATGCCTCTGCATATGGGATTTTGCCTTCTTGTTGATGAAAGGCTCATTCTGCACCGGTCACAGGAAGTCATGAACATTTTCCTCAAACCGTCTTCATGCTGCTGGCCATGAACCTCTCCATTCTGGTCTGACAGGCTATTTGGAGAGGGGGCTAAATTGCTTGTTTTAAGATAAATGAGCCAGATGTATAACCGGGGCTTTACTCTGGAGGAAGATATGTAGGCCTGTGCCCTACTTCTCAGATGCATATTTCTAGCCTCCTGAGAATGGCCTTAAAAGATCAAGAACCCCACTTATATATGCAAATAAGGCCCCAGCTATTTAGTGGCAAGAGCAGGATGGATGTCCTGTTCTGGGCCCTCTCTTGGCCTTCCATCACCTATTAACCACTCCTTCCCAGTCACTCACCTCCTCAGCCCCTGCAGAAGGTACCCATGATACGCTGTAGCATCACTTGGAACTGAGGCCATCACCGGAAGACACCGGCCTGGCGCCAGTCCGGGAGGCATTCTGAGGGGCAGGAATTAGCATACTCATGCTGACATGTGGCAAAGCAGAGGTCTACACGGCCGCTCCTCAGTAGCCCTTCCTCTTGTCAGGTCTCATGTTCCCTCTGAGCCTGGGAAAGCCCGTTCACAATTTTGTGTGTATGTGTGTGTTTTGAGACAGGGTTTCATGGAGCCCAGACTGGCTCTGAACTGCTGGCTGATCCTTCTGCCTGTACCTCCCAAGTGCAGAGACAAGAGGTGTGCCCCAACACCACAGCTGGTCGCTTGTGTTCTCCGCCCCCTCCCCCCATGTACACACCACGTGAAGGCCGGTGGCCAACATCAGGTAGATGTCCTTATTGCACAGATGTGTGAGACCATGAATAGGCATACATGTATAAGAAACATGCATGCACACGAAGGCTGGGAGCCAACATCAGGTAGATGTCTTTATTGCTTCCCACCTGTTTCGCCATATAGAATCTTTCACCGATTAGACTAGCCGGCTGACAGGTCTCTGGATGCTGCTGTCTTTGTCTCCAGCGCTGGGATTACAGGTGTGCTGTGTACCCATGGCTTTTAAAGTGAGTGCTGTGGTGATGGGAGCTCAGGTCTTCATGTTTATGCAGCCAGCACTTCACTCAGTGAGACATCTTCCTGACCCTCTGTGAGGTTTCTTTCTTTCTTTCTTTTTTTTTTTTAAAGTAGGGTCTTACTATGGAGTCTAGGTTGGCTTCAAACTCACTTCAGTCTTAAGACTTCCATTGTTACAGTTATGCTCCACCATTCATTCCTCGCTCCATTTGACTTTCTTGGTTGGGACTGGTCTGCAGGCATCTTGGAAAAGCTTATTTATGTTTGTCATGAGGAGGAGGTACTTCTCCTCCTTATCTTTATAGGGAAGTGAGAACAAGGGCATAGAAAGCAGGGGGAGGGGCAGGTAGGGTGACACACCTGCAATCCAGCACTTAGGAGGCAGAGGCAGGAGGATGGAGGCAGATCTGAGGCTAGCCTGATTTACAGAGTTCCAGGGTAACTAAGGTTAGATAAAGAGACTGTGTCTTAAAGAATAGAAGGAAGGAAGAAAGGAAGGAAAGAAGGAAGGAAGGAAGGGAAAAAGGAAGGAAGGAAAGAAAGAAGGGAGGAAGGAAGGAAGGAAGGAAGGAAGGAAGGAAGGAAGGAAGGGTATGAGCAACAGTGTAGGAGGCAAGGGGGAGAAATACAAAGAGAGAGAGAAGGAGCTGGGGTCGGGGGAGAAGCCGGGACAGAGAAAAGAAAGATGCAAAACAATAAGCAGACAGCTGCTGAAATAGGGAAGCCGTGACGTCACTCTGCAGAAAGCAGAACACCCTGTCCCACTCCAGAACTTCAAAACAAGCACCTCTCCGGAGTCGAGCACCCAGCTCTCTGGAGCAGCTATAGCGTCCACCTGGCCCGGGTGAGTGGTGTGCCAGAAAGCCTGGGGTCACGGTCTCTCCGTGGGCTGGGACACACACTCCTCTGCAATGCTCTGGCCAACACCCCCTGCCTCTGTGGCTCTCTGGAGCCACAGCAGAAGGCCAAGGTGATGCCTGTGTACCCAGCCCCACGGGGTGCCTGTGAGGCAGCTGGGGCACTGGCCCAGTGGCCGGAGAGGGTGTGGCCACACTCGGCCCTCTGATAGGCTTGGACAGGGTTCCTTGGCTACTTCTACTACTCAGAGGAGGAACTGGGCACGAGTTTCTAATCACGGAAACACCGGGCATGTCTAACCTCATCCCTTTCCAGATCTAGGAGGTAGCTGTCGCTGGCTGCCAATAACACTGATAGGCAAAGAAAATAGTGCTGTGGGTTCTGAGGCACACAACGCGAGACTGAGATAAGGTCCTGATCTGCTCAGAAAGCTGTAGGTCTCACCATCTGTTCCTCCTCAAAGGAGTTTAGGTGGGTGGGCGAGTTCAGGGTAGGAGTGGAAAACAGAATTAGCTTCCAAGAACTACCCCAGAATCGTCTTGGGTGAAATAGTTTGTTTGCTTTTTAAGGCAGGATCTTACAGAGCTGAAGCGGGCCTTGAACTCACTGCGTGCAAGTATGGCTGGGAACTCATGATCCTCCTGCATCTGCCTCCCCAGTGTTGGGAATACAAGTATGCGCCATCACCCAGAGACAGTTCTCACATGGGGGTGAGGAGTCACATCATAAAGTCTTGAGGCACCCTGCCTACCTACAACAAACGTTGGCATTGTTGAGCAAGTGATACACCGTGACTGCAGGAAGTCATAGATGTAAATAACCCGACTTCGGAAAACAAAGCATCAAACCAGAGCAACTCGAGCAACAATCAAAGCGGCCTTTCTTCATAAACAACGCTTTGATCCTGAGAACTTCTATGAAGTATACAGTAGTGGTTTGGTTTTGAAATAGATCTTGCCCACCATATCAGAGTATATGTTCCTTCCTTGGTCCCTTTCATCTTGATGATAATTTAGAAACCTCAGAACTCCCTTTTATAGGAAGAGGCTCTTTGAGCATTTCCTCTCTGCTTCAAGGACAATCCCTCAGAGGAGGGCAGTTAGCTGGCCAGCCAGCGTTTCTGGAGGTCATGCCTGGCACAGCTTCTCTTGGACAATCTGAGCTCCTGCTGGGCCACCTCCTCCTCCCTTCCCCTTCCTTCATATCCTCTTCTCTCCAGGGCCAGATGCTAGACCTGCAGTTCCTGCTGAATCACGACTCAGTACTTAGTTTAGCCAAGAAGTATGAACACCTAACTCAGCATTTTCCAAGAGCTGAGTACTTTCTTTCTTTGGTACTGGCTAAACATGGCTTTGAGCTGGGCAGGGTAGTAGAGAAGAGATAAAAATGAAACACTTGGAGAACAGGAGTATCATGCCACATCACGGCATGGAGACTCATCTTAACCCTAGTTTATACCTTTCCAACTGTGTCTGCAATGTCTTGTCTCATTCCCCAGATCTCAGAGCTGATGCCCCAGACACAGGGCTAATGACTGCTTCTGTTATGTCTGCCCAGCAGAGTTTGACTGACTCTGTATCACCTTCAGACCTGGGGGAGTGGATATGGGTCCTAGGAGGGCTGTTGGGTTCTCAGCTTAGAGGTTCACGGACTCAGTGTTCACCAAGATCTATAAACTTGCTGTGAGTTCTCCACATGGTTCAGTTATAACCCAACGGCGAGGGCAGCTAGTACTCAGACTCATCAAAGGAACTAATTTTGTGCCTTCTTTCATTCAGTACCAGTAGGGCCTCACCCTCGTAATCCCGTAAGCCCTCTGAGTTCATGCTCTCTGGCATGTGATGGAAATGTGGCCCATAACGTTAATCCTTCAGTCAGAGTTCAGCAGACTAGCAGATGATTTCATGAACTACATCTATGAGTTCCCTTGGGAAAAACAAGGTGATCTTTGAGAGCGGTAACAGAAAGGAAAGAGAGCCCATGCTTCTATGTTGGCACAAGCCAGAAAGGGGTATCTTCCCCTTGGAAGCTGAACTCCCAGAAGACTTGTTTCAGGAATCCTCAAGCCTCTTTGTTATTTCCCCAAACAGGGAAGAAACAGTTCTGGACACAAACGCTTCGTTCCACAGTTTACAGGATGGGAGCGTTAGCAAAACTCCAGTCTGAGAGTGATAGGAAAGCTAGAGGCTACTAGAGATGCTCACAAAGGCAGAACCCAAGCACAGTGAAACTAGACAGATTTACTTCTCAGGAGGCCAGTGGAGAGCCATAGCCTGGCCGGAGGACTGGCAGGACTCAAACCAGTGGCTCCAGGAAGTCTCTAGGAACATGGCCACCCAGCTCTCTGTGCTGTATGTAACTGCTTACTGTGATATTTCAAATATAAAGCCCCGTGCCTGCAGTTGTTCTTTTTATTGGAGATCAAGACTGAGTCCCTGTTAGACACATACAGCGAATGTGACCGAGGTGCCCTCAATTCCAGTGCAACAGGAAAAAACAACACCCCGGGGCCTCATAGGAAAGGGAAGTGGCACTTAGCATTTGTCCTGGCCCTGGAGTCATAAAGCCCAAAGGGACAGGGGGTATCTTCTTCAAGTCCTGGTAATGGCTCTGAGTGACAGGGACAGCATCCAACTACCCACAATAGGGTGAAGACATTAAAATAAGATCTAGTGTCATCCTTGATATATTTATATATATTCCCATTAAAATAAAAAAGTGCCCTCTGACTCTTCCACCCAGTCTTGGCAATCCTCTTTGCATTTTTTAAGACAGGGTCTCACTATGTAGTCCTGCCCGACCTGGAACTAGTGGTATAAACCTAGTGAACTTTGAACTCACAAAGATCAGCCTACCCCTGCCTCCTGAATGCTGATATCAAAGACCTGTGCCGCCATGCTAAGCAGTTCCAGCAATTTATTTCCTAAACACCAAATACGTTAACTTCTCTCTACTGCCACCACTGAGTCACTTGGTAGACAGTTCTAACTGAGATTCCTGTAACTACAACGGAATCAGTTTCCTTTCCCCTGGCTTTTCTCCCTAGGGCCGCCCATTTGCAGTAGATTCCTCTAAATGTAGCTCTGATTACATCACTCCTCTACTTTGAAACCTTTCAGTGCCTTCCCACCACCATGGGGGCAGAGCCGACCCCTTCATGATGGGATCCACATTGCCATCATTATTTCTTTGTTTTGTTTTTTTAGATAGAGTCTCTCTATGTAGCCCTCAATATCCTGGAATTTGCTATGTAGACCAGGCTGGCCTTGAACTCAGAGATCTCTTGCCTCTCTGCCACCAGGCCTGGTTTTCTGTTGGATTTCTTCCTGCTTATTCTATACTGTGGCTGTATTAAACAACCTATAGTCCTATCAGAAGGACCATGAGAACATTTTCCTGCCTCAGCCAATACGGTTTTCTGATCTATGTTGAACACTGCCTGGTTATCTTCGAGTGTTCTGTTTTAGAGTCTCTGTAGCCTAGGTTAGCCTGAAGCTTACTTTGTGGTCCAGGCTGCTCTCAAACTTGTGGTACTTCTCCTGTTTTATCCTTTGAATGCCATGATTGCATGTGTATGTTACAATTCTTGGCAGAATGGATTTTTTTGTTCTGTTTCCATGTCCTGTCTACTGGGAAGTTTATCCGGTGTGTTGTGGTACTTGATAACAGTTGGACAGTGTTGTGATTCTCATCTCAATAGTACTTCCCAAGAGGTGCCAGACTTTTCTGAGTTACTAATGTTTTCTTTCTTTCTTCTCTTTGACCTGATGCTGGGGATCAAACAGAGGGCTTTGCGCCCACTGGGCAAGTGTTCTACGGCTGAGCCACACCCCTCCCTTGGTTCCATTGCTTTACGGTAGGCATTTTAGCAGAATCCTGGGATGTCCATCCCAAGGAAGACTTCTAAGCTCAGCACCCACCAGGCTTCTGGGAGGATCTGGAAGGGGGAGGCAGAGGGAATGCAGTTGGACAAACTGCTGAGCACCAGCGTGGGGCATGGCTGCCTTTCGTACGTCATTCTGACTTCTAAGGCACACTAGATTCTGATTCCTCGGTGGCAAAAAGGTCCAACACGCCAGTTGCTTCCACCATTGAAATGTCCTGCTTCTTATGGCACAGCGACTTTGTGAGACCAGTTTTAGTTCAGGCTACCATCTCCTTTCTAGCCTGGGCAAATGCTTAGCTTGCTTCTCTTCATGATTCAAGCTTCATTGTCATCTTTTATCCAGTGTCAACATTAGCACATGTCACTCCTCAACAAATCATGTGTCACTGCCCAAATGCCTTTAGTAGTCCCCCTTCCACACACATACATAGATATGGTTATATATGTATGTATGTATACACACACACACACACACACACACACACACACACACATATTCTTCCTTGCCAAGTATACCAAGTATAAGACATCTTTCAAGTTCTGCTATTGCCTACTGGCCTTCTCTTTTGGGACAAGAGAAAGATAAAAAGGAAGTGCCACCCAGGTGTCTGGGCAATGCTTAATGTTTTCAGACAATACGTTTGAGTCTAGAGAATATGACGGCTCAAGAGAGGATGAACTGAGCTCAAAGGATTTGGATGCTGAATCCTATTGTGTCATGGAGACTTGCAAAACAGGGCAGCACTCTGCTCTAGGCTGCTGGAGCCTCTGCATAGGACTGAGTGTGACCCAGGGTCAGCAGAAATTCCAGATAGCTCAAGGAATGGGGAGAAATGTGCGGCCTTGGAATAGCCATCTCTCAGGAATCTCGGAGGAGAGATGGAGCCCAGGATAAGGATTGTTTCCCTTCTGCTCTACAGACAGAGTGCTATGTGCTTCTTTCTCCACAGGCCGAGGAAGAAGGAATTTCTTTAGGGTGAGTCTTCTACAAGAAGACTATGTGACAACACTGTCATTAAAATGATGGGCAGTGACTTTGGTCCCCAAAGACATGAATGGAGCCAGGGATTATCTTAAAGGCACACCGGTCTCCAAGAGAAAGGCAGAAGCCAAACAGTTGGGAAACAGGATTCTTAGAGGAGGGCTCGGGCGTGTCTCCGAGGTAGAAAACTTGCCTAACATGCGATTAAGACCTTAGGTTCATCCCCAGAACATCTGCAACCTCTGGCCCAGATGCAGATGGGAGCCGGTGAAAGGGCATCTCTTGTACCCACCACCCACCAGCACCCACCGTGTCCTTACAGCTGACCTGTTTATAATAGTTGCTACAGGAGGTCATTCTTGCACTAAGCCCCCGAACTGGGGCCCCAACACACCAAGATGAACCTCAAAATGAAGTCATCTGTGCTACCAAGACACCAGTAAACTTTACCCGACCTTCTAAGGCTCAGGATTAGAGAGATAAAGGCCACAATTTCCATAGATGTCACATTCAATCAATGTGACAGATTCCCTCTGCTCTAATCCTAATACAAAGAAATAACCTGAAATGATCTGATGTGAAGCTAACCAATGCTCTCTTGTTCCTGTGTCTCCCTCATCTGAGTTTACAGCAGTGTTTCTTAGCCTGTGGACTGCAATCCCTTTGGGAGGAAGGTCGCCTAGGATTATCGGAAAAGCCAGACATTTACATTAAGATTAATAACAGTAGCAACACTGCAGTTCTGAAAGAGCAATGAAAATAAGTTTATGACTGGAGGTCACCAGGACATAAAGAACCATATTAAAGGGTCTCCATCTTAGGCAGGCCGAGAACCAGTGCTTTATGAGGACAGTAGGGTTGGAATTACTGATCTGCTTTTTTGGCTCTTGTTTCGGGGTCCTATTTTGTCCTTTAACTCTCGAAAGTCATGTGATAGAGAGGGGATGGGGCCACATGACAAAGGGCAAGCCAGAGAGGCAGCAGTCACACCCACATCTGCATCCCTCACTCACACCTCAACAGACAGATCGGAGCCCTCAGAGGGCTCACCTCTGGTCCACCATGCCAGAAGCACCACGCAGGGGCAGGGTGCAGGCGCAGGTGACGTCAGCTCACTGTGCTTCTTTTTTATGGTTTATTTCATTGTTCTTCTGGAGACACAGCCATTTGCTTCCAGAGATAATCAAAAGAAACAAACCACAAGGGCAGGCGTGCCAAAACCAAGTTTTAACCCTTCCCAATCCCCTGTCTACTCCCCCTTCTGGCACCCCCTCAGTGTGCTTGCTGGGAGATCAGAGAGAAAGGCTTTTCATCAAATTAAAATGTAAAGTGCTTTCTTTCTTTCTTCCTTTTTTTTTTTTTTTTTTGGCCTGGTGGCCAGGGATATTCTGCTGACTCAGCAGTGAATAATCAGCTTTGACCTAAATAATAAAATAACTCACAGCGCTGTGGTTGCACAAGCAGGTCCAAATCTGCAGTTCCTTCTTTCCCCTTGTCCTCTCCCCAACCCCCTCCCGGCTCTGGGCAGGCAAGCCCAGTTCCATCAGGTTCTTACAGCCTCTCCACTCCCATCTGGCTTGTCCCAGCTTCATTTCTCTTCAGAGATCTTCCAAAAATGGTCCCTGCTACAGAACCAGGCCTGACCTCTTCTCCTCCCTCCAACCCCCAGCAAACACTAGCCTTGGGCTTTGCCTCGCCCACTCTCCTTCCTGGACCCTGCCTTACAGACTGCTGCTCAGAGGGAGGCCTTTCTTCAAACCTCTCCTGAGTCAGGAGGGCCAGCCAGTCGCCAGCCAAAAGAGACAGTGGGAAGCAGTGCTTCCTGTGTAAACGTCCTTCTGCTGCTGCTGCTTCTCCCCAAAGCATGTTAACGGTGGGTGACTTCCTGCCTCCATCTCTAATGTAGGCAGAGAGTATTTGACGCAGATGGCTCACCAGGCACCTGCTAAGAGGATGGGGCGCCCTGGTCGATGGGGTAGAGGTGTGAGGAAGGAGCACTGGAATAAAAGCTGTCATAACAGCTGCGTGTGTGGCACCTCACCCCAGGTGAACTCGGCAGGTGGATTTCTGAGTTCGAGGCCAGCCTGGTCTACAGAGTGAGTTCCAGGACAGCCAGGGCTATACAGAAAAAGCCCTGTCTCTGAAAAAAACAAAACAAACAAACAAAAAAACCCCAAAACAACAACAAAAACAACAACAAAAAAAACACCCCCTCCAAACAAAACAAAACAAAACAAAAGAACAACAACAAAAAACCCAAGGCAGGAGAATGACAGGATCAAAGCTAGGTTACATGGTTAATTTAGGGGTGCTTTGGGGCTAGCTACAAGGTGGGTCCCTGTCCAAAGGTAGGGTCTGGAGGTAATCAGATGTGATGATCCCTGCCTATGATCTCAGCACATGGAGCCTAAGACAGGGGGAAAGCTACACATTCAAGGTGATGGGGCCAGCCTGGTCAGCACAGTTGAGTTTCAGGATTGCCTGTTCTACATATTGCATTTCAGGCAAGCCGGGGCTATATAGAAAAACCTTGTCTTCAGGAGGCAGAGGCAGGCAGATCTCTGAGCTGGAAGACAGCCTGGTCTACAGAGTGAATTCTAGGACTGCCAGGGCTTCACAGAGAAACCCTGTCTTGAAAACCAAACCAAACCAAAGCAACAAACAAAAAAGAAAAGAAAAACTTTGTTTCAAAAGTTCCCCTGCCCCAAAGATGCCAGCGTTGGGAGCCTTGCGTGCACAAATCCTTTGCAACACAGGTTACCTTGAGAGACTCTTTGCAGAAGGCTGTAGAAGTGGGTTTTTAATAAAGTACCAGTAAGAGAGGTGGAGCTTCTGATTCCGGTACCAGAGAAGCTGAGGCAGGAGGACTGCCACAAGTTTGAGGTCAGCCATGGCTTCATAGAAAATCCAAAGCTAACTTGGGCTACACAGCAAGCTCCCCATCTCCACAAAACAAAACAACATTCAACAAACCAGAAAATAGAACCTCTGTACACAGACTCAAAACATTCGGGACCTGTCCTCCATCTCTGCTAGTCCCTAAGGCAAGTAGGAGGAATAAATTTGGGCTTAGGATTTTTATGCTGGATTAATATCTAGAGACATACCTCAAGGACAAGTGAAAAATGACTATTCTCAGAGGACAAGACTGGCTCTGTTCAGATGGGGGCAGTTTCCTTGCAGCTCCACTCAGGAGGTAGAGGACAGGCCACACAGACTTTATTAGATCTTTGACAGCAGGAAAGGGAGGGAGCAAGTGACTTTTCTGGGCAGTGTGTGTGTGTGTGGGCGGGGGAGGATATGGTGTGCACTGTATGCAGTCTGCTTCTCTGAAATTGGCTAGAGAAGAGGTTTTACCATCTTGAAGGTCTGGGACCATTCTGGACTCTGGTGGGGTGTGTGTGTGCACATACTGTGGCCTGGCTTCTCTCCTAGGGGAGAGACCACACAGCTGTGGAATTCTGGATTTCTAGTAGCAGCTCAGAGGAGTCCTCTTTTCTGAGACTTTAGCAGCATCAGCAAAAAGGAAGAAGCAAGGAAGCTGCTGTCTGCACCAGACAGAGACCCAGCACCGCCAGCACCCACCGTGCACTTCCTTCTTCCTCCCCGTTAGCTAGTCAGATGACAGAGACAGCACCTCTTCCTCCATTCATTCCTACGCTGTCCCAGCTCCAGATCCCGCTATGAAGCAAGGCCAAGGGGCCTGTATATCCATATACCCCCACTCCCCTTCAGGAGGACCCTGGGTCAGAAAGCTCCATGCTCCTGACACCCTCCCAAGGCACACACAGCATTACAACTTAGGATCCCAATCTCACAAGGATGCAGACCACAACTCTACTTAAGCAATCAGAATGTGTGGAGTAGAGTTGAGGGTGCTAGGTGCCTGAATTCGGGGCACACACTCCTTTACCTCTGGGTCTGTAAGCAGACCCGCCCAACCATGTGACTACTGCTCCCCAGCAAAGGTTTCAGCTTTATGCATCTTCTTGTCTACATGTGGGGTCTACATCAGGGCCAACTCCACTGCCAAACAAGATGCTCTTGCAAAGGTCTCAGATGCCTGTCCTGAGAGATTGTCTAGAGCAGTGTGTCCTCCCTCCCCCATCACATCAGCAAGACAGAGGGACAATGTCTGGACCTGTAAATGAACAGCAAGCTCGGTCCCTGCACAGTCAGAAGCTGTGGGAAGTCAAGTCCTGAGCCAACTCTGTAAATGCAGCCTCTGACATAAACAGTTGCTGGAGGAGTGAGTGTTTGAGTAAAACAACTTACAGGAAGAGTTGTAGCCCAGTACACGGACATCACTGCTACGGAGCCCACTGCTGGGAATGCCCAGTACACTGGGAGGAACCTTTCTCTTAAGGATGGCCTGATTCTACCAAACCGCCATCTTCCCTTCCTGAGTTGTCACTGCAGCCAATTAAATCCTTACCTTGTCCACAATGCTTTCCTCTGCTTAAAGCAAACAACAAAACAAAACAAAACAAAACAAAACAACCTATCCAAGACAGGCATGGTGGCACACACCTTTAATCCTGGTACTCAGGAGGCAGGGCAGGCAGATCTCTGTCAGTTTGAGGCCAGCCTGGTCTACATATTGAACTCTAGGAAAGCTTAGAGAAACCCTGTCTCAAAAAACCAAAAAACAGCTGGGCAGTGGTGGCGCACGCCTTTAATCCTAGCACTTGGGAGGCAGAGGGAACTCAGATTTCTGAGTTCAAGGCCATCCTGGTCTACAGAGTGAGTTCCAGGACAGTCAGGTCTACCCAGAGAAACCCTGTCTCGAAACACATACACACACACACACACATGTATATCCTGCCCAGGCCATGGACAAGGGACCAACTCTCCTCCAACTCAGTTTAAAATGTGTGTAAGGTGACGATTTCTAAGTTGCCACCACAATTGCCTGCTGTGAGGTTATCAGGGTCTTCCTGTCAGCATCTGTAGAAGTCAGCACCATCGTGCAGAAGGCCAAGGACTCAGAAGCCCTGGACTCCATACGGGGTCTGCCTCTAAGAGAAAGTCACTTGCCCTTGGCTCTTGGTCTGATCTATCTTAGTAAAAGATGACAATGGTCCCACTTTACCTCACAGATTGTCATGAGGTTCAAATCAGAAGCCAGATAGCAGGTAAAAGCGTAAATGTAAAGAACTCTGACATCGAAAGCTACTGCGTCACCAAGGAGTTCTTTATACACCTTGTTTGTATGGCATAGGATTTTACTATGTAGTCTAGGCTGGCCTCTAGCTCAATATCCTCCTACCTTTGGCCTCTCCAGTTCTGGGATTACAGGCATGTGCCACCATACCTGGCCTTCTATGCAACACGAGGTAACTGTATGGAGAATCTACTCACCCAAAACATGTTCATATGGGATGGAACGTCGGGGGTGGGGTGGGGTGGGGGAAGAAAGAGAGAGGGAGAGGTGGGGGAAAGGAGAAAAGGAAAGAGAAGCCAAGACATGAAGGTCACCAGGAAGACTGAAAGACGCCGGATGTCACTTACACAAGCAGATGGCGGCCAGGAGTCGCAGGCCGGACTCAGGGGGGAAGCAGGTAGGGAAGAGCGGCTGCAGCACGTAGTTGGAGAAGGTGAGAGCGATGACAGCTTGGTTGGTAGGGTAGATCACCAGCACAGCAATCCACAGCCGCAGGAACCTGCAGGAGGAGCAGGGAAATTGTTGGCTGGCATGGCAGGCAGCCAGAGGCATCAGCAGAAAATCCAGGCAAGGGGCAGGGATGCGGTGGGGCTGGGAAGTCTTGAGCAAAGGAGCAAACACCAGTGGGTTAAAGGTCCATTTCCCCTTTTGTTTTCAGAGATCCTGAAGAGGCCCGCCCTACCCCCAAATGAGACCCTCAGCCCTTT
Organism: Apodemus sylvaticus; assembly: GCF_947179515.1. Lineage (NCBI taxonomy): Eukaryota > Metazoa > Chordata > Mammalia > Rodentia > Muridae > Apodemus > Apodemus sylvaticus. Next base: position 72,985,264 of record NC_067479.1, on the reverse strand, counting down.
GTAATGCTTGCGACATGGTGTCTCAGCAAAGACCTACATACATTTCAAATTCCTAATGACACAAGTTCTGGTATGTGGACTCTCTCCTTTCTCCTTTAATCTTCTCTGCAACTTTAGCCCTTTATATCCAAGGGTGGAAAAATTAAATATGTAACCCCAGAATTCTGGTAGCAAGAATACACTAAGGTCATGGCTGCAGAAGCAATCGCCAGAAAGGTATCCAATAGGAACTTGCAGGAAGAACTTCTTGCATACCTCTAGTGTCTTTAGTGATGGATGAGTTCCTCAGTCAGGGTTAGGGAAGCCAAGAAAACTCAAGGGCTGGACGCTGGAGGAGGCCATTATACTTGGCAATGTGGAATGTGGATGTTTCTTCTCTAGGAAGTCACTCTTGTGTGTCACAGAGCAGGGCTTTCTGTGACTGCTTTTCCTAGAACCCTGTGGTTAATGTTGTTATCTACTTTGCTTATAGAATCTTTCCCATCAAGTTCAATATAGTGATAAGAATTGTAACCTGGCTCATCTACTGATTCTGTGAGTGTCAACACACTGGACACTAGAAACTGTCCTTGGGTTCTTTGGATCTGACCCTTCTGTCCCAGATTTTTCCTTTTCTTTTACCAGTGGCATCAACCTGCAGCCCCAGGGCCACATGTTTCTCAGGATAGCTACAAATACAGCACAGTACATTTTTTAGACAACAGTGTCATATTGGTATGTCACAAGGTTGGACATCCATGTTAGTCCATTTAGGTCTCCAGATTTGCTCACCCAGCCAGTCCTCCGAAGATGTCCTTGACATAGGAGTAATCACCTCCAGATTTAGGAATGGTGACGCCTAGCTCAGCATAGCAGAGGGCTCCCACAGCTGTGATGATACCCGTCACGATCCAGACAATGAGAGCAAGGCCCACAGAGCCGGCGTTCTCCAGCACGCCCTTCGGTGAGACAAAGATTCCAGAGCCGATGATATTCCCTGCACAAGGCACAAAGACACAGTGTGGTCAGGACAGCTGGCACTTCACCTTGTGTCTGGCCTGACTCTCAAGCTTCTTTGAGATGGTGGGTGTGTCCAGCAATGATTTTTCACTAGTCTTCCTTCTCTGATCTGGTTCTAAAGTGTCTCCATGGTCTCTAGGCAGGTGTGTCCAGTAATAACTCTTCCTAGAGCAGGGTAAAGGGCAGAGAACTGACAAGGAGCTTCTTACAAGTCTAGTTGACTCCTTAGAAAAGTTGTATAGGATCAGGTAGCATCAGCAGAGGACAACAAGTCTCAGGGAAGCAAATGAATTGTGTAAGGCTAGGCAGTAGTGACTGTTAGAGCAAATTCTGGATCTCAGGATGCTCTGACTGGGTACATATGTTCTAGCTAAGGAGACAGGCTCTTAGAATCAGCTAAAAATATAGGACTGGAAATGCGTTCAGATTCCCAGACTCCACTTGTCAACTAGAATGCTTCAAAAAGGAGCCAAAGGGCAAATTCTTTTGGACAGATTGTGGCCACACACCATGACGACTTGGGACTATGGGTGACACATACTTGGAAACACAACACTAGGAAAGCTGAGGCAGGACGATCAGGAACTCCAGGCTAACCTGGGCTATACATGAGACCCTGACTTAAGACAAAGAAAAACTTATGAACGGAGACAGCAGCCCTGGAAGCTGGTTTCTATGTGGATGCAAGAGCCCCACCCTTGTTGGAGAACATGAAACAAACCTATAAAACGGTCACAGTTGTCTAGACATAGCTTGCGAGAGTACATTACGTGCAAAGCCTCGGCGCCGTGTTCCCAAGGCCTCCCTTTCTGTGGTGTCATATGACCCTCAGAATCACCTTGTAGAATTCAGGGTGGAGAGAGAAGAATGGGATTCCTCTCTCCACTTTATTGACCAAGAGACTGGGGTTAAGTGGCTTTCTCTAAATTCCTCAGTTACTGATGGGTAAAATTGGATCTTGAAAGCTGTCTCCTGACGCTTGGTCTGGTGTTCTTTCCATTAATCCATTTCTGCATGCTCAGGGGTTGGAGGCCTCTCAGAGAGAGGCCAATAGCCAGCACAGAGAGGGGGCTTCTGGGTCATGAACATTGGACAGGGTAGGAGGAGAGGAGCCTCTGACATACTGGCTTCAAGCTTTCTGTACTGAGGGTGGAAATGAGGTACGCAGGGTCCCTCCTGCTGTTCCCAGCTCTCTATTCAGTGCCTGGGGGAAGAAGCAGAAACTATCCAGATCTAGGTGAGAAGGCAAAATCAGAGACTTGCCTCAGCCCATGGGCTTGACAACGGTCCAGGAATCTACCTTTCTTGGGTAGTTTGGAATCAGTGAGATAGAAAAATGTTAAGTCTGGGCTAGAGAGTTAGGTCAGTGAACATTTAATGCCCTTGCAGAAGACAGTGGTTCAATTCCAAGCACCTACATGGAACTTACAACCATCTGAAACTCCAGTCCCAGGGAATCTGAAGCCCTCTTCTGATCTTCGAGGGCACTGGGCACATATGTGGTGCACATACGTACATCCAGGCAAAAGCTAATTCACACAAAATAACAAAATAGATCTTAAAAAAAAAAAAAAAACACCCTTTCAAAGTGTAAAGTTCTATGTTCCACTTTCCAAATCCAGCCAGAACTCCACCTCAATTCACTTCTAAAACATTTACGTCCAAGCCAAATTTCAACAGTTTTTTATTTCATTTCTGAGTTTTTAAATTAGAAAAGAAAAATTTTAAGATGAGGTTGAACAATGAGTTGGTTAGCTAGCCTAAGCCATGATATATAGCCTAGTAGACCAGACTGTCCTTAAACTTATATCAGTCCAACTGTTGTCTCTGCTTTCTCAGTGCCTCCCAGGTTTGTAACACTTTGCTTGACACCAAAGTCTACTTTGCAATCCAGGACCAGGCATATGGTTATAAAGTAAAGGGGAAGAAAAGAATTCACATTGTGATCCTCTATTCCTCTCAGATGTAAAATTTTCCATTAGTTTTCAAACTAAAAAAAAAAAAAAGTAATGTGAAGTACTCAGGATACTGAGGCAGGAGATATGCATATATATATATATATATATGCATCAAACTCAAATATAAATATTAGGTGGAAAGAAGCAGACCAAAGGACTAGGCTCTTAGGGACATTTCTTTCTTTCCCTTCCTTCTGTATTTGCTCATGTGGAGTCCTTTCATAGGAGAAGACTTGTTTGTCTGCATTACTCTCTACGACCTGCTCTCTTATGGTGACTAAACAGCCATCACACAGTATCCTAGGCCCTAGGACATGGTCACAGGACCCTTCAAGCTGGTGAGTGTGGTTCACACATATAATTCCAGCACTCAGTAGGCCGAGGCAGGAGAATTGCCTTAAATCTAAGACTAGTTGTTGTTTTGAACCACAACGTTCAACTCTTTCCCAAAACAAGACAAAATAAAACACAACCACCAGTCACCAGCCCAAACTGAATGCGCTGCTATTCCCTGGAAGACAGGAAGCTCTGGGAAATGCGAGTGCTAGAGTCCAAGTAAATTCCTTGCCTATCATGGAAATATCAAAAGAGTGAGTAAAGGGCATCTCACGGCCATCCAAGAAGAGAGTAATGGCACACAGCCTATGAAACCAGCTCCAGGGTTAGAAAAAGTCAAAGCCAGGACAAAACCAAGGGTTGATTTCTGTCTTAAGGTAGTAAAATGGATGTGGTAATGGCCAGACATTTCTTGGAACTGGGAAGGTGAAATGTCCTGTTATATTTTATGGTTGTGAGCCAAGCCTTTAACGGCTGAGCCATCTCTCCAGCCCTGAAATGTCCTGTTGAAGGTTCTGCCTCTCAGGGATGGAGAGTCAAAGTGCCACTAAGGGTTCTGGGCAAACAAGCAGCTGTAAGGGTCAACCACTATGTGAGTATTTTGGCCACCTTTGGGACACTGTCAGAGTACACACGTCACAAGGTCCCCTGGGGGACGAGGTAAACAGAGCTAGCTGATCTTTGAGGGGGTCTGTGGCCCAATTCTTCCTTGGAGGAAACAAGGGAGGTATTATTATCCCCATTTTACCGTTGAAGAAACTGAGACTCCCAAGGGCATCACAGTTGCAGTGATGTGGACTAGAGTCTTAGCAGTATCTGGACTAGAGTCCTGCACCCTGCTTCAGGACTGTTGTGCAAATAAAAGACTTTCCCACATATTCGATCCATCATTCCACGATCCACTGGGCAGCCCTGGGAGTGGTCTTATAGAGCTGGAGGGCAGACTCAACGTCTTCCCCTTGGGGCAGTCCTATCTGCAGGGGTGACGTAAGCACCCTGCTAAGCTTGATTCTCAGAACTGCTTTCTGAAAAATGCTAATAATCTGCTCTGCTCTGCATGGTCATTCTTATTTACTTCTGTGAAAACAGAGGCTCAGAGAGAGACAGAGACTTGGTCAAAGTCACATGCTAAGCAGCTCATCTGGTGCAGAGACCGAGTTATCAGACTCCAGGCCCAGGTTGTCCTCCAGACACCTCGAGGCTTCTTCTCTGGAAACAACACCACGTGTCACAGCTCCAGGGCCTTTAAATGTGAACATTGTCCAAAGGAAGCCACAGGACGGAGAACTAGGAAGGAGCCTTTCAAAAGCAATCAGAGTCTTTCTTAATATAGAGGAAAGGAGTTAACGTCTGCTGATTTCTCCCTTTGTTTGACTCTAAGACCCGTTGTCTAGAGCAGTGGTTCCCACCTTCCTAATGCTGCACCCCTTTAATACAGTTCATGTAGTGGTGACCCCCTCAACCATAAAATTCTTTTTGTTGTTACTTCATAACTGTAATTTCGATACTATTACGAGTCATAATGTAAGTATCTGTATTTTCCAATGACCACTGATACAACTTGACATAACTACTGCAAAAGGGTCGTTGGACCCCTAGAGAGATCCCAGTCTACAAGTTGAGAACCACTGGTCTAGAAGGTCATTCAAGAACTTGATGCATGCTGGGTTTGGTGGCACACCCCTTTAATCCCAGCGCTGAGGAGGCAGGGGCAGGGTGTAGCGCGTGGAGTTCAAGGCCAGCTTAGTCTATAAAGCAAGTTCTAGGGATAGCCAGGGCTACACAGAGAAACCCTGCAAACTCTGTCTCAAAAACCAAAATACACAAAAAGGTACGTGATGCGCACCTGCCTGGTAGCGCCAAGGTGCCTGAGATCAGGGTCTTAACCCTGCTTCCACCCACACTGGCTACCACCGCAGTCATCGTTAGAGCTTTAGTGAAAGCTGGGTTTAAGGATGCCTGGGCAATGAGGCTAAGCTAAACTTGTTCTGTCAGAGAAAAGCCATGTAAACCATTTCAATAAAATAAGAGGCCAAGTTGTATCAGCGGGCAAGTCTTCCTAGGCAAATGGCCAGAACGGAGAAAACACTCGTTGGCTGCACGTAACCACTAACTTCCTCGTCCATGTGACCCCTGTTCCGGCGTTACTCACACTCAGGCTTGTTCCCACTCGAATGCTGTAGCCCTCAAAGAATTTCCTAAGGAGAGAAATTACAGACTTGTAATGCCCAGCAGCCTTAGATCCAAAAAGACCTTGGCTTTCCTTACTCATGCAAGACTTCATGTCTAGCCACAGCTTCCTGCTGGGTATTGGAGCTGCGGCCACCGCCCTGGTGTGCAGAGAAGGCTGAAGTGAATGTGATTTGTACTTCTCCAGTGGGCAAGTAGGAGACTCTCCGTGTCTTCAGACCCGGGGAACGGTGTGGAAGCAGGAGCCTGGATCAGGCTCTGATCCTTACTGTCAAACTGAGAGCTGCCCTGGTACCTTCTTCTGGACGCACTTACCCACCAGGACTGTACAAACAGTCTCTCTGGAGGTGGGGGTAGGCTAAGATGCAGTCACACGCCCTGTTTGGTTGCATATCCTGCAGATTAGAGATGCAGATGGTGCCACATGACTGCTGTGCCGGATTCCTTACCACAGTGGACACTAGACTCAAAGGAGCCGGAGCCCTCACCACTCTCACCACTTACAAACCACGAGACTCCAGTTTTTCTGAGACTCACTTCCTTCGTGTTCACAATGGGAGTAACAGCTCTTACCCCACTTACTTTGCTGTGGGGATCAAGGCAGCTTACACCTATGTAAGACACTCTATAACACATTAAATGCTTAAAAAAATAATCAGTAGCATTTGTAGCAGTAGAGACAGAGTCCAGCCAGAGATGAATACAACAGACAGGCTTTGGAGGCTTGGCTACCAAACAGCACTGTGCAGCCAAGCCCATGAGGCATCTTCTGATTCATTTGTCTGCTTGTCTAGGTAGACATTTTAGATGATGCAGGGGGGCGGGCAGCAGGTAATTGCATCTCAAGAAGTATTTATTGATCGCCCACTCTCCACATGCCTGCTTTGAAAGGTAATTAGGAAGTACTTGTTCATACATGGTCCTTTAGAGAAATAGATGGAGCGAATCACCACCCACCAGTCACTGAAAGACAAGCCTGTGGCCTCAGGGGCTACAGAGCTGAGCCCTGACCGGTTCCTATCAGAGACCCACACACTATCTCCAGCATCTCTATTTCCTTGGTGGGTTTCAACCAGGAACAATTTTGTTCCTACCTCCGGGGGACAAATGGTAAAGTCTGTAGACACTTCTGGCCTTCACACTGGAGTAAGGGTACCCCTGGGACTTAACAGTATCAAGGCCAAGGATACTGCTAAGGATCTAACAGTGACGAAACAACCTCCCATAATGAAGATGGATCTGGCCCAAGAAGCAATAACATCAAGGTTGAAAAACTCTCATCTTCCTTGAAACTTTGATGTCAAGGTCTGGCTGATCCTAAATGTCCCTTTCAGATTCAAAGGATTTGTGTTACTTAGCTCAGCACACACACACACACACACACACACACACACACACACAGTATTATCTATGGTGATAACTACTCTTTAAATTAAAAAAATAGAGTAAAAATATAAAAAAGTTCATTGCTGTAGCGATTTAAGTATTTTAAACGGTATTTATTTGTTTGTCTTTTCCTCCATGTGCATGTATCTAGCTGTGTATTCTCTATGGTGTCATGTAGTAGTCAGAGGACAAATTTCAAGGGTTTATCTTTCCTTCCAACATGTGATTTGGGGATTGAACTCAGGTTGACAGACTCAGAGGCAGGTGCCTTTACCCACTGGGGCATCTTGCCAGCCTTATCTTTAAAAAAAATTTTTTTTTTTGCGGGGCGGTGGTGGCGCATGCCTGTAATCCCAGCATTCTGGGAGGCAGAGGCAGGCAGATTTCTGAGTTTGAGGCCAGCCTGGTCTACAGAGTGAGTTCTAGGACAGCCAGGGTTACACAGAGAAACCCTGTCTTGAAAAAACAAAATCCAAAAAAACAACAAAAAAAATTCTTTTTGAGACATAGTCTTATGTAACTGAGGCCTTGAACTTGATTTGTGGCCAAGGATGACCTTAGGTTCTCGTCCCCTGTCTCCACTTCTTTTTGTTTGTTTGCTTTGAGACAGGGTCTCAGTATGTAGCCCTGGCTGTTCCAGAACTCACTCTGTAGACCAGGCTGGCCTCAAACTCCTAGAGATCCACCTGCCTCTGCCTCCCAAGTGCTGGGATCCAATGTGTGTGCCATCATGCCTGGCCTGTCTCCACCTAGTATCACAAGTGTGTGCCAGCATGCCCAACTACTTTAACCATGACACATCAGTAGGCTCAAGTAACTTCTTCCTAGTGGTGGAGGCCAAAGCTAGGGCCTTGTGCATGTTGGGCAAGGGCTCTACCACAGAGTTCACAATTCCCGGTTGGTTTCTTTTGGACTCACTGCTATTAGTCAGCAAGCTCGTGTGACATGCTAAACCTCTGGGAATATGAAAATGAGATTCAGCTTCTGCTCTCAAGAATTCAATGGATGGTGGTCCACACCTATAATCTCAGCACTAGAGAGGCACAAGCAAGCGGACCATTATGAGCTTGAGGCTAGCCTAGTCAACACAGTGAGTTACAGGCTAGCCAAGACTACATAGTAAAATCCTGTCTTAAAACAAAAAGGATTGAATGTAGACATTCAGGTGAAAGCATAGCGGACCACATCAGTCTGGACAGAAGTCACGTTAGTGGGATCGTAATACTATGGAACATGATATAGCAGAATGGATGGCTGTCCAGGAAATGCTGAGGCCAGAGGATCTCAAGTTCTGGGCCAGTCTTCAAATCATAAAGAGAAACTCAAAAAAAAAAAGAAAAAAATCCAGAAGTATGGGGCTGGAGAGACGACTCTGTGGTTATAAGCACTGGTTCTTGCAAAGGACCCAGGTCCCAAAGTCTCAGCACCTTGTAGGCAGTACACACTACACACATAAAGATTTTTTAAAAATTGCTTTTAAAAAGGAAAGGGAGAAAGAAGCAAATCAAAAGAGAAGCATCATGAACAAAAGAGGCTGACACCCACGTCTCTGTGGGAGCCATTCAAAGCCAGGAAGAGAACAGAAAGGCAACTGGCGGTCTGCTGAGCAGCTCACACCTGCGTGGAACGGGGCCAGCACTTCTGTCCCTGTACAAGGGACACCTACATCTCTGAACCAGCATCACTGAGTGGATATGGGCTTGGGAGTAGTGAGGGCTGAACTGGAGTGGCGGAAGATGAGGCCAAAGAGAGAGGAGAACCTTCCGCCGGACACAGACCAGAGCACAGGTTTGACTCGGAGCTCTCCAAGGACCCTCCACCATGACAGGCTCATACCAGGAATATACAGGCCCCGTGTCATGGCCCCCATCACCCAGGCATAAAAAAAAAGGTTACAAAGATTGTGCATAACGGGTGGAAGAGATGGATTGGTGAGTAAAACATTTGCCACAAAGCCATGGAAGACCTGGGTTTGAATCCACAGAACCTCTGTTAAGCCTGCAGTAATCTGGTGCTTCTACCTGAGATGGAAGGTGGAGGGGAGAAGAAAATCCCCAGAAGTCTTTAGGAGGGAGCCTGTGGGAAACAACAGTGAGACACCCTCAAGGAAGGAAAAGCAGAGATTGACCTCTGACCCCTACACAAGCATTGTGGCATGCACATGCCCACAGTCCCATTCACGAATGCATGTGTCCACGTGGAGTCTGTCTGTCTGTCTGTCTGTCTGTCTCTCTCTCTCTCTCTCTCTCTCTCTCTCACACACACACACACACACATGGATCATGCATAGGAAAGCATTTTGCAAACTCAAAACTATTTACAAGCCTGACCTTTTCTGCCATATCCCTAAAATTCTTTGACCTCTGCAATATACTCATCCAAATCATGAAAATTTTTATGTTAAACCTTCTATTCCCAGGGTCTGGGACCAAATACTTTTTAAAACTTTCAGACAAAAAAAACCTTAATTTTGAGACAGAATCTCGCTATATATAGTCCAGGCCGGCCTCAGCCTTGTGGCAATTTTGCTGCCCAGACTCCCAAGTGCTAGGATTACAAGCACGGACCACCACACTGGCTCCTAAATGCCTCCTTAAAGCAGCGGGAAATTCCTGCATTATTTCTTGCTAACCGCGCCCCTAGAGCTGTACACTAAAGGAGCAGCTGCAGCGCCGATGCCTTCCATCCATGTGCAAGCAAGCACCTTCCGGGACATGCAGATGAGAACTGTAGCGCCGGCTTGAACAATGTGCAGCTCGGCCTGAGATCTGGTACCTCTTCAGGCACACTACGCGAAACCTTCTCCCCGGCAGTGACGTCACCACCGATGCCGAGGATATTTAAAGCGAGCCAATGGGGAGAACCTATGAGCGTGACAAAGGATGAGGGATGAGATGATCGATAAAGCTTTTCAACTTGAACTTCACTCGTTCTATAAATAGCACAGCTCAGAATAGACTTGTGGGATTGTTTTGCTTCTTAGAAATGAAATTCGCCTGTGCTCAGCACGAGGCCTAACATGTTCAAGCAGTGTTAACACGTAGAATAGCCCCCATCTTCCTCTAATAGCCGTAGGCTACGGCCTGCGCGTTGCTGTTCTCAGGTGTCCAGGAAGATGGGTGTGGCACGTTCTATGAGGCCAATAGGGTCTGGCTTTTCTTGCTCCATATACTCAGCAGGGAATTAAAAATCAGACAAGGGAGCCCGCAGATACAACTCAGTGGGAGAGCATTTGCCTAAGGCAGAACAGGTCTTGGGTTCAAGCCCTCGAATTGGGGGGAAATTCAGAAGAGAGCAGTTTCTGACACCCCCTGTCCCCCCACCTCCTGGCCCGAGCTCCCCTGAATGGTCCTTGTTTTCTGTAGATCAGAATCTTTTCCTGGAACAGCTTGCTCCTGGCTGCATTTTGAGATCTTGCCCATCATCCCTCAGTAGCAACAAGAAAACACAAAAAACAACAACAGAAATTCCTGAAGCATTTTTTATCCCACCCCCACCCCCTGCCCCCCACCCCCTGCCCCCCAACCCGCTCCACTTCGGTCGGGCTGGGAGCAGACTCATGGCTTAGCTCTCTTGGTAGCCTGGCAACATGAGGGGCCCAATCCTAAATCCCATACCTCCGTTCTACTCCAGTAAACTGAGCGCTCAACTTAATGACAGCAGGTCTGTGTGCGTGGGGGCCGCCTCCCTGAAGCCGCCATTTGCTTTGCTCACAACAGGTGTTTGTGGTTTTGGTTTTGTTTTGTTCTGTCTTGTTTTGCTTCTGCTATGTCACTAAGGCCGAAATGAAATGGGCTCTGGAGTCTACTGCTTAGATTTTTTTTTTTAATAGTCACATGGTCTTGCTGAACAGTCCTGACTGATCTAAAATTTACTCTAGATGTGAACCAGGCTGGCTTTGAAGTGTTAGCAATCCTTCTGCTTCTACCTCCCAAGTGCTGGCATTACGAGTGCACGCCATCAATCCTGGCTTAGGTACTTCTTACATTTTTTTTTTTTTACTGGGAACTGATTTTCTTTCCTAGACTAAGTATTTCCTGCTGGTCACTCTTTCTGCGTGGTCCTCACTCTGCCCTTTGAGGGAACACATTTGAGTCAGATCGTTCCAAGTTCAAACAAACTGCGCTTGAGCTCTCTGGTTCCTGGAGGCAGGAAGCTTGCAACAGGATGCCTGCTCCCAGTCACCTCCGTGCTGGGAGCATGCGCACTGTGCTCAAGGACTCAGGTGGGAACGGATCTCCGCTGTCAGCTGGTCATTTACCTACTAGAAACTTCTATTTCTACACTGGTAGCAGCTGTGCGGGATGGCTTGAAGTTCCTACCAGGCACTCTGTGCGTGGGACTCAGTAAGCAAGCACCGCATGATATAGATCCTCATTCTTCTATTGCTGGCTACACTGGCTACACTGGCTATACCATTCCCCCTCACTAAGATGTGTTTGTTTTGAAATGTTTTTGAACTTCTGGCTTCTGTCCCAGATTCCCTTTGAAAACAATGGGACTTTTAATATATTTTCATCCTGAATGAACCAGCTTCCAATATTCCCATGGCTTTTTAAAAGTGGAACGTGAACTCGAGAACACAGTTTCAGACTTGCTCCCTCTAGGCGATATTCAACAAATGGTTCTGGGATCAATCCGTGCATGATGTGAGAGGCTAAAATGTACAATCTTCTAAAGAAGTATAGTCCAAGAAGGTCTGAAATCTTTGGACCTGAAATTGTGCATACACAGACATACCCGTCCTCTTCACATTCAGCGAACACACACACACACACACACACACACACGTCCAGTTTCACGAATCTAATTTGGACAGGCCTTGAATTTGGGATCTTCCTGCTCTGGCCTTCCAAGAACTGAAATCACCAGGACGAGTCTTCACACCTGGCCCTCTTTTTTTGGAAAAGGCTTGCAATGTTACACACCCATGGTGCCTCCAGAACCCATTACTAGTGGCACTCTCCTCCAGGACCCCCACCCCATTACTACCTGACAGGGACCAGCTCTCCTCCCCTCTCTCTGTATTGCTGCTAGAAATGGCTCTGGATGTAGACCATTCAGTTACCAGCTGTATGGGACTCAGGAAATTATCTACTAGCTCCATGACTTGATTTTCCCATATTTAAAATAGTTATACTATATATGTCCATAAGATTGTTGACAGGATTAAATAAAATATCTGCAGAGACCTTATAGCACAGGAGTTGACATTTAATTTAGCAAGAGCTCAATAAATACCATTTTGTTCTAGCTGGATGTGGTGGCACATAACTTTAATCCCAGCCTGAAGCAGGCTGAGAAAGGAAATTGAACTCTAGGCTAGCCTGCACTACATAACAAGATCCCACCTAAAAAACAAACAAACAAACAAACAAACAAACCTCAGATGTGTGTTTTGCAACTGTAATCCCGGCATTCTGGCAGGCAGAGGCAGGCGGATTTCTGAGTTCGAGGCCAGCCTGCTCTACAGAGTGAGTTCCAGGACAGCCAGGGCTATACAGAGAAACCCTGTCTCGAAAAAACCAAAAATCCAAAAAACAACAACAACAACAAAAAAAAAAAAAAACAAAGAAAGAAGGGCATCGTATTCTTTATCAAAAGAGTAGGAGTCCATTCCTAGCACCGATGTTGGGTGGCTAGAAAGCTCTAGTTCAGGAAGGAGCTAAGGAGAGAACGGCCTGTCTTGGTCAGCTACTTCAGGCTGAGTACCCCCAGTGTTATGACCCTGCCAGCTGCTCCCCTCGGTCCGACCTCAGCTGCCACCCAGCTCCCCTCACACTAGAACCTTCCTCAGTAGGAACACAGTCATGATTGCTTCATCTAGAAAAATAAGGACTACCGCTGAGATTTTTCAAGGAAATGCCCATTTAGTGTACAATACATAGAAATAGGGATGGTGAGATGTATCTGTATGTGACCTGTGCTTGTCACCAAACCTGGTGACCCAAGTTCAATCCTCAAGACTCAGAGTAGAATGAGAGAACCGACTTTCCCAAGTTGTTACCAACCTGCACACACATGAGTAGTACACAATTCATATACACACAGACACACACACCAACACACACACAAACACACATATACACATACACCCCCAACACACACACAAAACATACATACACACATACACCAACACACACACACAAACACACATATATACATACACCCCCAACACACACACAAAACATACATACACACATACACCAACACACACACACAAATACACATATACACACAAACACACACACATACACACATCAACACACACACACAAACACACATACACACACAACACACACATCAACACACACACACAAACACACATACACACACAACACACACATCAACACACACACACAAACACACATACACACACAAACACACACACATACACAGAGTAACATGTAGATACATAGATAGAGTAGATAATAATGCTTTTAATAATGCTTTTGACTTAGCTCCAAAATTTTTCGTTGTATGACCTTTGGCAAATTGCTTATTCCTCAGAACCTCCATTTCCTTATCTGTAGGAAAAAGATAATATGTGCTCGGCACATCGAGATTACGGTGAGGGACGGAGAGATAATGAGCGCCTGGCACAGAACATTTATTTAGTAATGGCAGCTATCAACGGGAACTTTGGTATCATCAGTGAATGATGTTTTCTGTTCTCACACCTCTCGGGGTTGAGGGAGAGTTTACTTTCACAGTTCCTCTGCCTCAAAGAGTACGCCCTGACCAACTGTGTACCTGGATGCAGTAGCCTGGCAGGCTACTGCCAGGAGGGAGTATGTGTGGCTCAGGGATAGAGTTCTTGCCATTACTGAGTCTCTAGGACCACCATGACTACCAACAAAAGAAAATTTGAAAAAAAAAAAAAGCATTTATGCAGGTTGATGCAATGAACCCTGTCATAACAATTTTCCAAGTTAGGCTCCCAACAGTCTTTCAGATCAATGCTTATTGCTTATTTTTTTGAGATAGACTCTTGGTGTGTAGCTGGACCACCCTTAAGCTCAAGATCCTTTTACCTTCACCTCTGGAGGGCTGAGATCTGCTGTCATCTGCTACTGTGTCTGGTTTAGAGAAATGCTTCCTGGTTGGGGGGACTAGAGATTGAAGCCAGGGCTTTGTGCACACCAGGCAAATGCTCGACTACTGAGACAGCCCTGGGGTTTCCTTTCCTTTACGGGAGTCAATTGTCAACAATCACAGAGGTGACAGTTCCTTACTAGGCACTCTGCTGCACCGAGGACTCACAGATGTGGAGAACAAATTTGTTCTTCCCTCTCCTTCCCTGCTCTCTGGCCCCCACTTTGTAACTGCGTCTCAAACGCCCAATGATCCTACCTCAGCTTCCCAAGTACTGGGATCACAGGCTAAGCCATTACATGAGATCCGTCGCCCTCCCTCCCTTCTGTCCTTCTTCCAACTGACTCCAAGAGTCTGGGAACACTCTAAGCAAATGGTCTACAGCCAAGTTATATCTCTAAGTCAAAATTGTTGCTCAAGGAAACAACTGTCAAAATTCATAGGAATTATCAAAATCTCTAAGAATTATCTTCACTACTCCATCTTCCCCCCACATCCTCCAAAAGGCAGCTTAAGACTTGCTGTGGCTGACACCCTCTCTCCTTTCATGCCTCTGACTGTTTCCCCCCCACCCTTTTTTTTTTCCTTTTTTGGTTTTTTGGATTTGTTTTTTTCGAGACAGGGTTTCTCTGTATAGCCCTGGCTGTCTCACTCTGTAGACCAGGCTGGCCTCAAACTCAGAAATCTGCCTGCCTCTGCCTCCCAGAGTGCTGGGATTACAAGCGTGCGCCACCACCGCCTGACTTAACTGTTCCCTTATCTTGACCCCAGCTTCTGCCAACCAAACCACACTGCCAATTGTCAGTGGTTCCTGTTAGACGCACGTGGATCTCAGCCTCCTGATCCAACCATAGATAACTTTAGAGTGTGAGTTTATTGTCCAGCTTACATTCCTGTGATAATTGCCATGGGTTACTTCTAACCATCTACAATGGCTGTGGATAAACTTTTAGGAGCTTCTATGAAACATATTTTAACTTACTCCTTTAAACCAGCAGGGTGTGGAACACATAGATCCAGGGCAAATGCTACTTTCCCATACAGAATTTGATTCACTTAAATTAGTTGTTTCATTTCTTAAAAAGACTTATTACATGTGGATGACTGCATGATTAATGTATGTCTACTACATGCATGCCTGGTGTCTTGGAGGCCAGAAGAGGATGTTGAATCCCTTGGAACTGGGGTCATGCTGGTTGTGAGATGCCCAATGTGGTGTAGGGGAAAAAACCTCGAGTTCTCTGCAAGGGTAATATGTACTTTTTAAAATAAAGTTTTTTAATATTTACTAATTTTTATGTATGTAAGTTTTGTCTACATTCATGATGTTTATGGGGGGGGGGGTCAGAAACTAGTGTCATATTTCCTGGAACTAGAGTTATAGACAGTTGTAAGCCACCAGTAGGTGCTGGGAACTGAACTTGGGTCCTCTGGAAGAACAAGTGCTCTTAACCACTGAGCCATCTCCCCAGCCCTTCCTGTGCCTTTTCAAATGACTTTAATTACCTTTATTCTACAGCGTTAATACAGAGCACCAGTTCCCTGGACTCTACCTAGGTGTTTGCACATGGTCTTACCATCACCCACTTAGGAAGCCCCTGGAAGAGGGCGGCCACTGCCTCTTCACTCTGGCATCTTTTTGTTTGTTTGTTTGGTTGGTTGGTTTTTCGAGACAGGGTTTCTCCGTGTAGCCCTGACTGTCCTGGAACTCACTCTGTAGACCAGGGTGGCCTCGAACTCAGAAATCTGCCTGCCTCTGCCTCCTAAGTGCTGGGATTAAAGGTGTGCGCCACCCTGCCCACTTCACTCTGGCATCTTAATGGTCATGCAGGAGGTAAGGTAGAAAAGATTTTCTCCATGTTATTCTTAAGAAAAAAGTTGTTTCTCAGCTCAGCTGAAGTGAATGTAACGTGATTCTAGCACTCGGGAAAAATATCTTGATTTCCCTGAAACCACCCAGAGTATCTGGCCAGATTTGTCATTCTCACTGTGATGTCACCACAAGGAGCTCTTTCTCTCTCTCTCCCTGAAGTGTCGCCCATGATACCTACCCTGGAACTGTACTTACACCTGAACCTCCCCGTTTCTTCATAGGCTTGGAGTGAATATTTTTTTACAAAAAACAAAACTTTAGTATATAGGAGAATATCCTCTATCCATGAAAATCTACATGTATTGGGGGGTGGGTAAGCAAAGCAGAGTCTGGAAGAAAAGGTTTGAGTGTGCGTGTGTGTGTGTGTGTGTGTGTGTGTGTGTGTGTGTATGAGTATGTGTGTGTATGTGTATATGTGCGAGCGTATGTATGTGTGGATGTGGATGTGTGTATGAGTATGTGTGTATATATGTATATGTATGAGTATGTGTGTATGTGTGAGTATATGTGTATGTATGTACATGAGTGTATGTGTATATGAGTATGTGTGTATCGTGTGTATATGTGTGTATGTGAGTATTGTGTATGTGTCTTTATATGTATTTATTAGTTTGTGTATATGTGTGTATGCATATGTGTGTGAGTGTGTATGTATGCGTGTGTGCGTGAGCGAGCACATCTGTGTATGAATCAGATACTTCCCCAAGGTAGGGTGGGGGGATGCTAATCTTATCAGTTCAATAGATGAAAGACATAACAGGCTCTGCTCAATTTATAGATCTTAAATTGGCATGTGTTCTACAGGTTGTGTTGAATTAAAATATATAATAAGAGTGGATAATGGGATTCAGATAATGACTACTGTAGATCTGTTTTGCAGATCTGCTCCTTCACGACATTGTTTCTTTATAACTAAGTATTTGGAATAATTAGATAAGATTCATTTTGAAAAGGGGTTGGAAGGAGCGTGGTCACTGAAGTTGGGGTGGCGAGGTGTAGAGGATTATCTGGATGCTGTACTGATTTTATTTGACTTCAAGGATGTTCTCCAGTGTCACTCTTGCTCTAGTGCCAAATGTCCCTGATCTCTTCACGGAACACTGTTACATCGACAGAAAGTAGTTTATGGGCAGCAAGAAACAATATACCACCACCAGGGAACTCCACAGAGAGAGTTGCCTGAGGCTGAGAATCTTGGGGTGCTTTCCCTGGGAAGAAGCCCTCTGCCAAAGGTAGCAGACCAAAGCCCCCTTTTTGAGGGAAGGCAGCGGTGAGCCACTGCCCGGCACCCACCTGCAGGGCTTCCTTACAAAGACAAGAGTGTCCTATGTAGGCAAGGGGGTTGTGTCTGCAAGCCCGAGTCCTGCACAAGTGCTCTTGGGAATTGAGACCTGTACTGACTCCCTCTGGATCACCCAGCTCCTCTCCTAACGAGCTTCCAAGCCAGAGCACACATGAATTCCTCCTGTACCCCACAATCTGCTCATTCCCAGTTCTCTCTAAGAACCTCACAGGGTCTTCTGTGGGTGTTAACAGACAGGTGGCCCCTACTAGGCAACCCGAGAAACTGGAAACTCCATTTAGAGAACAGTCAAGTCAGCTGGTTCTCCCTTCCATATTTTCCTCATCTGAGACAGCTCGGCTGTCACATCTGTTTCACAAGTGTGACCTAGGATGGTCCAGCCTATAAAGAAACAAGGTTATGAGGCCTTTGTATGGCTGTCGTTGCTATTTGTGGTATTACACACTTCAGTGCTTCATAACATAAGACAACAAAATACTAAATATGCTTCAAAAGCAGGTTCACAGCCTGCAGAGGGTTACTGCATAGAAGCTAGTTAAAAATCCATGTGTCAGCCTGAATTAGGATCCCCTGGATCAGAACTGCCTAGTGACAAGCCGGAAAGAATTTGTTACACTTATAATAAATTCCCAGGCAATACTTGGGACTCAGAGCTAGCATGGTTCCTGACTCTTGTTTGTTCTATTCTAAGGAGAGAACGGCTCAGCCTGGCTTGACTGAAGCGATGTAGGACAGACAGACATCACTTCCATAGCTCCGACTTGACCGGGTGCAGGTGGACTGTAACACGAGTCACAGACAAAGCGAAGCAGCATTAGAGGTTTTGGCGAGGTTAAAGTCCCGCGGAGGACCCCTGGAGAGGGGGTGGTGTGGCGCGGGGGAGGGGGGCCGAAGGACCTGGACTCACCTACGATGATGCCACAGGCGCTGACCAATCCGATCTCTTTCTTCAGGGCTACTCCGCCCCCTCCCGAGCTAGCCTCGGCCTCAGGGCTGGTGTCAGAACCCGGGTTCTTCGCGGTGTTGTTTCGCTGTCGGGCTCCCTTTTCCATCTTTCTCCGTAAGGTTCCGACCACCAAAAGCTAAAAAGAGCAGTCTCTTTCTAAACGCTCGTGCGTGTGAATGTATGGATACGTGGAAAAACAGTTTCCGATTAGAACGCCCAGTTCAGAAATAGAGAGTGCTCCTATCCTCTAAAAGTGACAGCAAATGAGAGAGAGTCACACGTGTCACTGCTAACAACCAAGAGCCGTGTTTTTAAATGAAAGGCAAAGAACATATATATATCTAAATACAAAAATAGAACTGTACCAGCGACTCCAGCTGGAATTCTCCGGAAAGCGTTTATCTTCAGAAGCCCAGGATCGCTCTGCTCGGTGTACCGGGTGGTGGCTTGCTCTGGTCAGAATATCCCTTGCAACCCTCCTAATGAAACAGATCGTCTCCACCTTCCCTTAAGTCTCTTTTACGACGAGGGTAAAAGTAGTTCTCGTCCGCTGAAGGGGCGGAGGAGGAGCGGGGCTCAGGTACGTTCTTCTTGCTCGCCGGCTCTGGATCAGGTTTCCACCTGCTGCGGTCGCCCCTTCTCGCCCTTGTCGGCTCCGAGCTCCGTGCTCACGCCGCAGATCGCTCCATCTGTGACCAGGGCAGGGTGGCCGCTGCGCTCGCGAATGTGCTTCCCTTTCGGCTGCGGCGTTTATTTGCGGACGGAGGCTCCGCCCCCACCTCCTCCATCCTCAGTCGCACGTCCTCACTCCTCTTCTATTTAATTATTAGTACCCCCTACCCCCAAAGATCACTGAGAAAGGGGCTTAAAACATTTCTTTATTTATTTCATTTATTTGTTCTTAGTGGAAGCAAGGGAAGAGCCGGCCGCAGGCAGAAGTCACTAGCTAAGGCTGCATCTCTGGTGCACGGCATTTGTGAGTTCTGTAAGGGCACACAGTTCTGCAGGCTTTTAATGCCTTCAGAAATACACTGGCCAGTGTACTGAGATGTTTAGGTGTGGATCATTTAAGGACAAGGTTGATAATGCTGCAAGGATATGGTCAACAAGCTGTTTCGTAAAATAGGGGGTGGTTTTGGTGGGGGGCAATGTGGAAGAACTTTAGACTGAAGAGTTTCTCTTAGGGACTGTCATGACAAAGCTAAATAAAATTATTAAGAATATGGGGTAGTTGCAAGGTTCATCCGAGGCAGGATAAGGAGGATTCTGACCTGCCCCATGACCCCTAATATTTTATCACACATCACTTGAACTTTAGACGGGAGAATCGTGAGCCCCTCAGTGATCATGAAACAGATGTGTCGATGCTAAGATTAATAACCGTTAAGTAACATTGCAAACCTGAAGAATTTAATTCAAAACTGTTGCTTTACCTCAAGAACTGTGTCTATTTCTAACTGTAAAGTACTTTGGGGGAAAAAAAACTGAAATAAACATGAAACAATATTATAGACCATGCTGAAAAACTAAAGTTTTTTTTTACATTGATTATACAAAAATATTTGATTTAAAAATAAGTCTAAAAAAAATTCCAAAGGGCCTAGTGGCACACATCTTTAATCTGAGCACTTGGGCTGCAGAGGCAGGCAGATCTCTCTGAGTTTAAGGCTAGCCAGATGTGCAGAGTGAGATTCTGTCTCAACAAGACAAACTGAACTCCCCAATCTGACCACTAACTACACAAATTTGGCTTCACTTTTTTTTTTTGAAAATGCTCTAAAATACTTGGACTTTTCAAGAAAATAAAAAGTTAAGCCCTTTAGGAATGGGGTTGACTAAGCTATCTAGAATAGTTCTTCCGGGTAAAGTCCAATCAACAGTCTCCCCTCCCGCCTGCCCCTTGATCACCCTACTCAGCAAGTATCAAGAGGTTTCAAAGGTTGAGATCTCAACCCCTTCTCCTTCTGTTGGTTTAAGATACAGCAGATTGAAAGCCTCAGCAAAAAGAAGAAGAAGAAAGTGGGGGAGCGTGTAAATCATTTTCAACCAAGAGAACAGACAAGGTTGGAATATATAGCACAAGACTCCATGGGAGGAAGTGTGGGGGGGGGGCATGGAGAAAGGTGAGCTGCCGCCGGCCTTCCTTGACAAGCTTACGGAGCATACGGGGAAATTTGATGGACTCATTATTAAGCAATTCAATTTGAAGACTTCTGCTCAGATCTCAACATCAAGGTATAAAACCTTTCTGATCCTCAAATTCGAGTTCTTTCAGCAATACTTTGTAGTTTCCGTGTAAATGGCACAGGCTTAGTGTGGGACCGGGTACAAGTGTGTGATGGATTTGAGATCTCTCCAGAAAGGAGTGTGAATGAAGGGCAGTGTGCAAGCCTCCAGATCTGTGAAGGTGGAAAATAAAGACAATTACAAGTTCTATAAGTCTTGAACCAGACAGATTTGGGGGGTACAGTGTGGCACTGAAGGGGAAAGGGGGGCTTGTTGAAAACCGTTATTTTTGATTCTTTGGTACTTGGAACTTATGAGTGGCTTGCAGCTGTTTATTGATGGTGAAATATGAAATCTAGAAAAGGAACCTTGGGCTGGAGAGACGGCTCAGCGGTTAAGAGCGCCAACTGTTCTTCCAAAGGTAGTGAGTTCAAATCCCAGCAATCGCATGGTGGCTTAGGATCATCAGTAATGAGATCTGACGCCCTCTTCTGGGTGTCTGAAGACAGATGCAGCAAGTTAGTGAACAGGGCCAAAGTGAGAAGAAAAAGCGTCTGAAGACAGCTACTGTGTACGCACATATAATAAGTAAATAAATCTTTAAAAAATATGTTAAAGAAAAGGGACCCCCCCTCCTTCAAAGGGACCTTTAATTCTTATTATGTCTATAGACTGGTGACATTTTCATGTCATAAATGCTGCATGTGTCAAAAATTCATACAACTAGTATTGAAAACAAGAAAGAAAGAAGTCTTGGCGTAATATGTGGAAAAATTTTGTGAAAAAAAATGAATGGACATGCCTTACGTTTTGGTCTCCACTCACCTTAGCACTTCAACTTCACTCTTTGCATCTGAACACTGCTTACAGCTTTCCCGAATAAAGCCTCATTTCCCTCCCCCTCCCCATCGATTCCGAGCCAGGGTCTAGCCTGGACCTCACTATATAGATAAGGCTTGCCTCGAACTCAGAGTGATCCGCCCACCTCTGCCTCCTGAATGCTGGGATTCAAAGCCTCAAGTTTGGCCAATTCTTGTTGTGTTTGTGTTTGTTTTAGTCAGGGAGGGTCTCGCTAAGAAACCCTGGCTGCTCTGGGACTAGTCAGGTAGACCAGGTTGGCCTGGTACTTATAGAGCTCTGCCTGGGTCAAAGAAATGGGTCACCAAGCCCAGATAAACCCAGTTATTCTTGACTAGTTACTTTTTATTTTTATGTTGCTGAAGATGAAATGTGGAGCCTTGCTAGTCCAGGCTCTCCCGCCGAGCTAACCCCTCCCCATAACTTGTATTTTACGGATTTTAAAATATTAGGCTAAGACTTAAAGAAGTGTCTTATTAGAGGTCAAACACTGGATTTGGTCATGGGCAAAGCAGGCTGTTACTGGTTTACACGGAGATTTCTCAAGACACTGTAACTACTTGTCGGTGTTTTAACCTCTTTCACAGGGAAAAAAAACCTAGACTCATGATCAAGGTCTTCTGTTTGTTGCTGATGGTTTTGAAATAGGGTCACACTCTGTAGCCCAGGCTAGCCTCAGGATCATCTTGTTCCAGGGCCCCATGTGTTCTGAGTGAATGTCATAACTGTTTTAACTTAAAACATTTAAAAATGGCTTAAGACATTTTTTTGATGTCGGCATTGCTGTCCAGTGAGACTTGTGGGCCTTAACCTAGCCTCCTGACATTGACCACCATATTTATACACACCTCTTTTTTGGATATTTCTCAAGCACTTACTTATAGTACAGTTCCATTTCCAGTGTCTTGGAGACTGCTCTCATAATTTTGTTTGCTGAAAATAAGAAATTGGTCCCTTTAACAAGGAAAGACTTGTTTGCTGGAAGGGTCATTTCTTTACAAATACTCATGATCTTAGAGAAAGGCTGTGTGTGGCTGACACCTACTGCATGAAAAAGGAGAGGGCAGGGGTGGGGGTGGGGCATCCCCTGCGATAGTCAGACATAATAGCTAGGGCATGCTGGTTGTCCCTTTGGGAAAGGGCTGGGAAAATGTTTTAGCCTAAAAGAACAGCGCGTGCCACCAAGCCCCTCTATTTCTGGCTTTGTTTGTCTCAGGACCTAACTGCACTTTGCTCTTGGTCTTTGTGATGGAGCTGTGAAGTCAGGTCACTAATGAGAGCCTCCTTTGAGCCATTTCACAGCCCTTGCTGTGCGTTCTTCTTATACAGGGCTGTCCAAAGCCAGAAAAAAACCCTTTCTTCAAAGCAAAGCCCACAGACCGGACATGAAAGCTCAGACCTATAATCCCAACACACAGGAGGCTGAGACCAAAGAATTGGTGTCAGTTCAGGACAATCTGGGGTATAGTGTGAAACTTTCTCAAAATACATAAGTGGTTCTGTAAATAAATAAAATTAAAGCTATGACTGTGTATGGTGGAGTGTGAGTGTCTCAGTGCTAGAGACCCTAAGGCTGGACGATTTTGAGGCAGCCTAGGCTACATAATGTAGTCAGTCAAGCCTGGGAAACACATCAAAACCCTGGCTGTAAAATCATACAAATAAACAAAAAACACAACAAGCAAACAAAGAAACAAACAAACAAAGAAACAAACCATGAGACTGGAAAGAAAGCACAACAGTTAACAGCACTTGGCGTCCTTGCAGGGAACAATGGCTCAGTTCCTAGCTCTGGTGTGATCAAAAGCACTTGTAACTCCATCTGCAGAGGATACATCGCCCTCTCCTGGCCTCTACAGGCACTGCATGCATGTGGTGCACAGACATGCATGCAGGCAAAAAACATCGCACACATAAAATAAAAACAATTTTTTTAAAAAAGCAAATTAATTCCCCCGATGTGGTGCACAACATTGTGTAGGTAAGGCAGGCGGAATGGGATCTCCAGGCCAGTGTTGGCACCACGGCGAACCCTGTTCCAAAAAAAACAAGAACTCGATGTGTGATTAATTCAGTTCTAGGGCATCTGTGTATCACGGGCGGAGCTCTGAATTTGACCTCCATAACCACAAAACGAAACAAAATCATTGCAAAGACAAGACTCTTTATCTTGGGCAAATATAATAAAAAGCCACTTGTGGGAGAAGTCTCTATATTTAACTACTCAGGACTAGAGTCACCCAGAGCCTTAGAAGTTATTAGGGCCCCATGACAGACTGGGCAGGGCAGGAGTCAAGGACACACAACACAGCAGGGAATGTGTCTGTGTTTCTTTGCCCCTGGAGCTGGGCTGGATTTCTGGAATCCAGCCAAGTGCAGCAGACAGAGGGATAATTTTCTGGAATTTTTTGTCTCTGGTGTCAGGGCAAGGGTTCATCTTCTCCACAAGAGCATGAATTAATTACCCATCATAACAACACAAAGGCTGCTCCATCCACAGTCTCGGGACCACGTAAGCTTCGGAAGAGACAACTTCCTTTGAACGTGGTGTCATGCCCAGGAGTTGAGACTGTGAAGGGCCTGCTCAACCAAAGGAACTCCTTCACTTCATCTTACTTTCTGACTGGCATTTGCCTTTTAAAAATTTTTTTCTTTAATTTTCATCTCTTTTCCCCCAGTGAGTAATATGAGGTGCCTCGGAAAGTTACCACCCAGATGACTGTAGACTGTAAACCTTATTTCTTAATAAATTAGTTTCTTTTGGGGTTTTAAACTTCCTTTTTAGGAGTATTGATTCATTTTGTGTGGGGTAGGATGATGATGTAGCACACGTGTGGGGTCAGAGCACAACTTGTTAGAGTCTCTTTTCTACTTTGTGGGTTTCAAGGATCAAACTCGGGTTGTCTGGCTTGTTGGCAATCCCTTTACTGACTTATCCATCTCACTGACTCAATTAATTTATTAAGAAATAAATATTTAAAAAGATGTATATCATTTTATTTTATGCGCTTGAGTGTTTTGCTTGCATGTAGTCTGGGCAACACATGCATGCAGTACCTGTAGCAGCCAGAAGAGGGCGATGTATCCCTTGAAAGTGGAGTTGCCCGTAGTTGTGAGCTGCCACAGGAGAGCTGTGAACTGAGGCTGCATTGTGTCAGAGCTCACATTCTAACTCAGGTCCCCCAGAAGGTCAGTAGGTGTTCTTAGCCTCTGAACATCATTCCAGGCCTAGACTTGGGTTTTAAGGTAATTTCCTCCAGACAAGAAGCCTGCTTTCTTCTCTGTTGCAATTGAGCTACTGAAAAGTGTTTGACTTTCAAGAAGTATGATTGAGTTGCTAAATGGTCATATGCATTGAGACACAATAAAGGAATAAAACAATTACCAACGCACCTTTGTTATCAGTGTGCCAATGTGCCATCTTATCTTCCATTAACATAAACACAACAAGGGGCAGGTGAGATGGCTCGATGGGTAGAGGTATTTGTACTCAATACCGAAGACCTGAGTCCAATCCCTAGATCCCGCAAGGTGGCAGGAGAGAACCCCTTCCAGAGTGCTGTCTCCCTCTCCTGCATCCTCCCCACCTCTCCCTCTCCCTCTCCCCCCCCCCCCCTCTCTCTCTCTCTCTCACACACACACACACACACACAAATATTTTTTTAACATCTGGGAAGATGTACATGTGAGCATTGGTGTTCAGATACCCCAGAACTCACGGTAAAACCTGGGCAGGTGTTGAACGCCCCTGTAATCAGAGGAAGGAGATCCCAAGGGCAAGCTGGCTAGCTAGAACAGCTGGAATTCAAACTCCAGGCTTGGCAAGAGACCCTGCCTCAGCAACATGGAGACCGACTGAAGACCCCAGACATCAACTCTGCATCACTACATGCGCACACACCAATATGCATGTACACTTGCATGTGCATGTGCACCCACACACGTGCACTATGCATGCATAGATGTGTGCTCCTTCATATACATATACACCCTTGGGGGGGCAAAACGAATGAACCCACCCACCAACCAACCAAACAAACCAAAAACCAGCCAGTGAAGCGGCACATGTGTAATCCAGCACTCTGGAGGCTAAGGTGGTAGGATCATAGATTCCAGACAGCCTAGGTTGCATCGAGACCTTGCCATTCACAGACAGACAAACAGACATTCATCCCTTTCCCTGTATCACCCACTGCTTGATTCCCTTGCCTTCCCTTTCTTATCTCCATTCTTGCTTAAGTCCATAACACCAAAGCATTTGTTCCCAGGATCCAGCAAAATCCATTCCTGTGAAGGAAGGTCACCAATGGTCACCACATGGTCCAACTTAGAGGTCCTACTTTGCTTTATAGTCTTGTGAGAAATGTCATGACCAAAAGAAACCTGGAGAGGAAAGGGTTCATTACAGCTTATCACCAAGGGAAGTCAGGGCAGGAACTCAAGGCAGGAACCTGGAGCAGGAACTGAAGCAGGGGCCGTGGAAGAACACTGCCTACTGGCTTGTTCCTCACGGCCTATTCAGCCACTTCTCCCCAACCCCCACAGGGTTTCTCTGTGTAACAGCCCTGGCTGTCTTGGAACGTACTAAGTAGACCAGGCTGGCCTCGAACTCACAGAGACCTGACAGCTTCTGTCTGCTGAGTATTGGGATTAAAGGTATATACCACTACTGCCTGGCTTCAGCTTGGTTTTTAATACAACCCAGGACCAACCGCCTACGGGCTGTACCTTCCACATCAAGCACTAATCAAGAAAACACCTCCACAGACTTATTGACAGGTCAGTCTTAGGGAGGAATTTTCTCAATTGAGGATCCCGCTTCCCAGAGGTACGTCAGAGAAGCACTCGTAGGGGCTGGTTCTCCCCTTCCACCCTGCAGGTCCTGAGGGTCCAACTCATGCTTGGCAGCAAGGGTCTTCCCCTGGTGAGCCATTGCCACACTTTTCTGAGACAGGCCACTGCTGAGACTTGAAATTCTCCTGCCTCAGCCTCCAGTGTGTGCTGGGATTACAGATTAGTGCCATGGTGCTCAGCTCAGTTCTCTCTTGAAGCATCTCTCTCTCTCTTTCTCTCTCCCTTCCTCTTTTCCTCCCTCCCCCTTTTTGGTGCTGGAGATTGCATGCAGAGCAAGTGTTCTCCCACTGAGCAATATCCGCAGCCTGTTCCAATAGCCTTCGATTTGCTCTCCACATCATGATGGTTTTCCCTACACCTCTTCTCTATCCAAATCCTGGAATTTTTGTTTGTTTGCTATGATACAAAATTTTATACTGTATCTCAGACAGGTTTGGAACTCATGGCATATCCCAGGATGGTCCTGACTGTTGGTTCTCTGTCTGGATTCCACCCCACAGTTAGCTGGCAACAGCCAGGCAGGCCAGGCCCACTCCAAGAGAGGCTGCCTTGCCCCTCCGAGATCTCTCTTGCCTCTTGGCTCTCGCTCTCTTGTTCTCTCTCACCCTCTTGGGCTCTTCCCTTCCCCCCTCTCTCCACATGGTCATGGCCGGCCTCTGCTTCTCTACTCTCTCCTCCTTTCTGCCTTTCTCTGCCTCTACTACCCCCTTAACTCCCATCTCATGCCCTGAATAAACTCTCTTCTATACTATACCGGTGTGTGTGTGTGTGTGTGTGTGTGTGTGTGTGTGTGTGTATGTGTGTGGTCCCTCAGGGGGAAGGGCTGCCTGGGCATGGCTGAGGCACCCCCTTCCCCCACACCTCACCACACGCCACAGAACATATTCTTACCTCTTTTTCTCTTTTTATGAACACACTGGCAATCTTCATGCCTCAGTCCACTGAATGCTACGATTACTACATGAGCCACCAAACGATCATTTATCGTCACGACTCAGGGTATGCCACTCTTTTGATCAAATCTCTGTGGTGTCTGACTATTGACTAGATCCAAGTCTTACCACGGCTTCCAGAAATGTCTCTTCTGTTCAGCTGGTCTTTCTGTCTCGCAGCTCTCCTTACGTGCTATTTCTTGAACATTAAGGTGTGCTTGGAGCTGGCATCTAGTGGGAGACAAAGGTGGGAACATCCTTCCTGTAGCTGCCACTGAAGGAACATCCTGCTGCCTTGAGACCTACGTACCCCAACAAAGTCACCCCAACAAAGTCACCGCAACGAAGTCACCCCAACAAAGTCATCGCAACGAAATCGCTCTAGTTACTGTCACCTAGACTTTGGCATTTGGTTTTCTTCTTTTGGGACTGGGTTTTACTATGTAAGCCAGGTGGGTCTCAAATTCATGATCCTCCTGCCTCAGCTTCCAGAGAGTAGGGTTGGAATTACTGAAATATGCTACTATGCCTGGCTACACCCTATTTTACAATCATTATCTCACACTAGTCTATTGCCTGCTTGTCTGTTCATTATTAGTGTTACTGGAACTGCTAGAGGACAAAATAATTAAGTTTAATGTCGTAATTTGCTTAATGCTCGGGGTTCTAAAATACGGCAATGCTTCATATGATAAAACAGAGATGGTTTTGTGTGTATGTGCGTGAACATGCGTGTGTATGTGCGTGAACATGCGTGTGTATGTGTGTGAACATGCGTGTGTATGTGTGTGTACATGTGTGTGTACGTAGATGTGTGTGTGTGTGTGTGTGTGAGAGAGAGAGAGAGAGAGAGAGAGAGAGAGAGAGAGAGATTTGTTTGTTTTCCTTTGCTTTCCTTGGAGTTGTTCTGAGGATCAAACCCAGGCTCTGTAGGTGGTAGGCAAGCACTCCCTGACTGAGCAGACCCCACCCCAGCCTGAGGATGTTGGTTTTCCAGACAAGAAAGGGTTGTCAAGATCAGAAACCCAAAGCCAGCCATATCAACATGATAGGAGGAGATGGGAGGCAGAGTGAGGGAAAGGAACCTGTCAGCTCACACAAGCAGATTTCTAGTGCCTTCTTTGTATGAGGTTAGAGCAGAGGGGGCTTTATGATCACAACACCAAGCCTGGCAGCTTTGGAAATTGGAAAATGTGGCTTCGATCTCCCTAATCTTGGTTTCCCAGACAGCCAGATAAATACTGTAATTTTGGTGGAATTGTAATGAGCTACTTCATTTTGAATTTTAGTCTGGTCTTCCAGGGCTCAGTGCAGGCACCTGGTGCCAAACAATGCAGCTTTTGTTTAACAGAATGTGAGACCCAGATGTCAAAGTTGCTGCTGTCCAGGTGGGGCCATGATAATGTGATTATTATGAGACAATATCTCTTAGATAAATGCTGATACATTCAAGGCTGAAATAAGCTTCTGTTCTAGATTTGCTTGTAAATAATATGGAGGGTGAAGTCGCTAGTGGAAGACTGCATTTCCATCTTTAAACCGGATGACAGACAGCAGGGGTTCACTACGTTGACTTCTCTGGTTCGTGCAGGGTCTGGCTACACATGGTTACTCGGTGTTTATTATAGGCGTGGAGTATAGCTTGGCTGGAGAATGCACGGCTAGCAGAGAAGTACAAGCCCTAGCCCCACAAACAACCAAAAATATTTATTCCTATACACTCAATTGGAAAAGTAGAGGCAGATTCTCAAGATAAATTTCAGTCATCTCTTGCCAGTTATAGGTAGTCTCAATTCTAGTGGCCCTTGCCTCAACTGCCTTCTTCAGCTGGGATTACAGGTATGGGCTGTCCTGCTTTTAAAAACATAACTTTAGGCTGGGCGGTGGTGGTGCACGACTTTAATCCCAGCACTTGGGAGGCAGAGGCAGGCAGATCTCTGAGTTCCAGGCCAGCCTAGTCTAAAGAGTGGGTTCCAGGACAGCCAGGGCTACACAGAGAAACCCTGTCTCAAAAGAACCAAAACAACAACAACAAGAACCCAAACAAGCTAAAAAAAAAAAAAAAAAAAAAACCAAACCCCCAAACAAACCAACAACCCTCCCAGACCCAAAACAAAACATAACTTGGTTTAATCTTGGCTTGTTTTTTTGTTCTTTTTACAAAATCACAATAATTAATAGCCACCTTGTCTAACAGAAACATGTAGCAAAGTTGGGAAGGAAATACAGACCCCTAAGTTGCTGAAAATTAGTGGAGCCATCACTTAGAACCTTTGCCAAACCATCTTCTGATACAGAATATAAAATCCACAGCAAGGTAATATGGTCCTTTAGAAGATGCCATACAGTTCACCAGACTAGTAGAATAAAAAAATCCAAGTACGAATTGAATTGCAGGTGCAAGGCTGTGTCTGACCAGCACTGCCTGGCTGCTGGACGTTAGGAAGGCCTGCCGAGCCAAGGCCTGCTGGCTTTGCTGACCTGAAAGGCTTAGCTGCAAACAGCTCAGGTCTTTTTCTTTTCTCCTGGACTCTTCAGATAGCTTTGTCTCTTGCTTTGTCTCCCCACCAAAGGATCCACACAGGCTTTGAGGAGGCCTTCACATGAAAGGCACAGACCATAGCAAGTAGATGGCGCAAGGGGCTGAAGAAAAGTTCCCCAAATTACAACTGATGCACTCCCACAGGCCAGACACGTTGCTACCAGGAAACAAAAAACGAAGGCTGAGAGCCTGTCTCTAGCTACTGTCCAGTCCTCCACTCCTTGCAGTATACCAAAAAAACCTATCTTCTCCCTAAAAACAAAACATACAGCAAAACCCCAAACAAACCAGTGTCTACACGTGCTTCTCTGACTATTGTACAAACTTGGGAAGAGGGATCCTCAACTGAGGAAATTCTGAGAGATAGCTTGTCTAAAAACACAGAAGGAAGAAAGAAAAGATGAAAATCAGAGGAGTTATTTGTGATTATGTGACTGAAAGGAGCAAAGCCCAGGAAACAGGAAATGGAGGCCATTAAACTAAAGAAGCAGCACAGGGGACACAGAGGAGTGCTTGGGCAGAAGATGTGTGTGGGCTGGGGCAAGCATACTGTGCTCCCAGGATGAGAAAGACCTGGAAAAGCAGCCCCCCACCCATTCCTGTAGCCTAAGAGCTTCTTGTGGTAGTTTCTTGTTTGTGTGTGCATGTGCAGTGTGCGTGTGTGTGTGGGGGGGGGGGGCACATGTGCAGTATGTGTGTGTGTGTGTGTTGGTCCCAGTGTTGGGAATTGATCCGAGGCCTTATGATTACCCAACAAACTATGTACCACTCAACTGCAAACCTAGCTGTCTCTTACTTTTTTTGAGACAGGGACTCCAGACTCATGGTTTTACTGCCTCAGCCTAAGTGCTGGGATTACAGACCTGGGTGGGGCATGCATAACACTGAGGCCTGGGGGCGAGGCCCTGCGGATATAAAGGTTGTGTGTGAGTCCCCAGCTTTCCACTATCACCAGTAGCCAAGAAGGCCAAGTTCAGCGCTTTGAGATGTGACCATGTCACATACCCTACCCTGACTGTTGTATTATGCTATAACTGTTCTGCTGTATTACTGGCTGTTAGGTGTTCTCCATGTCTAGCTTACACACTGAACTTAACCTTAGGGATGGATGTGTGTGAAATCACAGTATGTCTTGGGTCCAGCGTTATCTGTGTTTTCAGACTTCCATAGGGAGATGTGAAGACACACCCCTTGCAGATAAGGAGAAACAACTGTATATTGAAAGAATCATGACTTAGTATAAGAATGCCCTTCTCCATAAAAAACTAAATATTTGAGCAGAGCAATGGCTCCAAGGAAGATTCTGAAGGAAGATAAGTTTGTTTTCTAGAGACAGGCTGGCCTCGAACTTTCATGATCCTTGTCTCAGGCTCCTGACTTCTGAGTTTACAATGTGTGCGGCCATGTCCAGTTAAGAAAATAACCTTCAGTTTAAAACTATGCATAGCTGACTGGGTCCAGCAGGATTGTGATGTGGATGAAAGAAATTGTCCCACAAGCCTGGTGACCTGAGTTCCATCCCTGAAACCCAGGCTGGAAGGAGAACCGGCTCCTGAAAGCTGTCCCCGCTCCTCCACACAAGGGTTGCTCCCCCCCCCCCCCGTCCCCCCCATCCCCCCCAGTGAATGAATACAGGTAAAAAAAAAGAAAGACTATACATTGTTTACAAGTATGCATTGAAAATTTATAAATAATTCTGGCCACTGGGTCACATGGCTCTATATCTCTGTGTTCTGCCGCTTGAGGGTTGTACTGTCACAGTGACACGGTCCTTAGACATTTCAAGACTCGAGAACACAAGCTAACCACAGGTTTTGGATCACAGTTAGGCTAGAGATGAAAATCTTCTTTGAAAGATTCTAAGACACATTTGGAAATCTGAGAACTAAGTAATGATTAAGCTGGGAGTGAAATGTCTGGACATTAGCTGACAATGAAAACATTGTTGCCAGCAGATCAGACATAAGGATGCCTGGCCTTTGTGGACCCTCGCCCTCTGAAACCACAAGCCCAGATAAACTCTATCTTTATAAGTGTCTTTGGACACAGTGTTTTATCACAGCAACGGGAAAGTGACTAATGTTCGTCCCCTCCCCTCCTCTCCTCTCCCCTCCCTTCCCCTCCCTTCCCTTTCCCTTCTTTCTCATCTCCTCTCCCCCTTTTCTGTCCCTTCCCTTTCCACAGTGCTAGTTATTGAGTCTAGAGTCCTGTCTGTCTAGGCAAATGTCTCCCCAGTGAGTTCTATTTTTGGTTCCTGCAAACTGTCTTTCGGGCTAGAGGGGCCAATCACCCGACCCGCTTTCTCCTTTGTAATAAACCTCCATTTTATTGTCATCCCATGCGGTCCCTCTCCAGACTCCTCTTCTTGTTCTCCACTCTAGGTCGTGAATGTCAAAGCTGATGTCCAAGGTCATTCGCTATCACAGCACAGCTCTCCGTGACAGGGCCATACCAGCCTCCTCGCAGTCCTCAAAGGCACTAGCCAAGGGCTTTAGTCTGTTCTTCTACCTCAGTCTGAAGGCTTCTCTGTCTTTTAGTCTACTTCTCTGCCATTCGTCCTTCAATTCCTGGCCCTTGGTTGTACTCTTTGCTTCAGGGTAGTCACCTGCAAAACACAGTAATTATGTGATATTTATATTATATGTAATTACAAACACATTATACAATTATACGTTATATATCTACCATCTCACTAACTACAGTGGTTGTGTGACTCCCAGTGACCTCGCCAGAAGACACAAATGCCAGGACGATGGTCCATCTCG
This sequence comes from Apodemus sylvaticus, assembly GCF_947179515.1. Lineage (NCBI taxonomy): Eukaryota > Metazoa > Chordata > Mammalia > Rodentia > Muridae > Apodemus > Apodemus sylvaticus. Next base: position 72,953,001 of record NC_067479.1, on the reverse strand, counting down.
CTCACTTATGTCCCCACAGTGCCACAGTGATTGGGACAAACCTGACAGGCATCTAAATGCTCCTGTATGAGAGCTAGAGATGGCTCAGTGGTTAAGAGCACTCGCTGCTCTTGGAGAGGACCTGGGTTCAGTTCCAGCACCTACAAGGCCCTCAACTATCCTGACTCCTGCCCCGGAGGAGCCAATGCCCTCTTCTGGCCCCTCTGGGCATGGTGCGCATGGTGCACATATGGATAGGTGAGCAAACCCTCATCTCCAAAAAGTAAAAATAACTCTAAATGCAGAGTTGATGAACGGATAAACATGGGTTCTGTAAGAGCTCACAATGCTTGCTAGACAATTGGATATGTGAATATCCATAGCCCAAAGGAAAACTATGGGCTACTTTGACTGTTACTAGCACACAAGTGGTAGTAGACGTTATCGTCAAAAAATGGGCTTAGAGTGAAAACCCAGGGTCCAGCTCAGAGCCCAGGCACTCAAGCTGCTGTCGGCAGGGTGTTGGCTACTGTAAGTAGAATCCCCGAAAGAGTCACAGAGGGAGCCAGGCTGAGTTTCAGAGGCTTCGCTCCATGGCTCCTTGGCTCTGTTTGTCGCCTTAGTGGCAAGCAAAGCTTCCTACTTTGTGGTATCTGGGGAGGGCGGAGCCGGAGCTCCAGCATTCTCTTCAAGGGCAGCCTCTATCCCTGCCCAGGGACCTCACTTCCTTCCACGAGGCTCCATCCCCTAAAAGGATATCCCCGACCAATAGTGCCACAGGCTAGGAACAACTCCAAAAGCATGGGTTTGTAGGGCCCACTGAAATCAAAAGGATAGTATCAGTCATTAGTCAAAAAACACATTCCTGGTGGGTGTGAGGGAACAAACCTAGAATTTCAGCACTTAAGAGACTGAAGCAGGAAGACTATGAGTTCGAGCCTAGCCTGGATTATAAGACAAGACTCTGTTGCAAACAAACAAACAAACCAACTAACTAAGGGGTTTTGGAAGATGGCCGTCTATCACTGTCCAAGTATGGGGACTGGAGGACAAAGCCAAGCACGGTGACCCACACACTTGGAATCCCAGGGTTGGGAGGGCAGAGACGGGAGGATCTCTGGGACCCACTGGTGGTCATTCAGTCTGGCGGAGCTGGCAAAACCCAAGCCAGCTAGAGATCTCCTTTACAAGAAGAAAGCAAAGAAGGTGGATAGATTAACAGGCACTCGCGCCACACACACACACACACACACACACACACACACACACTGCCCCTTTTAGTACCATGTCTTATTCACGACCACGCCTTGCTGATTCTACCTCTGAGAGTTGTCCTGTCGCCATCTTCTCCCTGTCCCTAAGCTACCCTAAGTATAAGAACTGTCTCCTGTCCTGCAGGAACTTGCGACCTATCTCAGTACCCTGAAGCCTTCATTTGGTTCCCAGACTAGCGTTTTATGAATCACGGGAGCAGTCATGCCTGTATCCTGTTCCAAAGCCTTTGGTGGCTTCCCACTGAAAAAGCAGGGGGCCCTCAGGCTGGTGGGGCAAACACCACAATCACCGGGGGATTTAGCACTAGATATTTATCTGCCAGAAATGATAAAAATAAAACAGACTAGAACTGGAAGGGACAAAAGATGCAGACATAAACCCTAGCGCTGCGGGCGGATTGGTGGGCGACACATCGCGGCTGATGGGGATAAGGTGCTCTGTAAGCGCCTGACTAAAGTGACCACAGTGGACAAGGTGTACTGTGCACCGGTTGTGGTGGTGCACGCTGGTAGGATTTGCTGAAGGAGGCAGAGGCAGGAGGATCACAAGTTCAAGGCCAGCCCAAACATTTGGACTACACATTTGGAGCTGGAGAGGTGGCTCAGGGGTTAAGAGCACTGACTGCTCTTTCAGAGTTCCTGAGTTCAGTTTCCAGCAATCACATGGTCGCTCACAACCATCTGTAATGGTTTCTGATGCCCTCTTCTAGTGTTTGAAGACAGCTACAGGGCACTCATATATATAAAATAAATAATTCTCAAAAAAAAAAAGATGTTCTATGCATCTCAAGACTCTGAAATGGACAATAGAGTAAAATCTATCCTGAATATAATCTAGTTTAGGAGTGAGGCAGGGTGGTGATTGTCTGTAAAAGATGAAAGAATTTAAAGTTTCCACAATAAAGAAATTATAAAGGCTGGGTGTGGTGGTTTGTGCCTGAATCTCAGCCCTCGAGAGTTAGAGGCAGGAAGGCCAGTTTCAAGGCTAACATCAGCTACGTATGAGTTTGAGGCCAGCCTGGACTATATGAGACTCTGTCTCAAAAGAAAAGAAAAGAAAAGAAAAGAAAAGAAAAGAAAAGAAAAGAAAAGAAAAGAAAAGAAAAGAAAAGAACAACCCCCCACTCCCCCTACCCCCTGCCCCAAACCAAGAGAAATGAGAGATATTTAAAGAGCCACAGGTTAACCCAATTTAAACATTAATATTGTAGACATGGACTGAAACATCACATGATACTCCACTAACAAACAAGTACAGCCCTTTCTCTCTCTCTCTCTCTCTCTCTCTCTCTCTCTCTCTCTCTCTCTCTCTCTTTCTCTCTCTCTCTCTCTCTCTTCCTCTCTCTCCCTCCCTCCCTCTCTCTCTCTCTCTAAAAAACCAGTTGAAAATAAATAAGATTAAGAAACAAAAACTCAAACTAGACTTAGCCCAGGAAAGACTGAGGCACACCCTCTCCCACAGCGCCCTCTGCTGGCAACTTCAGGCCACAGCGAGTCTTCATTTCACCACAATATTCCCCAGGGTGTGTTATTTCAGTGGACCCACCCTACTGCTTGAGGAAGCCACCAGCTTAGAAAATGAAGTCCAAACTTCCATACAGAGACATCGGGCTCACTCTCCAATGCTTTCCAAAGCACCTTTTTTTTCCCCATCATCCCTCTTGATATCCCTACCTTTGAGTCCCTTCAGCAAACCTGGACCAACCTAAATTTTCCCTCATTAAGGCCAATATTGGTGTTTCTCTTCTGCCTGTCCCATGCCTCTCCCTACCTCTCCTGTATAAATTTTGCCTTATTTAAGGTCCATTTAAAATACTCCTTTGAAACTGGGCATGGTGAAACATGCCTGAATCCCAGGATTTGGGAAGTAGAGACAGGAGGTTCACAAGTTCGAGGCCAACCTGGGTTACAGAGCAAGATCTTGTTTTAGAATATATAAACAAGAGGCCAATGAGTTTGTTCAGCTGCTAAAAGCAATCTGTGTGCAAGCTGGGTAACCTTAGTTCAGTACCCTACTCTCTGTAAAGGGGGAAACTGGCTTCACAAAGGTATCCTCTGACCTCCTTGACATGAGTACCACCCCACCCCTTCACACACACACACACACACACACACACACACACACACACTCACACACACTCACACACACACTCACACATACACACACACTCTCACACACATGTACACACACACTCACACACTCACACACACTCACACACTCACACTCTCACACTCACACACACTCACACACACTCACACACACTCACACTCACACACATACTCACACACTCACACACTCATATACACACACATGAGTAAAAATGTAAAAGCTCCGAGATGGTTCAGCCGTAGTGCTCTTGCCTCAAGTCTGAAGACCTAGGTTAGACCTCGGAACACACAATGGAAGGAGACAATGAACTCCCTCCAGAGTGGTACATCTGCAGCTCAGTCCATGAAAAAGATGAATGCAACAAACATAAAATATAAAATAATTATAATTTAAAAAAGAAACAAGCAAAAATTATAAAAGAGGGTCGCCGAGCCTGACCACTCAAGTTCCACCCTGAGATCCCCATCGTAGAAGCAGAGAATTAACTTGGGCAGCTCGTTCTCTGACCTCCATACCTACTGTGTGCAACACCCCCCAACATAAGAACAAAACAAAAACCCAGGACAATACCTCTGCCCAAATCCCGTTCCTCTGGGAAGGCTGCTCAGATGAGTCCAATCTGTCTTTTCTCCTTCCTGCAAAGGATTCTGCACTTCTCGAGGACGCCGTCCACCTTATACACGTTTACAGCTCCTGATGTTTTAATCTTTTATGTCCATACTTAATGGTCACATTCTTATCTCTAAGATAAAGATATTTTCAATCCCTCTTTTCTTGATACATTGAAATGTTTCTAAGACAGGAACTGCATCGGTCACCATGAGTAATTGGCACACAAAATAGATGCTTTGCCATAGTTATAAGCTGGATGAAGTTATTGCTGTTTATGAAGTTATACGAGATTCTGCTTTACAAAGTATGTGAATGCCCATACATTTACATCCCTCATTGGTCAGGGGCTTTGGGGAGGAAATACAGTATCTCTCCTGTATTTAGATAATGGTTCCCATCTCCACTTAGGATGTGGGGGGTTAGATTAAAATCACCACTGGCGAGGCGACGGATGCTGCCAGGCTTGAGTCGTGGAGACCACACGGCGAATAGAGAGAACGGAATTCTACAAGTTGAGAAGCAATCCCCCACTCCTGCAGTTTGCCCTCCAGCCTATCGCGCCGTGGTGTGTGCGGATACCTGTACAGAATAGACTTTAAATGTCTTAGAAGTTTTCACAAATTGCCACTAGAATCCCAGGAGAACCCAAAGCTCGTGAGCACCTGGATGGGACACTCTGTCTTCTTCCATGCACCCTTGTAAGGAGACTGGTGCTAGGCCTGTGACATTGCGGAGTCTAGAATGTTGCTCACTCAATAGCCTAACTCCAGTTCTTTGGGGCTATCTTTAGCTTCCTAGAGAGCCACTCCTTGCCCACTTCTATAGTCAACTTAACATCCTGGTAAACTGATTAAAAACCCTTGGAATTTTAACTTCACAAAACCCTGTTGTCCACCAACAGAAGAGCTAGGAACATCATCAGATTGCATCTGAGGCCTACAGGCAGGACTCCCCTAGCTGCTGTACTTACCTCTCTGGTGAACCCACAAATGTATTGCAAAATTGATTTGAATTATAACTGCTGGGGTCAGTACTGGCATTCAGGTACTGAGGTGGGACATGGCATTGGATGAATTGATAACCTCTAGCTGACTGTTCTGGGGCCCAGGAGCTGCTGGCTTCTGGTGATTTAAGTCTTTCTTTAACATTTTGCTATTCTATGGTCAAAGCTGTTGGCTTCTGGCAATTTAACTCCTGATGATAGCAGCAGTAAGGAAAACTTAATTACTTTGGTTCTTTTCTCTTTGACTCAGACCTCTTGCTGGCCAGGTGAGAGGGGCTTGGTGTTCCTTAACTCTTTGTGAGCCAGAGAGAAAAGAAAAGAAAAGAAAAGAAAAAGAAGGAAAGAGAGACACATATAGAGACATGTGCATACTGGATTAAGTAAAGAAAGGCTAAGTAGCCTCTTTATTGCTGTTCTTAGTGTTTATACTTTCTCCGGATAATTGATCACAAGGTTTTCTAAGCACTTTTACATTCCTTAAGTTCATAGTAACTTTAAGGCAATAGTTCATGTCATGTCATAGATCCGTAAGGAGTTACAAAAGAATTGCTTATATGTCTTTCCATTAAGACTAGTACCTGGCCAGGCAGTGGTGATGCACACCTGTAATCCCAGCACTTGTGAGGCAGAAGCAGGTAGATTTCTGAGTTCGAGGCCAGCCTGGTCCACAGAGTGAGTTCCAGGACAGCCAGAGCTACACAGAGAAACCCTGTCTCGAAAAAAAAGAAAAAGAAAAAGAGAAAAAAAAGACTAGCACCTGAGTAAACATTCATTATCTGTTACTGAGTCCATAAGTTCGTTCTAATTTTTAAAGCAATAATTTTTATGTCATAAGATAGCACAGTTTTGTCCAGAGACAAATCATCTGCCTTGTGTCTCATTATTTTGAAGTCTTGTATAGATAGATCAGTCTATCATTTATTTTCTGTCCTTGCACCTACAATAAATTGCCCATTCCCAGTGGGCAATTACCGGATAGTGACCTTGTTCTTAACCTAAAAGGAATGTTTTCCTTGATCATAAATTTGTTCTAAGCCTACTTTCTTTTCCTACTGCAATAAGCCCGTGACACGTGAAGGTTCACAGAACCCCATTTGCAGCTTTCATTCTATACAGGACTTGAGATTACTTGTCTCAGTTTAGGAATTCTATAAAATCATGATCAGGAATTATGACATCTTCAATTCCATCTACACAGCATTACTATATGAAAGTACATCTTCATATTGCTTCTGCAGGAAATCAGTAAGCTATGTCATAGTGACAGGAAAAGCATATCAGCAGCAAGAAGCAATCCTGGGATGAAGTCTCCTGAGGACACTACATCTCAGAGCTCACCTGTCACAGCATGCAATATGGTGGGCCATCTCCAGAAAACTCACTTGCTTCCCATAGTCTTTGCTAGACGGCTTCTGACATATAGCTTTCTTTGTTCTTCAGCTACAAAACCTCACAAAAACAAACAAACAAACAACTTTCCACATGGGAACATAGAGGCTGGGTGTCTTAGTTACAGTTTTACTGCTATGCAGAGACAACATGACCAAGGCAACTTATAAAATGAAGCATTTAAATGGGGATTGCTTACAGTTTCAGCAGGCAGATGTGTATGAGTGTGTGTGTGTGGGGGGGCATGGTATGGGATTTTGAAGCCTCAAAGCCCACCTTTAATGACACACATCCCCCAATAAGGCCACACCTACTCCAAGGCCACACCCCTTAATCTTTTCAAACAGTTCCACTAACTGAAGACCAAGCCTACAAATATATGAGCCTATGGGGGGGGGGCATTCTCATTCAAACCACCACACTGGGATAGCCCCGTTCCATGTTTTCTGGACTGAGGTTGAAGGACTCTGGCAGCGCAGGTGTGGGACCAAAGCTCCAGTAGACCAGGGAGGATGTCCTCGTTGAATGGGGCCATCAGGGTGGTCTGCAGCAGCAGGGTCTTGACCAGGTTTTTCACCCAAACACACTGCCCAGATGCCCAAAAGCCCTGGCTCTGAGCAATCTCAGGATGTCCAGGATGGAGAATGGCTCATTTTCTGGATTGGGCATCCTCAAAAGACCTCCATGGTCCATGTTGCCCCTAGAGGCCATGTTGGTGTCTGTGCTTTCTGATGCCACTGAAGGCCATGCTGAGGTTCATGTTCTAGGCTGCCGTCAGAGGCCATCTGGATGCCGGTGGAGTAGCAGATTTTTAGCAGAACTATTTATATCTGGCATGAATTCTGTAAAGACTGTGCTTAGGCTTTGAAGTAGCCTTTTCTCAGGGATTGTTATCTGAGATTTGATGGGATTATTCCTTTGAAGGATTCTCAGAGCCTTTGCATAACTTAGTCTCAAGACACGCCTAGCAAACCAGGAAGTCTTGTATGGTTGAGAAGTGCTTAGCAGACAAACTCTAAATCAGATAAGAGGTTCTGTTACGCAGAAATTGACTTGCTAAAAGTGCCTTTTGTGTAACAATAAAAACAGTTTCTAGGAAGCTGTCAGGGGTCTATTCTAGATCTCCCAGGTACTTGAGAAGCATAACCTCATCCTGCAGCGTGATCAAATGCCCTGTGACACCCAGAACACCAACAGGTAGTCTGTGCTGCCACCGGAGACCAAGCTGGTATCTGTGGTCTGTGCTGCCTCCAGAGGCCGTGTGTCTGTCCATAGTCCACGCTGCTGCTGGCTACTATGGACAAGGAAGTTTCTTCAGCATTGGTGTCTATGAATGCAGACTCACAGTTGAGAAGGAGAGACATTGAAGGCTTCTGTGACATGCATCGACCACCGAAGGAACAATCAAGACAGGAAACTGTTGAAAACGGTTAAAAATTGTGATAGGGATGCTGGAGTGTAGCCCTCCTCAGCTGATGGCTTCTAGCAGGGGCGGGAAGGCCTCAGGTCTTTTCATGAGGCCGGTCACTGGGAGTTTGACCATTTTCCAGTGGGCAACATAAATTGGACTTGATGTCATTTTTTTCTTTTCTTTTTTTTTTAATTTTTATTTTATTTATTTTTACATTTTTCTTTGTTGATATTTTTTAATTAACATTTCAAATGATTTCCCCTTTTTTGGGTCCCCACTCCCCGCAAGTCCCATAAGCCCTCTTCCCTCCCCCTGTTCCTCCATCTCCCCCTTCCCACTTCCCTGTTCTGGAATTCCCCTATACTGTTGCATTAAGTCTTTCCAGAACCAGGGGCCACTCCTCCATTCTTTTTGGACATCATTTAATATGTGGATTATGTCTTGGGTATTCAAAGTTTCTAGGCTAATATCCACTTATCCATGAGTGCATACCATGATTGATCTTTTGAGACTGGGTTATCTCACTTAGTATGATGTTCTTCAGCTCCATCCATTTGTCTAAGAATTTCATGAATTCATTGTTTCTAATGGCTGAATAGTACTCCATTGTGTAAATATACCACATTTTTTGTATCCATTCCTCCGTTGAAGGACACCTGGGTTCTTTCCAGCTTCTGGCTACTACAAATAGGGCTGCTATGAACATAGTGGCACATGTGTCCTTATTGCATGCTGAAGAATCTTTTCTTTTTTCTTTTTCCATTTTTTTTTTTTTTTTTTGGTTTTGGTTTTCTGAGACAGGGTTTCTCTGTGTGGTCCTGGCTGTCCTGGAACTCACTCTGTAGACCAGGCTGGCCTCGAACTCAGAAATCTGCCTGCCTCTCCCTCCCTGAGTACTGGGATTACAGGCATGCGCCACCACACCACCCGGCTTAAAGATTTATTTATTTAGTATATGTGAGTATACTCTAGCTGTCTTCAGACGCACCAGAAGAGGGCGTCAGATCTCTCAGGTAGTTATGAACCACTATGAGGTTGCTGGGATTTGAACTCAGGACCTTCAGAAGAGCAGTTAGTGCTCTTACCTGCTGAGTCATCTCACTTTTGGGGGGAGGGAGGGCACAAAGGTGGAAGGGTAGGCCTAGAAGGAATGGGAAGTGAGTATGATCAGGGTGCATTTTGTGAAATTCTCAAGTAATAAACATGTTGGAAAAAAAGACATTTTAAAAATAATAAAATGTGGGGCAGGCTACAGCTTGCAGTAGAACAGTTGTCTTGAACCCACAGGCTCTGGGTTTGTTTAGTTTTTGTTTATGGTTTCTTATTTTAATTTTAGGTACATGTGTGGATCTCTGTTTGGGTTTATATATGTCAGTCTGATTCTCTGCAAGAGTAGTATGTACTGTTACCACCAACTCTCCGGCCCTGGAATTTCCTCATAAAAGCCTACATTGTATCCAACAAAACTAACAATACTTCTTTGGTATTAATTAATACTTAGTCATCCCTAATCAAAATTTTTCTTATTAAAAAAATCCATCTACCCTATATAAACACTAGCTATTTACCTGTAAAATTTAGACAAGAGGCCTTTAGATTAAAGGTACCGGGGCCTTTAATCCCAACACTTGGGAGGTAGAGGCAGGCAGATATTTCTGAGTTTGAGGCCAGTCTGGTCTACATTATGAGTCCCAAGACAACCAGGACTATGTAGAGACATCTGTTTCAACCCTCTCCCACCCCCAGCCCCCAAAATGCACACAAGGGGCCCAGCTGCAGAGAGCTGGGAGAGTGTGAAGCTGGCCAGACAGGAAGACAAAACTGAAACGGTTTTTACCCACAGTTGCCATTATCATCTGTGTAGAAAATCAAGTGATTCTTCAGGACAAAGTCTTGCAGCTAGCAAAGGCCTTGCATGTTGTCGGTGGATTTAAAAAAAAATCAACATGAAAAATCAGCTGTGTTTATAGCCAATAAACAATTTAAAACTTTATAGTAGCATAAATGAAATTTGTATGGAATTTGGGGAAATAATTCTGACAAGATTTGTGGAAACTATGTATTGAAAACTATAGAATATTACTAAGGGAAATTAAAGGAAACCTAAATCCACGGAAAGGATATACATTGTTCCATCTCAATATCATGAGATAGAAGACTCTAAAAAGTTGATTCTTCCCAAATAAGATGGCTGAGAGAGTAGGGTGAAAGTGATTCAGAATTTTACAATTGCATTGCCCAAAATATACAGAATACAATGTAAAAGCACCCGAGAAAGAGAGTGGTAGGTGACACTGGCTCGGGCAGAGTCTGCCAGATTGTCCAGGGAAGGATATGAGGGAGAAACAACTCTCAGAAAACCAATGAATAGTCTAAAATGCTGGAACAGACAAAACCCAGCAAAGGAAGTCAAGAAAGCCTTTTCCCCTTTCTCTCATTTTTTACCCTCAATCAGAAACTGTGCTCTCTAAGCAATAACTTATTTCTCATCTCCTCCGAGTTCCTCCAACCTCAGACAACTTCTGGGCTTATGAATTTGAACACTGCAGCTATTTCACATAAATGGAAACATATTATTTTTCTCTCTCTTGTGTTCAGCTTGTTTTGATTCACCTCATGTTTTCAAGGCTTATGTGATAGTCAGGATCTGAAGTTCACTCCTGCTGAGTGTGAGAGCCTATAATCTCTCAGCACTGTAATCTGTGAGCATTTAGGGGCAAAGGCAGGAAGATCAGTCCGAGCTCTGCATGATCTTCTACTGGAACGACACTTCACCGTATGAACCAAGTGCACTGTTCATTGATTTATCTGTTAGGTAACCTTTAGCTGTTTCTACGTTTGGGCTACTGTGGTTACCACTGCTTTGAATTTGGGTCCTGACACTGTACTTTCTGGAAAATAAAGGAGAGTGGTTAGATGTGTATTCAATTCTGTGAGGAGCTGTACTGTGCTCTGTAACAGGCATAGCATTTTACACGTAATCCAGCAGCGTGTGGAGCTCTCTCTAGCCTGCCTGGCATCCATTTTCTTCATGTAAAGGATGAGCTATCCTACAAGTGTGGAACAGTTTGTGCTTCCTTAACAACTGATGACGCTAAGTGCCTTACAGCCTGACGACTTTCCTTAGGTGGGTCTTCTTGGTCATCACATCCCACACACAGGAATATATATGCAAAGACAGTAACAAATTTAAGGTCTGGAAGTGTATGTATGGACATACCCATAAATAATAATTTTTTTCTTAATAATTTTTTAAGTATTAGTAGAGGGATGGAGAAATGGCTCAGTGTTTAAGAGCATTGTTGCTCTTACAGAGGCCTGGGTTCAATTCCCAGCATCCACATGGCAGTTCCTAAGTACCCGGAACTCCAGTCCCAAGGGATCTGATGCTCCATTCTGGGCACCAGGCACACAAATGGTGCATGCACTTGCTTGCAGGCAAAACACTCTTACGCATCAAATCAAATCAAGTAAAATAAACCTAAAAAAGGAATCTTTTTAAAAGAGTTGGGGCTGGTGTTGAAGGCCTATACTCATAGCTACTCTGAAGACCAAACCAGGATGATTACAAATTCAAGGACAGCCTGGGCTACAAAATGAGTTCAAGGCTAACCTGGGAAACTTATAAAGGTCTGGTCGCAGAATAAAAATGTAAAGAGAGCCATAGGAACATAGGAGTGATTGCCTAGCATTCCTGAGCCTGAAAGTCAAACTCCAGGACTTGAGGGGGGAAAAGCATGATAAAAATATCATTTGCTTAGAGTCTCTTTGAGATAAGAAATAATGAAAAAGTAAAGAAAATCCCCAAACAAGGTCTGGTAACACATTCTTCACCCATTCTCCAAGGTTAAAAATTGATTACTTTTAGTGATAATTTAGGATGCATTTATCTACTTATCTGAGTGTGTGTGTGTGTGTGTGTGTATGTGTGTGTATGTGTGTGTGTATGTGTGTGTGTGTGTGCTTGCGCACGTGCATGCATATGGAAGTCAGAGGAGGACTGTCTCTGAGGTTGTCACCTCCCACCTTTCTGCTACAGGTCTCTCACGTGTCTGCCACTTCCCTGTGTGCTTGGTGAGCCCGCCTGCACGCTTCCTTGCACTATCCTGTTTCTGCTTCTCGTCTCCCCACTTGAGTCTGGAATTGCAGATGTGCCCCATCACATGGGCCCTGGGAATCAGACTTGGGTTGGGTTTGTATGAGTAATGCTTTCACCCCACAGTTATCTCCCCACCCCCCAGAATCCATCGTCATCTCCTACCTGCCTCATCAAAGTTTAGTTCAGCAGTTAAGATCACTGGATGCTTTTCCAGAGGACCCACGTTCAATTCCCATCACCCACATGGCAGCTTACACCTGTCTGGACACTGGAGGATTTGACACTTTCACACAGATATAAACTCAGGTAAAACACCAATGCACAGAAAATAAAATAAATAAATCATTTTAAAAAGTCCAGAGAAAGAAGTAATTGTGTTTTGGCTGCTTTCTCTCTGTGTCCCTGTCTCTTTGTCTCTGTTTCTCTGTCTCTCTCTGTCTCTGCATTTCTGTCTCTCCATCTGTCTCTGTCTCTCTGTGTCTCTCTGTGTCTGTATCTCTCTGTCTCTCTGTCTCTCTGTCTCTCTCTCTCTCTCTCTCTGTGTGTGTGTGTGTGTGTGTGTGTGTGTGTAGGCCAGAGATCAAAGAGCTTTGGTAGAATTATTACTATTTTTTGTCATCAGTTCCCTATCCAGGGTGCATACATGTTTATCCAAGTCTCACACAACATACACTTAAAATGAATTCTAGGAATTGCTTCATATTTATATATAAAGAGCTTTTTCCATTTGTCTCTATGCTTGCATAATATTCAGTTATAACTGGTCACTGATAAAAATCTGAGCTGTTGTCAGTGTTTTGCAGTTAGAAGTAGTATTGTGTTTGCCACTGTAGAGGTGGTGGAACCTGGTGAATGGAGACAATAAATGAGGAGGACTAAGGTCTCACGGGATAGCCAACTTCGCTCAGAGGATAGGCAATACATATTCTGAGAGCTTAAAGGGGTCGCGTGAGTAAAGTGTACAAGCTCTAGGACAAGCCACACTTGACAGGCAAGCTACACTCAGAAAAACGTCTCTCCATAAAGACATAAACAAATGGCAATATCCAGTTGTGATGAATAATCTGAAGTAGCCTTGCTTCTACCCATTACATGTGTACGAAACGCTTTCCAAGAATGATTTTGTGTTTTAAGAAAAAGATTTTGTGTTTTAACTAAGGTTCCCAGGCCCTTATCTCCTTTACTTGGGGTTTTCTCTCAAGCACTCAAAAATCTCCTCGTGGAACTCTGTGCTTGGGTCTCCTTCTGACAGTACCACAAGGAGTAACTTGGTTAATATGTCAAGCCTTATTTTTGATAGTATCTTTGGAACAGAACCCTAAGAATGGAATTGCTGGTATAAATGCATTATGTTTCTTAGACAAGGCCCTTTTCAAAGCAGGGAGATATGGTTGACTTCTTATCTAGAGACCTTGTCCTGCTCTCTCTCCAAGAACAGAGTGGACAGACAACAATGGAAAAATAGGGGAACTTCTATTTGCCATGCAAGAGTAACAGTTCTAACAGGAAAGCAGAAATAGAGACCCTTGGTGGCAACAGGATGCCAAACAGAGAGATTTCATGTGGTGGTTCAAACGAGACTGATCCACCATAGACATACATTTGAATGCTTGGTCCCTAGTTAGTGGCTTCTGTTTGGGAAAGGATTAGGAGCTGTGGGTTTGTTGGAGGAGGTGTGTCACTGAGGTTGGCTTTGAGGTTTCAAAGGACCATACCGGGCCCAGTCTTCTTCTTCTTCTTCTTCTTCTTCTTCTTCTTCTTCTTCTTCTTCTTCTTCTTCTTCTTCTTCTTCTTCTTCTTCTTCTTCTTCTTCTTCTTCTTCCTCTTCTTCTTCTTCTTCTTCTTCTTCCTCTTCTTCCTCTTCTTCTTCTCCTCCTCTTCCTCCTCCTCCCTCCTTCTTCTTTTCCTTCTCCTTCCTCCTCCTCTTCTTTCTCCTCCTCCTTCTCCTCCTCTTCTTCTTCCTCCTCCTCCTTCTCCTCTTCTTCTTCCTCCTCCTTTTCTTTTCCTCTCTGCTTCCCCAAGCATGCTTGTGAATCAATCTTTCAACTACTTCCCCAAGCATCATAACTGCCTGTCTGTTCCCAAGCTCTCCGCTGTGATGGTCATGGACTAACCTTCTGATACTTTAAGCAAGCCCCTAATTAAATAATTTCTTCTCTAAGTCTTGGTCATGGTGCCTCTTCACAGCAAAAGAACAGTAGCACATTGTGTGGCAGGATATTTGATCACACTGTGAACCCCAAAATTGTGTTATTTACTGAAATAAACAACAATCTATCCCTAGTTGTGGTGTGGCTCAGCCCTAAGCACACACCTTTAACCCCTCTAGCTGGAATACAGCCGCAACCTTAGCACACACCTTTAATTCCAAGCAATGAAGGCAAAGTTAGTTTGTAGAAGGAAGCAGTTATGTTTGCAAGTGATGTCCAATTGGTGGACATGGTGATGAATCAGAGAAAGATTTGACAGGATAGGATCTGCCTAACTCTCCTGAGAAGAGAGAGGAAAAGGAAGCCGCTTAAGGAGTAGACAGGGCAGAGAAAGAGAGAGGCATAGGAGGGAGAGGGGCAGTTTTACTGGGAGAATTTTACAGAGACATGTTGAAGGGAGAACAAGCTAGACGCAGGTAAGACAGATGAGCCAGAGAACGAAAAGCCAAAAGATTAGAACAGATCGCCAAAGTCTGAGGCCAAGCAGAGCAAAATATCAGAGGCTGAGAGAAGAAGCCTAATGAGTCAGCTTGAAGAGGAGTTTGAGCCACAGCAGCTGAGTAGAATCAGCCCAACAGAGGTCAGAGAGAACTAGGAAGGGCTAAGCTTATCAGTAGCAAGTCTCAGAGGCTCCAAACATTCTAGGCCTAGATAAGATTATACAAAGACTAGAAGCTTCCAGGGCTAGGCCTAGGTTAGCTGGCAGAGGCAGTCAGCCTCCGAGATGACAAGTACTATAGGAGAATAAAAAATACTTTTACGACATTGTGTGACAACTTGTCCTTTCAGAAGGATCTGGGGTGCCAGCTAAGAAAGGTTACAGATACTACAGTTCTGTGCTCTCAGCTGGCTTTAAGGTGTCAGCTGAGGGATTTCAGCAAGGGCTACAGCTGGGGAGCTCTCAGAAGTCTGGAGTGCCAACGAAGAGCAACCATTACAGAACAAGTCTGTGGAGAGCAAATCGCTGATTCCAGGAGCAGGAACAGCTCCCATTTGTGGTGAGTCAGAAAGTCTGGGCCAAGCCCCCCTCTTGAAGCTGAAGCAGTGGCTCTCAAAGGCCGAGGCGGGAATGATGGATCCTGGAGCAGGAGCCACAACCTTGCCTCACCCTCCACAGATCCCCCACACAGAGAGCAGCATACCTTAGAGCAGGAGAAACAGCAACTCGGGAAAATTCCCTTGTTGGTGGCAGGTCTCCTGTAAGACCCTGGTGATTCTCAAGTAGTGTCTAGGAGCTGGTGTTGTGATTATTAAAAGATAAGGGGTATTAGAATATGTTCTATAGGGTGCAGTGAGGTGTGGGGGAAGGCAGTGTGCCTCAGCGGGCCCATGCCGAGGCATCCCTTCCCCCTGAGGGACCAACCAAATGACAGTATAGTATAGAATAGAGTTATTCCGGGCATGGGGAGAGGAGTCAAGAGGGTAGTAGAGGCAGAGAAAGGCAGAGAGAGTAGAGAAGTAGAGGCCGGCCATGACCATGTGGAGAGAGGGGGAAAGGGAAGGGGGAGAGAAGGACAAGAGCAAGAGAGAAGCAAGCAGGAACCTGGAGGAAGAGAGGAAGGGGGGAGGGGCAAGCAGCCCTTTTTATAGTGGGCCAGGCCTACCTGGCCACTTTTCCAGGCAATTATGGGGTAGAATTCAGACAGAATGCTAACAGCTGGGTACTAGACACAGCCAGGAGCCAGCTGGGAGCTAGACTCTACCTGGACTGGACTCTCAACTTTTCTCTTTTTCTAACTCCAAAGAGTGATCCAGTCCTAGTATGTAGACCAGTTTGTGGCTGAGAGACCATTCTTGTGATATTTTGCCAAAGAACATTGCTGATTTCTGCCTGTGTCTGAAAAGCCTGCCTGAAGCTAAATCGAAGAGTTTTGGATTAGTTGCCTTGGCAGAGGAAATCTCAAAACAGCCCAGTACTGACTCTGTCGTGTGGTCGTTAGTGTTCACTCTTACACAGATCTATAAAGAAAAGGAGCAGCCCCAGCAAGGAGCAATAGGAAAATATCCAGATGTAGAACTCCCCGCTCCTTCCTCAGCACCGTGTCTGCCAGCACGCTGCCATGCTTCCTGACATGATGATAATGGACTAAACCTCTGAGCTGTAAGCCAGCCCCAATTAAACATTTTCCTTAGTAAGAGTTGCCATGGTAATGGTGCCTTTTCACAGCAATGGAAAACAAATAATCCTGAGGCCCATGGTGAAAGGATAGAAAATTGTCTTTGACCCCTTACAACCTCCACATGCACACATAATAGTAATAATAATAATAATCACAATAAAGAAACCATTCAAAGGGTATGGTGCTGTTTTTGCAGTACTGGAGTTTGAATGCAGGGCCTCATGCACACTAGGCAAATGATCTAACACTGAGGCGGACTCCCAGTCTGTATAGGTCATCTTTGTTTTTGTCCAGGAACTAATAGTTTATCTATTTGATTTAAGTTTTATGAAGTTGTTAATATTTTAAAAACCTCTCTGTATTTTAAAGGTATTAGCCTTGTATTATATAAATGGATTCCACAATTTGTCACTTAGGATCAGATTTCGCCTATTTCACCACTGGGTTTTTAATGTGTGCTCTTTAAGCAGAAATGGTTTTTGTTTGTTTGTTGTTGTTTGTTTGTTTTTGAGACGGAGTGCTGGCCTTGGTCTGCTTGTGCCCTCTGGGTGTCCAAGCACCATTGCACACAGGGCTGGACAGGAAGGAGAGAAGCTTGGCCACGCTGGTGGGTTACACAGAAACTTGGTCTGCTAGGTGTGGGAGAAACAGCCTTCTCAGGATATGGATTTGTTTTCTTTCCTTTTTATCAGTTTTTTTCTTCTCTTCCCATCTCGTCCTGTCCCCCTTTCCTTTCCTTTTTGGGATAGGGCCTTGAGTGTCTCAGGCTGTAACTAGGTATGACTGAGGGGGATGCTGGGCTCTTCCACCTTCCTGCCTCACCCTCCCAAGCATACCACCAGGAAGCTGGGTTCATTTATTCAACCAAAGAACAACGAACAAACAAACAAACAAACAAACAAACCCAAAAAGCTAAACTTTTTTCCTGGAGATCTGTTTGTTGTGAGTTTATAGCCAATCAGCCTCTATCCACATAACAACTTCTTAGTTTTTCTATTTCTAATTTATGCTATACTTTTAAAGCAGCCGTTATTTTCATTTCATTTTAGATTATGTCAAAGCTTCTATGACTTTGCGACTCCATTTTCTTTTGTCTTGGGGGTAGTTTGTTGGAACATTAATAGGCTCATTTCCCCCCCCTCGACTTCCACAGTAACAAGGGGCTGCTTCGAAGACTTCTTGGACTTGTCAGGCCACCGTAGGACCCACCTATGAGGTGCCCGGCCTGGCTGCTTCTGCGGCTGCGCATGAGGACCAGCGCCCCGCCCCGCCCCACACGGCCCCGCCCACACCGCGTGCTGGTCCTGTCTGGCGTGCGCAGCCTCACA
This sequence comes from Apodemus sylvaticus, assembly GCF_947179515.1. Lineage (NCBI taxonomy): Eukaryota > Metazoa > Chordata > Mammalia > Rodentia > Muridae > Apodemus > Apodemus sylvaticus. The sequence goes on along the minus strand of NC_067479.1, from coordinate 72,935,466 downwards.
CCTGATAGCCGTGCTCTGTGGGTGGAGGCTGGTTGTTTTCCCGCCCGTTTCCTGTACCGCGTGAGGGAGCCGGATGGTCTGAGATCCGAAGCGTTCGATCCCGGCTGCCAAGCTGGTAGGGACACGAGCTAGAAAGAGTCGAGCTGGAGGCCGCGCGAGGGCTGGCGGCCTCTTTCCCAGCCAGTCAGGGCCGTTTACCTCTCGAGTGCAGCCACGACTGGAACCCCAAAGCCTGGTGCTGTGGGGACGGCTTATTTATTTATATTCATTCATTCATTCATTCATTCATTCTCACTATTTATCCCTGGCTGCCCTGGAACTCACCGTATAGACCAGGCTGGCCTCCAACTCACAGTGAATTTGCCCACATCTGCCCTCTAAGTGCCAGGATTAACGTCCTGTGCCACCTCACCCTACCATTTAGTAAATTAAAGAACATTTTACGTTTATTTGTGTGGTTAGGTGTGGGGCATGTGACTGGTAACCGGGTGGTGGCTCGCTTGTCACAGTGCACATGTGGCAGGCCAGGGGCAGCCTGAGGAAGTCTGTTCTATCTGTGGATCCCAGGTATCAAACTCAAGTCAGCAGACTTCGCAGAAAGCACCATTATCTCTTAACCAATGAGCCATCTCTCCAGCTCCTTTGATCATAAATCTTAAACGGCAGATTTTTAGTTTCATTTTATTTCTTGACACAGGGTCTTAGTATATTTAACTCTGGCTAGCCTTGAGCTTAAAGGTCTACCTGCTCCTGTTTCCCAAGTTTTTGGACTGAAGGTGTGTGCCACTTCACTGACTAAGTGGCAGAATTTTTTAAGATGGGTTGCAGAGTAACCTCTTTCACTTTGTAAGCCTCTGCATAAACTGGCACTCTAAAAAATGAATTGTTGAGAGAAAAGGATTGTGGTAGAGAAGAAGTAACTTTTTTAACAGTTTAAATATTAATTTATATTAAATTATATTTATAAATATGTTATTTATAAATGTTGATAAATTATATTATGTTTATTAATTAACAGATATTAACTAGCATATTCATATATTTTGTTGTGTTTTTTAAGAGCCCAGTACTCTGTTTTCAAATGTCAGTTTCTTCATTTAAAAAACTTCTACAGCCTAATGTGGTCGGTCTGCATAGCAAATTCCAGAACAGTCAGGGCTACACAGAGAAACCCTGTCTGGAAAAACAAATCAAACAAGTCCCACAAAATGGGCCAACAAGATGGTGCAGTGGGTAAAAGTAGTTTCCATTTATGTAGAGCTCTTGATTCCCAGAATCAACATGGTAGAAGGAGAGAAACATCTCTCAAGTTTCCTATGACCTCTATACTTGCCTGTGGCACGTTTGCTCCACCCATGAAATAAGCTTTTTTTCCAAACCCCACAAAACCACTTTTGTTTGGATATATATTTAAGAAATTATACAAAAATTGCTGTTCTGTTATTAGAAGAAAACCAAAATCATACCATACAAATTATGGTATGATTACCATATGAATAGAAGGACTGTTTAATGTAGGAACATGTATTTTCTACAGAATCAGAAAACTTGGATTCTAATTCCAGAATTACCAGTAAAGATGGAATTTTGGACAAGTTGACTAGTTGGGGTTATAATCATGTACATCTATATCATATGTCAGTGTGTGGGAGGGGCAGAGATGAACCTGGTCATGACTTAAACACCTTCTAGATCTGTGACTGGGTTTCTGTGGAGTAGAGGGTGTGTTTTAGTTGACACTATTATTACTCATCTGTTTCCCTTATATAAACTGTGTCCAAGTGTGTCATGTGTGGTCTGGTCCTTACTCTGCACTATTAATAAAGACCCGGGCTGGGCCTGGGGCTCAGTGGTGGTGTACTTGCTTAATGTTTTTGAGGCTCGAGTATGAGCCACAGCACCTCATAAATAGGGCATTTTTTTTCATTTTTTTAAAGATTGTTTTTCTAGTTAAAAATTGGTTTATGAGTTAAACTACAAAGCTTGGAGAACAAAAGCAAGTTACAGTAAAAGCAAAAGCATAAATATAGATACTTGACAACTGTACCACTCCAAGAGAGAAAAGAGCCTCATTTATGACTTTCTGTGACTTTTCTACAATTTACACACACACACACACACACACACACACACACGGCATAAAGTGAAGGTAGTTAGGTGACTTTTTTTCTCATGTTATATGTATATCCCTACAGACAAATATAATGCCCACAAGTTTGTTCCCATACCTGGTAAACTGTCAAAAGTTAAGCAGTTTATTTTAAGAGCTATAATTATGTTATGCTCCACATTATTCTTATTCTTTCTCTCTATTTGGTCCAGAATGGATTGGTTTCATTGCAACCAGTGTTTCCGCAAAGATGGGGCCCATTTCTTTGTCACCAGCTGTGGCCATATTTTCTGTAAAAAGTGTATGACTCTGGGTGAGTGACTCCTTTTCAGATTTATCCCAAAATGGCTTTTAACTTAGATATAATGAGTAGTCATTTCTCTGTGTGATGTAGAATAAATGTCATTTAATAGGCATCAGTGATAATATGGATACTGTATGTAGCTGTTCATTTTGAAAATTAAAGGAATCTATTAATAAAAGTATGGAACTAACTGATTTAACAATAGTGTTACTCTTCAGTGTTTTGAGTTGTGTCAGGAAAAGTCATAATGGATGAAAACTGATGTTGATACCTTGGAGTTTCATAAGCAACTTCCTTTTCTTTATTTTGGCTGAGTATAACTAGGGCTTTGCACATGCTTGGTAAGTGCCCTACCAGGGGCTCACATCCTAAGCCCTCATACAATTCAAAACAAGGCACAATGGTTATTTTCAATAAACAGATTTTTAAAATTAGGTTTTGCTTTTTCTGTTGTTTTTGAAACAGGATCTTACTATATAGCTTTGACTGTCCTTGAACTCACAATCTTCCTGCCCCAGCCTCCCAAATGCTGGGTTTCAGGCATGTACCACCATACCCAATACCCAGTCTCTAGCACCAGTTTTATATAATCTTCACCACAGTCCTTGGTAGTAATTACTGGCAGCACTATTTTGTAAATGAGGAAATTATCTGAGAGAATAAATGATTGCCAACTTCCTACTACTATCAAATTTTAGAGTGGAAACTAAGGCCAGGTGGCGCATGGAGACAAATGCCTTTCTTTAATCACAACCCTGGAGAGGCAAAGTCAAGCAGATCTCTGAGTTCCAGGCCAGCCAGAGCTACAATGTGAGAATTTGCCTCAAGAGAGCTGAGTTTTGTTTCAGAGTAAGCATTGGGAAATGAACTGGGGCCTCTAGGATGCTAGACAAATACTCTGAGCTACACCCCTAATCACTATTTTCTTTTATTAATGTGAAAATTCTTAGGGCTGGGTAAGCTTGCATGGGGGTTATGACTTTAGCTACTAGGAAGGCTCAGTCAAGAGGGTTAGATACTGGAACAGAGGAGTTTGAAGGCCAGTATGGGCAACATACAGATTCTGTCTGAGAATAACTGTAATTATTCAAAGTCCAGAAAAAGGAATTTCCCCTACTTAGGACAGGATCAAGGAAAACACCATAGAAAGATGTTCTGCTGCAGTAGGGTTTTGAACAATAAACTGGAGTTTGCCAAGTTTGGCAAAGATCATTTTAACTTGCCACTGGGGCTGGACAGATGGCTCCAAGGTTAGGAGCGCTTGCTGCTCCTGCAGAGGATATGTGCTTGGTTCCCAGTTCCCACATGCTGCCTTCATAACCATCTGGAACTCTATTTCTGGGGATCTGATGCCCTCTTCTGGCCTCCACAGGCACTGGGCACACACCACACATGGTACATATACTTACATGTAGGCAGTTGCTCGTGTAAATAGAATAAAAATACATCTTTTAAAACAATTTAGAACAGTAGCATGTGAAGTAACATGGCATCATTAAATCGCAGTGCAGATCTTAAGCAGAGTTAAGATAGAATAGAGAAAGGTGGTGAAGGATGAAGCTAGAGGTAGGCAGTGGCAAAATGGATCCTGAACTGTTACCCTGTTGGTTCTAGAATACTGTAGAAGGTTGTTTTTCTTTTAAACAGAATTTTTTCACTTGCTTGATTTTGGCTCATACCAAGATCAAGATATAGGACAGACTGGAGAAGAAGCTTTATTCCCCAAGGAAAGAACAGTTATGTTAAATAGTATCTGGAGAACTTTTTCCTCCTGAGTAAGCCTCATGACCCTGTTGAGTTATCTGCTGATGTAATGAGAGTGTTCAGTGTGGTTACAGAAACTCACTTTGGGGCAATTGTCTCTGCAAAGCACAATGCCATATAATGCTTTTTCCTGCCATGGCATTTATGTTTTCTTTTTTCATGGATGAACCTAGGGTCTTATGCATGCTAAACAAGTATCTGTCACTGAGCCTCACCCATAGCCCTGAGACATTTACCATCAGCACCACTGCGGATACTGCATTTTATAAGGAAAGCTTAGGAAGGGCACTTTTTGCCTCTTTCAGAGTGCTTTAGTTGGTGAGAGTAGGAGAGTAGGAATATTCGCGAAGTGCCAGAAGGGGAGGATAACTGGGGAGCCAGCCTCTTATGGTACCCAGTGTGTGCCTGCTGTCAGACAGAGGAGAGACAGCTCAGTGCGTAAAAACACTAGCTGTTTTTCTAGAGAACCCAGGTTCAATTCTGAGCGTCCATATGGTGGCTCACAACTGTTCCATAACTCCAGGTCCAGAGGATCTGACACCTTCTGGTTTCCTCAGGCATCAAACATGTAAATTGTACACAGGCATACACAAAAATTCATAAAATACATCTTTTTTTAAAAGTCACATGAAGTGAAAATTATTGTACTCTTGTATTTGTCCCAGAACACTTGCAGATGTATTCCTGTACTTCTGTTGGCACAGTAGAAACTACCAGTAAACACCAGTAGTCCCAGTACTCAGGAGGCTGAGATGGGAGGGTTGCTACTAGCTTCAGGCTAGTCTGGAACCTTGTCTCTAAAACAAAGGAAAGAAGACAGAAAGGGCACAGCCCTCATACTTCTGCACATTTGTTTGGAAATGCTGATTTAGAGAACAGAGATGAAGGTAAAATATTTTTATAGCACAGTGATAATCTAAATTTAGTTAAGAATCTCTTTTTCTCTTGCTAGCCTGCTTGACAGTTACTACATACTTTAGGAAAATCTTACCTCCTGCCCTTAAAAACAAATATATTTTTTTCTTTTTCTCTCAGAAAAATGTGCTGTTTGTGGAAGTCCTTGCAAGCATCTGGCTCTTTCTGATAATGTAAGTTTTTACCTTTGTCATAAACTGCCTCATCCAGTCCCTGACCTGTAGGAAGTATAATAACACAGATAATGAGCATCTCAAAACAAAAAGAAACAGCAGATTTAAAGATAGCAGTTGTAAAAAGGTATTTATTTAATTGCAGTGTCAGTAGTCTCTTTCACTTTGTTGTGGATATTCTCACTTGTGTGTCTTCCTCTCCTCATAGCTAAAGCCTCAAGAGAAGAAGTTCTTCAAAAGCCCTGTAGAGACAGCTTTGCAGTGCTTTAGTCACATTTCTCAGGTATGTGAACCAAAAGGTGGAAAAGGCCACCTTGAATACAGCTGGCTACATAGAACCCCTGTCTCCAATAAAAGGGTGAGGGGAGCCCCCTCCCATCTCTTTTGAGACAAGGTTTGTGTTAGCCTTGGCTGTCCTGGAACTTGCTCTGGAACTCAGAAATCCACCTTCTTCTGCCTTTGCCTGGATTACAGGTTTGTGCAACCAAACACCACCAGGCAGGGAGTTTCTCTTTAAAAGGTCCTTGTACACAGTGGAGAGAAACTGCTCTCTTTGCTTTCTTGCCTGATATAAATCTCTACCAGTTAACTTTTTACTGACCCAGAATCTATGGTATGCAGTCAAAACTGCAATCTAATTGAATTTTACTTTGTAGTTCTTACTTCTAGTAACCAGTTCTTGTGACTCAATAGTACTGTAAGGAACCTTATCATCTTTCTCTGCAGACAGAGGCATTTTCTTAAAAATTGGCATGTCTAGGCCTACAAAGAATGGATTTGGTAATTTAATTTGTGACCTTTTGCTTGTAGACCTATATCCATAAATGTTTATCTTATTCTTTGTTTTTCAGTAACCTTTGCAATAAATAACCTTTTCAACTTTATATGGTGTTAACCAGTTCCTTGAATGTTAGAAAATATTTGTCTTTCCTGACATACTGGCAAATGATTTACATGATCAGGAGTAGTAGAATATAGCAAAAGGCAGTGAAAGGGTACTATCATTATTTCAGAAAGTTCCCAAGTTGTAAAGACTTTGATTTTTAAGTTTTCACTCTCTAGTTCTCTGCTGAGATGATTTTTAGTATTATGGGATACCTCTTTTGGAACAACTCTTCAAACTTTTCAAGCTAGAGAGATGGCTCAGTGGGTAAAGGCCCTTGCTGCCATGCTGGCAACCTGGGTTTAATCTCTGGATCTCACATGAACTCTACCATTAAAGTTGTTCTCTTACTTCCATGTGCATGCATGCATGTGTGGGCACACAAGATAAATACCTAATTTTGAATGATTTTATGACTTCATTTTGTTGTTACTAGGTTAGTTATTAGACCCTGGGCCCTCTGCATACTTGGCAAGTGCTCTACCACTGTGCCTAATCCCCAACTATTGTCTTTTTTTTTTTTTTATTTGCTTGTTGTCCTCAAAGGGAGCCTTTCTTCTACCCCCCTCTTCGAACTCACAGCTGTATACTGTGTATGTGTGCTCCGCATGTGTTAGGGAAAGGACCATTGCATACCACAGCAAAAATGTAGGATGACTTGTAGGAGTTGGTTCTCCTCTTTTTCCAGCACGTGGGTGCTATGGATTAAATCCTGTCATCTGGTTTGGTGGCTAGTGCCTTTTCCTACTGAACCATCTTCTGGCCCAGGGAAGGTTTCTTGTATGCTGTAATTCACTGTGTAGCTAAGGATGGCCCTATATTTCTGGTCCTTTTTCCTCTACTTGCATACTGAGAATACAGGAATGTCCTGCCACGCTAGGTTTACATGTGCTGGGAATAGAACCCATGGTCTTACACATACTGGGCTAGCACTTAATCACCTGAGCTCCAGCTCCAACATGTTAGCTTTTTGTTTTTGTTTTGTTTTGAGAAAGAATCTCACTTTGTAGGCAAGGCTAACCTTAAATGCACAATCCTCTTGCCTATCTCTTGAGTGCTGTACAAGGCATTTAGTAGAGGCATGTGCCAAGAACCATACTTGGCCTTGATATTCTTTTCCTTATTCTTTTGTGTGGTGTTGAACCCAGAGTCCCACACATACCAGGCAAGCTCTCTATCAGTATCAGTTGTTAAGAAAGCATTTTTTTTTTTTTGAGACAGGCTTCTTTATATCCCAGGAGGGCTTTGAACTTCCTAGATAGCCAAGGATGACCTTAAACTTATGATTGTTTTTCCTCCATTTCCCAAGAATTGGGATCACAGGCAAGTCCCACCACAACCAGCTTACGTATGCCTTTTCTAAACTGGAAATACAGTAAGCAGAATTAAAGCTTTGGCTGTAGCTGTCTTAGTCACTTAGATGAGTTATTATGTTGAGATATATTCAATGTTGTTAGTAGATAAAAATCCAGCTGAGACCCAAGGAGAAATGTAAAAGAGGTCACTTGAACAAGAGAAAGAGTGGCACTTTGGTTAATATTTAACCCACGGTTAGTTAATGATCAGTAAAGAAATTATGTATAGTCTAAATCTTAACCTGCCTAATCACGGGACCAATTATACATGGTCAAATAATCAAGGTAAAATAAATAGAAAGGGCCAGTTAATTATCACTTTGGTGGTGGGTCAGTTTGGTTAAGTAAGCAATCTGAAAATCTATTTTCCTAATCAGTGAAGTTGAATAACTAATGTGGTGCCTACCCCTAAACAGTGTCATTCAGGCTTCTGCTTAAAGTCTCTTTCCTAGAAGGATCTTCCCTAGCATTGTAGAAGCTGTGCCAGCATCTACTCTGTGTCTGTGTTTTTATTACAGCTCCTGTCTGTTGTCCTGTGTGCTTGTTTGCCTCTGAATCCTGCACTGAAATTCAGCTCTATGAGGACAGAGATTTGGTCAGATTAGTCTGTTGTTCTCTTTGAATAATTTCTAATACTGAATAAACATCTAAAAACATTGCCCTTAAATGAATGAATGGACTGTTGCTCTAAATGTCCATTTCTGTTCTCTATAATGACTCAACAAGGACATTTTTTTTTTCTGCTCTGTTCTAATTCTTGATAAAGCTTCCTGTTTTGAATTCTTGACTCTACTCTAAACTTTCCAAGGGAGTTGAAGAGCTTGTGAGAATCTGCTAGACCATAGACCCCCATCTTTACTCACAAATAGGCACTTCCAAATGCATGCAGTAGTGTGGTTGTGTCCCAGTCACTGCAGGATCCCCAGGAGAACTCTAAGAACCACTACACCCAATGTAGAGAAACAAGAGTTTTATTTATTTGGGTCAGACTTGGATGCCAAACCTTCCTACTGCGCAGGACAGGAGTGTGACCCTGCGCCTAAAGGTTTTGGCATTTTATACAAGCATAATCAGGGATTCTTTGGATTTTAGGGTAACAGGGGAGGTGACAAGGGAAGTCATTTTTTAAACATGATATCCTTTGTTCAGGCAGTGGAGCAGAATCTCACAACTGGGAGGGGGAACTCTTGTGACCTGGGAAGTAACTTTATGGTGTGATCAGGAACTAGTGTGTCTGTCAGGATGCTTGATTATCCTATTTTTATGGCCCAGACTTGGGATCCTTATCTCTTCAAGGATGTTTGGTCTTCTTCACTCCTCCCAAGGGTAGATACCTGTTGCACTGGGATGTGCTTAGCTGTCTATCAGTGAGAGTGCCAGCCTCAGTGACAGTGGGGGGGAAGGGAGGTATGTTGTTGTTTGTCTATTCTCAAGCCAGCATCTGTTGTTCCCAGGAGGTTTTTGTTAGGGAGTGTCTTTATGAAAATGGGGATAGCAAGATCAAGTCCTCTTTGAAAGGCCAGGGAGGGAGGGGGAACCCTGTGTTAGCTTTGGGAAAGAGCAGGGGGGAGGGAAGTTCTGCCAGTGGCAAGAAAGTATAGAGGACACATCGGTGTTCCTTCTCTAGTAAAGCCTCCCATGATTTCTGTAACAGAAGTTTGTCTTGTTTCTTGTACCCTATATTACTTTTAACTCTGCAAAATACTTAACTCTAAAAAATGATTTATTTCCTCACATATCTGATTGATCTGTTTTTCTCACTTTTTAAAGGCAGATGCATCTTTGTAGCACTTAATGTCTAACTAGATGTCTGACCTAAATTATGTTCATAAGAAATGCTTTGTAGAGGCAGGTATGATGGCAAAAACCATTGAATCCCAGCACTGGGAAGCACAGGGAGACCTCTGAGTTTGAGGTCAGCCTGGTCTACATAGCAAATTCCAGGACATCCAGGATACATGGAGAGATCCTGTCTCAAAAAACAAACAAATAAAACAAAACAAAAGCAGAAATGTTTGTAAATGAGCGAAATATGAAGACAGTTAAGAGGAAGCTTATTCAGAGAGTGGCGGTGGTGGCAGTGCAGCAGTGGCTGGTCCAGTTGAAAGTCCATCAGCAGTGGAACCAAGGCGACACAGGGTCCAGTTAGGCCCTGTGCCCACAACCACTGACCTTCGCTGACCAGCCGGGCTACAAGCAGCTGCGGTTTTGCGGCGCCTTTCGCTGCATGGAAGCCACTTCAGAACTCGGCCTCCCGCCAGTCAGGAGAGACTCACCTCCATCTTGGTTTCAGACTCCAGAGAGATCGGACAGACTGAGGTACACAAACATAATCCGAGGCCAACACCACGGGGGTCTGAGCCCGACGGGCGTTGGCCTGCACCCAGGCCCTGGGCTGTTCGGGGGCCATCCGGGTGCCAACCCAGCCAGGAGGTTTTTTTGCCCTGGCCGGCATGCGCGCTGCCATTTTGCCTACAGGACGCCAGAGAGCTCTGGCGGGCAGAGCCAGCTAACAGGCATAGCCTGAGGCTAACAAAGCGGGGGTCTAGGCCCCAACAGGCCCTGGACTGACCCCAAGAACTGGGCGGCTTGGTGGGCCATCTGTGTGTCAACCCGCCCAGAAGGTTGTTAGCCCAGCAGATTCTCCCGACGCTTTCAGGGAGCGCGAGCGCGCACGCCCGCCATCCCGGTCACCTGGCAGACCCAATTAACAGTCATAGCTCGAGGGGAACTTTGCTCGGACCTTGGCCTCCCAGGCTTTTGCCTGGACTCAGGGCCTGGGCAGCCAGGCTAACCTTGTGTGCGCCAGCCCGGTTGGGGGATCGGCTGCCCAGCGGAGTGATCAGCACTCAGGGGAGGTCCCGGCAGCATACACTGTCGGCGCTCCCTGGGGGTGCACATGGGCTCCATCTGGTCCACAGACATAATCTGGGGCAAAGCACACTAGACCTGCAAGGGCACCCAAGAGGAGGACAGCACAGCAGCAATCTACGACAGGGGAAACCCAGCCATATAGTGTTGCAGTAATAGCCCCAGAGCCCCTCAGGAGGCCCAAACACCAGCCAGGGACAAGACCAACTAAATCCAGAGAACAAGATGGCAAAGGGCAAACGTAGGAACGCTACTAACAGAAATCTAGGCAATATGGCAGCATCTGAACCAAACTCTCCAACATCAGCAAGTCCTGGTTATACCAACACACCAGAGAAGCAAGATTTGGATTTAAAATCACTGATCATGATGCTACTAGAAGAACACAAAAAGGACATAAATGAATCTCTTAAAGAAATACAGGGGAACATGAATAAGCTAGAAACCCGTATAATGGAAACAGAAAAATCACTTAAAGAAATGCAGGAGAATAAGTAAGGCTCAAGAGATAGAAGCCAATAAAGAAGAAAGGCAAAAAAACCTTAAAGAAATGCAGGAGAACTTGAGTCAAGAGGCAGAAGTCATGAAAGAGGTAACACAAAAATCTTCTAAAGAATTACAGGAAAACACAAACAAACAGATGGAACTGAGCAAAACCATCCTGGATCTAAAAACAGAAGTAGAAACAACTAAGAAATCACAAAGGGAGACAACTTTGGAGATAGAAAACCTTGAGAAGAAATCAGGGGCCATAGATGCAAATATAAACAACAGAATACAAGAGATGGAAGAGAGAATTTCAGATGCCAAAGATACCATAGAAACCATTGACTCAACAGTCAAAGAAAATGCAAAATGCAAAAAGCTTGTATCCCAGAACATCCAGGAAATCCAGGATACAATGAGAAGACCAAACCTAAGGATTATAGGTATAGATGAGAGTGAAGATTTACAACTGAAAGGGCCAGCAAATATCTTTAACGAAATTATGGAAGAAAACTTTCCCAACTTAAAGAGAGAGATGCCTATGAATATACAAGAAGCCTACAGAACTCCAAACAGACTGGATCTGAGCAGAAATACCTCTCGCCACATAATAATTAAAACCCCAAATACACTAAACAAAGAAAGAATATTAAAGGCAGTAAGAGAAAAAGGCCAAGTAACATATAAAGGAAGACCTATCAGAATCACACCAGACTTCTCACCAGAGACCATGAAAGCTAGAAGATCCTGGGCAGATCTCATGCAGACTCTAAGAGAACACAAATGTCAGCCAAGACTACTATACCCAGCAAAACTCTCAATCACAATAGATGGAGAAACCAAGACATTCCATGACAAAACCAAATTTACACAATATCTTTCCACAAACCCAGCTCTACAAAGGATAATAGGAGGAAAACTCCAATACAAGGAGGGAAACTACACCCTGGAAAAAGTAAGATAGTAACCTTCCTTCATCAAACCCAAAAGAAGATAATCACTCAAATATAAAAATAACATCAAAAATGACAGGAAGTAATAATCTCTATTCCTTAATATCTCTTAACATCAATGGACTCAATTCCCCAATAAAAAGACATAGACTAACAGACTGGATAAGGAAACAAGACCCTACATTTTGCTGCATACAGGAAACACACCTAAATGTCAAAGACAAAAACTACCTTAGAGTAAAAGGCTGGAAGACAACTTTACAAGCCAATGGTCTCGGGAAACGAGCCGGAGTAGCCATTCTAATATCAGATAAAATTGACTTTCAACCTAAAGTCATCAAAAGAGACACTGAGGGACACTTCTTGCTGGTCAAAAGAAAAATACACCAAGAAGAACTTTCAATTCTGAACATCTATGCGCCAAATGCAAGGGCACCCTCATTCGTAAAAGAAACTTTACTAAAGCTCAAAGCACACATTGCACCTAACACAATAATTGTGGGGGACTTCAATACTCCACTCTCGTCAATGGACCGATCAGGAAAACAGAAACTAAACAGGGACACAGTAAAACTAATTGAAGCTTTGGACCAGTTGGATTTGACTGATATCTATAGAACATTTCACCCTAAAGCAAAAGAATATACCTTTTTCTCAGCACCTCATGGTACCTTCTCCAAAATTGACCATATAATTGGTCACAAGACAGACCTCAACAAATACAAGAAGATCGAACTACTCCCATGCCTCCTATCAGATCACTATGGTGTAAGAGTGGTTTTCAATAGCAACAAAAACAACAGAAAGCCCACATACACATGGAGGCTGAACAATACTCTACTCAATGACACCTTGGCCAAAGAAGAAATAAGGAAAGAAATCAGAGACTTTTTAGAATTTAATGAAAATGAAGGCACAACATACCAAAATCTTTGAGACACAATGAAAGCAGTGCTAAGAGGAAAACTCATAGCCCTGAGTGCCTCCAAAAAGAAAATGGAGAGAGCATATACCAGCAGCTTAATGACACACCTGAAAGCCCTGGAACAAAAAGAAGCTATTTCACCCAGGAGGAGTAGAAGACAGGAAATCATCAAACTCAGGGCTGAAATCAATCAAGTGGAAACAAAGAGAACCATACAAAGAGTCCAGGAGCTGGTTCTTTGAGAAAATCAACAAGATAGATAAACCCTTAGCCAGACTGACCAAAGGGCACAGAGAAAGTATCCAAATTAACAAACTTAGAAATGAAAAGGGAGATATTACAACAGAAACTGAGGAAATCCAAAAAATCTTCAGATCCTACTACAAAAGCCTATACTCAACACAACTGGAGAATCTGGAGGAAATGGACAATTTCCTAGACAGATACCAAATACCAAAATTAAATCAGGACCAAATAGATCATCTAAACAGTCCCATAACCCCTAAAGAAATAGAAGGGGTCATAGAAAGTCTTCCAACCAAAAAAAGCACAGGACCAGATGATTTCAGTGCAGAATTCTATCAGACCTTCAAAGACCTAACACCAATACTCTTCAAACTATTCCACAAAATAGAAACAGAAGGAACCCTACCCAATTCCTTCTACGAAGCCACAATTACGCTGATACCAAAACCACACAAAGATCCAACTAAGAAAGAGAACTTCAGACCAATTTCCCTTATGAACATCGATGCAAAAATACTCAATAAAATTCTTGCCAACCGAATCCAAGAACACATCAAAACGATCATCCACCATGATCAAGTAGGCTTTATCCCAGGGACGCAGGGTTGGTTCAATATAAGGAAATCCATCAATGTAATCCACTACATAAACAAACTCAAAGAAAAAAACCACATGGTCATTTCATTGGATGCTGAAAAAGCATTTGACAAAATTCAGCATCCTATCATGCTTAAAGTCTTGGAAAGAACAGGAATTCAAGGCCCATACCTAAACATCGTTAAAGCAATATACAGCAAACCGGTAGCCAGCATCTAACTAAATGGAGAAAAACTTGAAACAATCCCACTAAAATCAGGGACTAGACAGGGCTGCCCCCTTTCTCCTTATCTTTTCAATATTGTACTTGAGGTACTAGCTCAGGCAATTCAACAACATAAGGAGGTCAAAGGGATACAAATTGGAAAGGAAGAAGTCAAACTATCATTATTTGCAGATGACATGATAGTCTACCTAAGTGACCCAAAAAACTCCACTAGAGAACTCCTACAGCTGATAAACAACTTCAGCAAAGTAGCAGGTTATAAAATCAACTCAAGCAAATCAGTGGCCTTCCTATACTCAAAGGATAAGCAGGCTGAGAAAGAAATTAGGGAAATGACCCCCTTCACAATAGCCACGAACAGTATAAAGTACCTTGGGGTGACTCTTACCAAACATGTGAAAGATCCGTATGACAAGAACTTCAAGACTCTGAAGAAAGAAATGGAAGAAGACCTCAAAAATTGGGAAAACCTCCCATGCTCATGGATCGGCAGGATCAATATAGTTAAAATGGCCATTTTGCCAAAAGCAATATACAGATTCAATGCAATACCCATCAAAATTCCAACTCAATTCTTCACAGAGTTAGAAAGAACAATTCTCAAATTCATCTGGAATAACAAAAAACCCAGGATAGCTAAAACTATTCTCAGCAACAAAAGAAATTCTGGGGGAATCAGTATCCCAGACCTCAAGCAATACTACAGAGCAGTAGTGTTATATAAACAGTGACCGGCAGGCAGATCAATGGAACAGGATTGAAGATCCAGAAATGAACCCACACACCTATGGCCACTTGATCCTCAACAAAGGGGCTGAAAACATCCAATGGAAAAAAGATAGCCTTTTCAACAAATGGTGCTGGTTCAACTGGAGGTCAGCATGCAGAATAATGCGAATTGATCCATCCTTGTCTCCTTGTACTTAGCTCAAATCCAAATGGATCAAGGACCTCCACATAAAGCCAGACACTCTGAAGCTAATAGAAAAGAAACTGGGGAAGACCCTTGAGGACATCGGTATAGGGAGAAAGTTTCTGAACAGAACACCAATAGCATATCCTCTAAGATCAAGAATTGACAAATGGGACCTCATAAAATTACAAAGTTTCTATACGGCAAAGGACACCATCAAAAGGACAAATCGGCAACCAACAAATTGGGAAAAGATCTTCACCAATCCTACATCAGATAGAGGGCTAATATCCAATATATATAAAGAACTCAAGAAGTTAGACTCCAGAAAACCAAACAACCCTATTAAAAAATGGGGTACAGAGTTAAACAAAGATTTCTCACCTGAAGAACTTCGGATGGCAGAGAAACACCTTAAAAAAAATGCTCAACTTCATTAGTCATTAGGGAAATGCAAATCAAAACAACCCTGAGATTTCACCTTACACCAGTCAGAATGGCTAAGATTAAAAATTCAGGAGACAGCAGGTGTTGGCGAGGATATGGAGAAAGAGGAACACTCCTCCACTGCTGGTGGAGGTTGCAAATTGGTACAACCACTCTGGAAAGCAGTCTGGCGGTTCCTCTGAAAACTGGGCACCTCACTTCCAGAAGATCGTGCTATACCACTCCTGGGCATATACCCAGAGGATTCCCCACCATGTAATAAGGATACATGCTCTACTATGTTCATAGCAGCCCTATTTATAATTGCCAGATGCTGGAAAGAACCCAGGTATCCCTCAACAGAAGAGTGGATGCAAAAAATGTAGTATATCTACACAATGGAGTCCTATTCAGCCATTAGAAACAATGAATTCATGAAATTCTTAAGCAAATGGATGGAGCTAGAGAACATCATACTAAGTGAGGTAACCCTGACTCAAAAGGTGAATCATGGTATGCACTCACTAATAAGTGGTTATTAACTTAGAAAACTGGAATACCCAAAACATAATCTACACATCAAATGAGGTACAAGAAGAAAGGAGGTGTGGCCCCTTGTTCTGAAAAGACTCAGTGAAGCAGTATAGAGCAAAATCAGAACAGGGAAGTGGGAAGGGTTGGGTGGGAAAACAGGGGGAGGGAAGGGGACTGATGGGACTTTTGGGGAGTGGTGGTCCAAAAAAGGGGAAATCATTTGAAATGTAAATAAATATATCAATAAATATAAAAAAAGAGGAAGCTTATTTAAGATAAGGTCAGAGGCTCTTCTGGGACGGTGTTTAGGGGTACTCAGGATGGTGCACTGATTGACTTACCCTCGGTCGTAGGCTCTCCTACAATACAGCCTCTAATAAAACTAGGCTGTCTCGAACCCCTGGCAACAGGATTGTTTACCTTTACACCAAGAAGGTTGGGAAGGCACCTAAATCGGCATGTGGCATATGCCGAGGCAGACTGCAAGGGGTTCTCACTGTGAGACCCAAAGTCCTTATGAGATTGTCTAAGACAAAAAGCATGTCAGTAGGGTCTGTGGGGGCTCCGTGTATGCCAAGTGCATCCGTCACAGGATCAAGTGGGCATTCCTTATTGAGGAGCAGAAAATTGTGGTGAAAGTGTTGAAGGCACAAGCTCAGAGTCAGAAAGCAAAATAAATGTGCAGCTTTTTTAAGTAATAAAAATCAAGACTTGGTGTGCAGAAAAAAAAGATAAGGTCAGAGAAGTAGGTACTTGTAGATCCTGATAAGAAATTTAATTTTAACTTGAGCTATTGGAATGTTTTCTAACAAGGAAATGATGTTAATATGGTATAGTTTTAAAAGAGAATATGGCTGTTGAGTGACTAGGCCATAGATAAGGTTAAGAGTACAGACAGGAAGACCAGTCGGGAGGGAAAAATCTAAGCAGACTGCTTGCACTGAATCAGTGCTTGCAGCAGAAAGGGAAAAATGCATAAAGGTTATAGCTCAGTAGCAGAGGCTTTTCCCAAGTTGATTCTCAAGACACACACACACAGGAGAGAAAGTCATTATTTGTGTTTTGTTTTGTATTCTGAAAGCTCAAGGACAATTTTATTAATGTTTAAGAAAAAACATAGTACAGGTTAGGTGAAAATACTAGCAGCTGCCAGGAGAAGTAGTGAAAAAGTAATGCCTTTTGAGTTAGGCATTAGAAATAGACAGACTATTTTTAAAGGGGGAGGGGGTAGAAAAATGGCTCCGTGATAAAGAACACTTGTTCTTGCAATATCTATGTTCAGTTCCCAAAACACACATGGTGGTTCACTGCCATCCATAACTCTAGTTCCAGGGATCAGACTAGTTCCAGGGATCAGACCCATTCTTCTGACCTCCACAGGCAGAACATAGTATACATACATTCGGGGAAAATACTTATACACAAACAACAAATAGACAAGCAAACAAACAAATGAGAAGGACTGCAGAGATGACTTGTGATTAAGAGCTGCTCTTCTTGAGGTCTTGAGTTCAATTCTCAGCATCTGTCTGATGGCCCACAACCATCTATAATGGGATCCGATGCCCCCTTCTGGCATTCAGGTGCACATACAGATAGAGCATTCATACATAAAATACATACATAAATAAATCTTTAAAAATATTAAATGAATAAATAAACAAATAGAAAGTGAAGCATTTTTAGGAATAGAAGTAGGAACTAGCCTAAGGAAGCTAAGTAAAGAGCCCAAAAGCTTATTTTGTGGGTTTGTTTGTTTGGGGATGTATGTATGTGTGTGTTGCTTTGTTTTGCAACCTGGTCTCTCTACATAGTCATGGCTGTCCTAAAACTCAATATGTAAGCCAGGCTGGCCTTTAACTCACAGAGATCCACCTACCATTGCCTTTAAAGGTGTGCAATACCACATTTGGCATGACTTATTTTCTAAAGAGTGAAGAAGTAATGTTGCTGGTGCAAAGCAAGAAAAGGTATTTACCTTGTTTTAATTGTTTCCTCAAAAATCTACAACCATTTTTTTCCTGGTTGATTTTCTCCTGCATCTGCCAGGAAGATATGGACACATTAGGTTTTAGATATTTCTCAGAAATCTAGGTGGAAAAGGCACCTTTAAGGAAGGCTGAGCTCATTCTGGAGCTCAGGGCATAGGAAAAAATTGAGCTATGAGTTCATAGCTTGCCAGAAAATCCTTTTTAAAGCTTAAAGGGAGTCGGGCGGTGGTGGCGCACGCCTATAATCCCAGCCCTCTGGGAGGCAGAGGCAGGCGGATTTCTGAGTTTGAGGCCAGCCTGGTCTACAAAGTGAGTTCCAGGACAGTCAGGGCTATACAGAGAAACCCTGTCTCGAAAAAACCAAAATCCAAAAAACAAAAAACAAAACAAAACAAAAAAAAGACTTAGAAGGGAGAGCAGTGTGGGCTAGCTCAGTACAGTAGTAGAGTGTATACCTTTCTGAATGTTAGAATACCAGAGCCATGTACAATCCCCTATCCTCATCCCCAACACACACACACACACACACACACACACACAGAGAGAGAGAGAGAGAGAGAGAGAGAGAGAGAGAGAGAGAGAAAATAAGTCTTGGGAATAAATAAGGTCATGAAAGTAGAGACCCTTCAATGTTAAGCAATTAGGTAGAAAAAGAGAAATTAGGAAAACTGCAATCACAAGTAAAAACAAACAAAAATATGTGGTGTCCCAGAAGACAAGTGAAGGAATAAAAGTGTTTCCAAAGGTAGATAGAGTCAGCTGAGTCAAATACTGTTGAGAGATGAAGTCAGAATCATATGAGTAAAAATCAGAGGTGGCTGGCCTTAGCAGTATAAACATTATTGTCATCCTCCACAGAGTCTTAACACTATATTGTTTACTGCTGGGTAATTATCTCTCATCTTTTTTTTTTTTTGGATTTTTTTGAGACAGGGTTTCTCTGTATAGCTCTGGCTGTCCTGGAACTCACTCTGTAGACCAGGCTGGTCTCGAACTCAGAAATCTACCTGCCTCTGCCTCCCAAAGTGCAGGGATTACAGGCGTGCGCCACCACTGCCCAGCATCTCTCATCTATTTTACCTCCTAACAGACTTCTGTGATCTGGCTTCTAACTGGTGCATTAAAAACTGCCCCTGCTAAGGGCATCAACATCCTCATCAAAATCAATAGATAATTTTTGTTTCTATTATAAATGTTCTCTTTGCCATATCTGAAGTCTTATTTCTCTGCTTGGAAATATCCTTTGAATATCTTAACCAACTTGGACTGTGTCCTTTTGGGCTTCATCTTCATCTGTACCTCTCTTAAATAGCTGTATTTCTCTGAGTGCTATCTTTTCTCTTTATACTGCATTTTTAATTGGGTTATTTGGTTTGTTGGTGTCTTATTTCTTGACTTCTTTATATTTTGAATACTAGTCCTCTGTCTGCTGCAGGTTTGGTGAACATCTTTTCCGATTCTGTAGGCTGCTGTTTTGTCCTTTTGACTTACAGAGACTTTTCAGTTTCATGAGGTCCCATTTATTGTCAGTCTTAGAGTCTATACTATCAGTGTTCTGTTCAGGAAGTTGTCTCCTGTGCCAATGCAGTCAAGACTCTTTCCCTCTTTCTCTTCTGTCAGGTTCAGTATGTCAGGTTCAGTATGTCTGGTTTTATGTTGAGGCTTTTGATCCACTTGGACTTGACTTTTATACAGGGTGATAGAGATGGATCTGCTTGTGTTCTTCTACATGCTGACATCCAGTCAGACCAGGATGTTTGTTGAAGATGATTTCTTTTTTCCATTATATATATTTTGGCTTCTTTATCAAAAAAATTAGGCATCCATAGGTATGTAGATTTATGTCTGGGACTTTGATTTGATTCCATTGATCAATTTATCTCTCTTTATGCTAATGCCACACATTTTTTTTTATTACTTTAGCTTCATAGTATAGTTTGAGATCAGGGATTGTGATACCTCTGAATGTTCTTTCATTGTACAAGATTGTTTTAGCTATTCTGGGTTTTTCTTTTTCCATATGAAGTTGAGTATTGTTCTTGCAATAGAACCATCTTTCTAGCACCTTCTAACTTGTTCAGCAACTCAGAAGCACCCAAACCTTCTTGTTCAATTAGTTTATGAACATTTCATTGGGTATGACTGACTAAATAATTGTCCACTAGTGATTGAACTTACTCTCTTAGCCTTTATCCGTTCCATAGATATCTGGAGAAAAGAGAAGGATTAGGGCTGAAAGTTCTGACCCTCTAATCAGTGCTGGTTTCTCCAGCAACCAACTCCCATCTCATCAAGAATCATCTCATTAACACATAATTCAGGCCTGGTTGAAAGGGGCTGTGAATAACTGGATTCTCTCACTGAGGACAGTGCCATGAATTTTAGGAATTGTGTTCATATCACAAATGCATTCTTCAGAAAATCAACTTAGTGTCAGTGCAAACAATAGCTCTCAGCACAAAGGCAGTATAAAAATACAGTTTACTCTAGAGATGAATGTGAGTGGGTGCAGTGTGGCAGTGTGGGTTCATTGTCCTGAGGGCAAGTGTCATGTAGAAGTGGTTGCATAAAGTTTTATAAGTTATAGGACAAAGTCATAAAGTCATAAAGTTGAAAACACAGATAGGTGCGTTACAGCAAAGCAAGGAAAATTCTGCTGTTGTCTCACAGCTTTCTCACAACCTTCTTAGCCTTCAAAACTGACGGTAGATAATAGTCTGCTAAGGATACATTTTAAAAGGTTTTAGTAGTCACAGGATAGTATCAGGTCAGACATCAAAGTGGGCAATGAATGGCTTTTAAAGGGACCAAAAACAACACACATTATTTTGGTTCTAGTTGGCCACAGGCCAGTGATGTTAGTGGAAATGATAAAGTCAAGTTTGGCGAAGGAAATTGAAGAAGACACTTACCATTAACCACTGGTCTCCCCAAGCATACACAGGTATCTGCACATACACACAAGGAAACTTTAAAAAGTAAGACTACTTTTAAAAAAAGAAAGCCACTTTTGTCAAGCATATACCTTCCAGCACAGAAGGATCACAGCAGGTTTGAGGTCAGCTTGGTCTCCATAGCAAGTTCCAAGCCAGAAAGAACTATACTAAGACCTTGTCTCAAAAGAAAACAATTAATAATAATAATAAAATAATAATAATGCTACAAGTAATGTTCATTTCTAAAACAGTTTATAAACAAAATCTTTGTTTTAATAACCCACATTTGGAGTCAATAGAATTGCTCAGTGGGTAGGGCACTTCTTTCCAAGTGGAATGACCTGGCCCGGAAAGATGGCTCAGCCATTAAAGGCTGGGCTCACAACCAAGCCTAATGGTCTGAATTCAGTCTCCAGAATCTGCATCATGAAAGAAGATAACAGAACCCTTCAAACTATTTTCTGATGACCACATGTGCCCCCTCCCAAAATAGTGTTTAAAAAAATCAAAACACACACACACACAAAGTAAATCTGCTGAGCTCCTGCTTTGCTTCCATAACCATGCCTCTGCTACTGTTTGGAAGCTCATGTCTCCTAAAGGCTCATATGTTAAACACTTGGCCACCTGTCTATGGCACTATTAGAGTATGTGGAACCTAGAGGAGATAAAGTTTGCGGTGGTAATGTAGCTTAGTTGATAGTGTTTGCCTAGCATGCATGAAGCCCTGGATTCACGCCCTAGCATAAAGCTGAGCACAGTGATACATGCCTAATTCCAGGTCTCCAGAAGTGAAGCAAGGAGGATGAGAAGTTCAAGGGCATCATCAGCTACATGAAGTTCAAGACCCTGGTTTTTGTGTTGTTTTATTCTAAGTGAAGCTAGTATAAGAAAGTTAGATAATTGACATGTCCTTGAAAACATGGAAACCCTGGTCCCTTCCTCTCTCTCTTTCTGCCAGCCATTTAAAGTTGAAGGCCTACCACTGTGCTTGCCACAGGTCCAAAACCAAGGTTACTTGGTATGGTGCTTTGAATGAAAATGCACCCCTTCCCAGATTTTTGAGCACTTGGTTCCCAGTTGATGGTGATGTTTGGGAAGTCTAGAAAATGTAACCCTGCTGGAGGAAGTCCATCACTAGGGGTGGGCTCTAAGAAGTCAGAGCCTTTTGCTCCCAGTTCACTCACCTTTATGCTGCAGTTCTCTGTGTAAACAAACCCTTGGCTTCCTGCTCTACCATTGTGGACTTCAACCCTCTGTAACAGTAGCATAGATTAGGTTTTTATGTTTGTTCCTTTGGCCATAGCATTTTATCACAGCAACAGAAAAGTACTTAATATAATTGGTATGCATAGACTATAACCTAGAGGACAATAAGCCCCCAAAGCTTTTCTTCTCATACATAATTGGCATTATATTGTCACTGTAGACATAAGCTAATGAACAGTTCTTTTCAGGTGTCTTTCCTTTACTCTCTCCAGCCTTTTGATAGACCTAACTCAGAACTGAAGTTTTACAATGCTCTCCTCAATAAATAAACGTTATGTTCTAGCAGTAGCTTCAGGATTGAAGCATGCACAAAGAAAAGGGAGGGAATGAAGAGGTCAGCTCAGAAACTTTGAAAAATTCCATCAGACCCCTCCTTTCCTGAAAGAGAATGGTCATAAAAAACACATGCGCTCCTCCCCTCCTGAAGGGCTAATTACAGGGAGGAGGGACTGACCACCAAGCCTCCTGCAGGTACAGGAGATGCTCATAGACACAGTCTGTGACTGTTGGCCACCTATCTCATTCCCTAAAGACCAGTAAGTTTAAAAGTCACATTGTTCTGCCAATCACATTGTGCTTAATGGCTGCTGCCTTGAGAACTGTATAAAGGCTTTCCGGATGGGCTGTGCATGTTTGTTCTCTCTCCATGTGCAGGGCGACCCCTAACATGTTGGAACAATAAATTCCTCTTGCTTTTGCATCAGAAAAAAAGTTATGTTCTAGTGGGGCATTGTGGTGCCTTTATACCTTTAATACCAGCTCTAGGGAGGCAAGACAGGTAGATCTCGGTGGGATAAAGGCAAGCCAAGTCTGTAGCAAGTTCCAGGATGGCCAGGGATATGTAGTAAGTCCTAGTCTCAAAACAAAAACAAATATGTTCTGTATTAAATAAAATTTATATATAAAATTTGTAGGAGACTATTGGATTAGACTGAGCTGCCCAGCAGACCAAAACAAATAGACCTATTCATGCAGACATTCCATGCCACCGAGTCCCAACTAAGTTGTTTATTTGACTGCCTAAGAAGGGTGGAGAGGGAGAAGAGGGAAAATAGCCAACTTTAAACATGAAAGTTTTATTCATAATGATAAAGAGATCCTTTTTGTTTTTAATTTTATAAGAAATTTACTTTGAAATTACTAATATGAAGATGGCATGGTAGTATATGCTTATAACTCCAGGACTTGGAAGGGTGAAGAAATAGATCATGAGTTTGAGGTCAACTGGGCTACATAAAATAATTTTCAAATTATTTTAAAACTTTATTTAAAAATTGTTTTGCTTTTTTGTTTGTTTGTTTTTGAGACAGGGTTTCTCTGTATAGCTCTGGCTGTCCTGGAACTCACTCTGTAGACCAGGCTGGCCTTGAACTCAGAAATCCGCCTGCCTCTGCCTCCCAAGTGCTGGGATTACAGGCGTGCGCCACCACGCCCGCCCGGTATATTTAAAAATTGTTAATCTGCTTTTTTGTTGCTGTTTTCTTCAGCCCTTTTCTGCCTCTAATTCTCAGTTTATCAAGATCTACCTGTTTTATAGAGAGATAACACCTAATTTAGGAATCATAAACAATACAGTCCTCCTTTAGCCACAAGGAATACCATGATCCCCAGTGGATTCATGAAACAGCAGATAGTTCTAAAATTTATATGTGCTATAGTTTTCCTCTGTACACATAAACCTATAGTAAAGCTGAATTTGTAAATTAGGCACAATAATATATTCACAATGCAGTGCTGGAAAGATAGATGGCTCAGGGGGGTTAAGAACACTGACTGCTCTTCCAGAGGTCTTGAGTTCAATTCCCAGCAACTACATAGTAGCTCACAACCATCTGTAATGAGATCAGATGCCCTCTTCTGGTGTGTCTGAAGACAAGTTACATTGTATTCACATACATGAAATAGTTAAATAAGCCAGGCAATGGTGGTGCATGCTTTTAATCCCAGCTCTTGGGAGTCAGAGGCAGGCAGATTTATGAGTTTGAGACCAGCCTGGTCTACAGAGTGAGTTCCAGGACAGCCAGGGCTACACAGAGAAACCCTGTCACAAAAAACCAAAAGAAAGAAAGAAATAGATAAGTAAATAAATCTTTAAAAAAATATATATTCACAATGCAAAAACTGAAGAACTTCTTTTTCCTTCTGCACAGTTTTACGATGTGCTGGTTTGTTTTAATGACAGCTTGATACAAACCAGAGTCATTTTGGGAAGAAGGAGCTTCAATTGAGAAAGTGTCCTCACCAGATTGACCTGTAGTACATTTTCTTGATTGATGATGGATGTGAGAGAACACAGTTGACTGTGAGTGGTGCCACCCCTAGGGTGGTGCCCTGGGTTAAAGTTAAAAGAAAGCAGGCTAAGCAAGCCATTTGGAGCAAGCCAGTAAGCAGCACTCCTCCTTGGCCTCTGATTCAGCCCCTGCCTCCAGGTTCTTGCCCTGACTTTGATGATGAACTGTGATATGGAAATGGAAGCTAAGTTACTTACCTCCCCAGGTTGCTTTTGGCCATGGTGTTTCATCACAGCAATAGAAACCCTAAGATACATGTGTATACTTGTTCTTAGCAAAATCTTAACAACTTCCACACATTTTTCCCCTCTCTCTTTAGTTGAGAACTTGTACCTTTTCACTTAAAGGAAGCACTTCATGGTTTCTTGTTGGCGTTTCCAAGTTGCCAGCATCAATTTAAGTACAGTAAAAGTTACTCAAACACAAGTACTACAAGGATTGATCTGAAAATACTTTAAACCACACTGCACCCTGTTTAACTAAAATCCCAGAAAAGTGAAGTGTAGCTGGTGTTTGCTGTGTTGTGGGTTCTTCTTTTGCCCGATCTTATCCCCATTTCACTACTTTTACTAGATAGGAGAGGAAGTATATATATAGAGAAAGATCTCTGAATCTAATATCTTGTGTCTTCTTTGAGCATGACTAATAACAAACTGAAATGAATCTCCCTCAGTGACCAACAACCACCTACCTCACCTCTCAGGGTCCAAGCCTTTCCATACCTGTTGTTTTTGAAACAAAATTGTAAACATTACATTTTACCAAATGAAGATCAGGCACTGTGGTAAAAGCCTGCTATCTCAGAAAGGCAGAGAAAGCACCCAGCTGATCATCTTCCTCATCTGAAGTCTCAAAAGGAAAAACAAAACAAAACAAAACAAAACAAAAACAGTTCTTCTCAATACTACCTTAAACAGTTCTTTTCATACTACCTTAAAAACCTCCTTTCTGTCTCCTTTGCATCTCCCCATTTTTCTGACTTCCTCTCACTCTGTTTTTTTCCTGTTTACTTCCTTTCAACTGGTGCTTGTTCCATCTCTTGACCTATGGTTGATTTTATTCAATCTTTTTTTTTTTTACAATAAACAGAAAGCTCTTGTGTTAAAGGTATGTGCTAGGACTGAGCTACACCATTACTAGAAACAGATTTTTCCAGTACACACTCTCACAGTGTGATCAAATAACCAGTAACACTTTTGAATTAAAGGTGTGTGCTTGGGTTGAGCCACACCACAACTAGAGACAGGGTTTTTCAGTATACAATCTCAGGGTTCACCGTATGATCAAATATCCTGCAACATATATTTTCTGAAAAGTTCCCAGAATTTCAAACATTACACAGTTGCAAAAGCTATCTTCAGCTGGCAAAACCAAATCTCTGTTAGAGCACCAGGTAAATCATAGCCAGCTACTTCATATGATCTGAAGTATCCCCACATCCCTATACCTAGGATCAAAACGAAAGTGTATTTTCATAATATTTCTGTTTTTTTAAAGAAACCAAAATTTTAAAGTTGTCACTATAGTGAAGCTTCCAGTAAATTTTATAAAAAGCCTGTTAGTATCTAAAGTATTTCAGTAAATTTTATAAAAGCCTATTAGTATCTATAAGCTAAATTTTGTACATTATTTTTCTTAGACAGAATCTCACAGTGTAACTATGGTTGGTCTGAATTAGCTGTGAAGACCAGTCTAGCTTTAAACTCACAAAAATGTACATGGCCCCTGAGGGCTGGGATCAAAGGCATGCACTGCCAGCCTAATGTGAGCAAAAGTCTGTAACATGAAGCTGTGGTACTTACCTTCTGATAGTAGAGTAGAGGTGAAGGAATGGTGTCTGGTTCTGGAAGTAGTATTAATTATAATACATAGTGTTATAATTAAAGGAATAGTATTAACACTCGCATTATCTAGATGGTATAGTCAGTAGCATAACAACTTTTATTATCTGCTCTGGGTCACTATATTAAAGCAAATGATGATCTAAAAAAAAATGATCTATTTAACAGGGTGGAGTTAACAGGCAGCTCAGTTGGTCTGAGGCTCTTCCAGGCAGTTTGGCTCATCTGCCTCTTCCAAGTAGCTTAGCTTATCTGAGAGTTTCAGCAGTTCTGGCCAATACATATTTTGGGGATGATGGGGCCTAGTGAGTCTGGTCAGCTTTAGGGACTTCCTGAAGCTGAGTTATTTGCTGAATTTTAAAGAGCTTCTCTGCAGAATGAAATGTTTCATGTCCCTTTAGACCATCCCGTGTCTTAAAGAGCTTCTTTCAAAAATAGGAAGTTTTATAGAGAGGAAATTGCTACATAACCAATGCCTGCATCTGAGATATAGCTTTCAGTGGTGGTGGTGGGGGGGGGGGGGTTGGCAGTAAGAAGGCAAAGAAGGCTTGTTTAAAACTAGTCAAAGGGATCTCCCATAATCTAATCTGGTTCCTTCAGTTCTGTAGTATGATCTAGTCTCAGTGTACCTGTGACTCTTGGCAGTCTCAAAGTGAGCTGTATCTTGACTAAAGTAGGATTTGGCTTTGATCAGTCTCCATTTTTTGTTAATTTTTAAAGTTTTATACATTTTATTTTTAAAATTTTTATGTGAATGCATGTTGTGGTGGTTTGAGTGAGAATAGCCCTTCCCCCCAAAAATATATTTACATGATTAGTCTCCAGTTAGTTAGTTGCTTGGAAGGTTTAAGAAGTGCAGCCTTGCTGGAGTGTGTGTTCTTGTTGGAGGAGGTACATCACTGCAGGCTTTTGAAACCTCAAAACTAGGCCCAGTGTGTTTCTGTTTCTGAAGCCCTGCCCCAGATCCAGATGTAAAGCTCTCAGCTACTTCTTCATTATGCCTGCCTGTGTGACACTGTGCTCCCTGGCATGATGAGCATGTACTAACCCTTTGACACTATAAACAAGCCCCAATTAATACTTCTTTTATTAGAGCATGGTGTCTAATAACTGGGGTGTGTGTGTGTGTGTAGTATAGTGTATGTATGCTTATGTGCACATGCCACACCTCATGTGTGGAAGTCGGATGACTACTTGCAGGAGTCTGTTTTTTCCTCTAACATGTGGGTCCCTAGATTGAACTCAAGTCATGAAGTTGACAGCACTCACTGAAGCCATCTCATTAGTCCGGCCTACCTGCCTTTTTTATCACAGGATCTTGCTTTGCTGGCCACTAATGTAGCTCAGGCTGGCCTCAAACTTACAATCCTCCTACCTCAGCCTTGTAAGACCTAAGAATATAGTCATGAACTATCAAAGTCAGGTAAGACTTTAAATGCCTTATAATAACTCATTTCATTCCATGTTGATCCCACAGCTAAAACTAGAGTGTCGGTGATACTGTGTCTTATTACATATTTATTTATAGCAACTATTACTTCCAAACAACCTTCCCACCATTTCAGATCATTCCTAAGATTCTAAGTAATTTTTGTTTCTGCTTCTGCTCTGTTCAATTTTTTCTAAAATCTTACTTTTATAAACAAATCAGATGAGGAAAAAAATGATGAGAAGAGTACAAACACCCAGGGAGGCCTTGATAAAGACTTAGGGTCAGATCAGGGAGAAAGCAGGTGAGACATAAAATCTGCTGTGTGTTCAGAATAGAGCCTGACACAGCAAAAACATTTTGTAAATATTAACTCTGATTCAACAATCCTGTGATAGGTACATTAGTGTAGCAAATGGCAAAATAACACAAAAGATAAAGTTATATGCCTATATCCAGAAATAAATCATAAAACTTAAAAAAAAATCAGAAATATCCTTTTATGTCCTTCCTCCTTGAGACAGGATCTCATAGCCCATGCCAGCTTCAAATTCACATTGTGGCCAGCCAAGGCTATCCTCGAAGTCCTCATCCTTCTGCCTCTACCTCCTGTATCCTGGGTACTGGAACAGCACAAACAACCTTCAAATAGCACAGTCTAAGTATTACAGAAAATACGTTGTAATAGCTAAATGTGGAAATTAAATAAGTAGGTAAGTTAGAACCAATTAGGAGCTTGAAAGTTCTTTTGTTTTTGTTTTGTTTTTTTGACTCAGAACAAATATATATACACACACACACACATATTATACATATACATATAAATATATGTATACATATATACATATACATATAAATATATACATATATATTCACATGCACACATATACATGTAGAATGAGTATATATGAATATATACATATATTCTATAATGCCAGAATATTCTCACTAAGGTAAGAGAAAGCCAATGTCCTAAAATGGAAAGCTTCAGCTCTCCCTAGTAGTGTTAAACGCTACAGTTTTGGAGAGTTACAAGTTTTTTTTTAAAGATTTATTTATTTATTTTATGTACATGAGTACACTATTGCTGTCTTCAGACACTCCTGAAGAGGGCATCAGATCCCATTACAGAAGGTTGTGAGCCACCATGTAGTTGCTGGGAATTGAACTTAGGACTGCTGGAAGAGCAGTTGGTGCCATCTCTCCAGCCTGAGTTACAAGTTATACTAAAGAGTCTAGGAGAAGAACAATTAGTTCTAAACTACGATTTAGTGGACTTCCCTTTATAGTCAAAAGTAATATGAAGGAGTTAATAAAAGTGTATGCCAAAGACTTCTTTTTTCCTAGTAGGTGTGGTGCTTCCAGAAGAAACAAACAGATCTTCTTATCGCCTTTTATAAGGACAGAATTACAAAATTAGAAGCAGCTATGAAGGAAGCCCAGGAAAGAGTGGCCAGCCAGAACAAGTAAGCCCCAGTTAAATCTCCAGCCAGCATCTTTTCTTTCTTTGAGTAAAACCATAGGCCTTTCCAGATAGAAACACTGAAAGTTGCCCTATGTGTGTCTGTATCTGTCTTAGGAAAGTTAGGTGTGAAATTTTTGGTTTTTCCCCTTAATCTCTCTTATTTTTCATTCTTCACTCCATGGACTCTCCTTACTTTATAGCTTTTCTACTTCATTATATCCAAAATCATCTCTTTAGTGAAATCAGATGTAGCTGACTCATACTGATAACACTGAGATATAACATTGAAAATGTTTTTGTGGAAGGAGTGCATTTTGTAAATCTTAAGCTAAAAGACAGAATCTTTGAGACTGGAGAGGCGGCTCAGCAGTTAAGAACACTGTTGCTTTTCCAGAGGACCCACGTTCAGTTCAATTCCCAGCACCCGCTTGGTGGCTCACAGCTGCCTGTGACTCCAGGTCCATGGGATCTGGGAACCCTTACATAAACATACATGTAGACAAAATACCAATGTACATAAAATAAGATGCTAATGAAAAAACTAGAATCCTTGTTGGAAACTTAAATTGTTTAATGTTTATTTATAGATATGTGTTGTCCTTTGAACATGCCAGGTCAGAGGACAACTTGAGATGTTGGTTTTCCCCTTTCACTATGTGGGTTCCGGGAATTGAACTCAAGTCGTCAGATCTGGTACAAGGCCTTTCTCCACTGAGCCTTCTCAAAGGTCCCATTGTTGGAAACTTTCACATATCAATAGTCCAAGATTGTGTATGAAGAAGAAATGGAATTCTATGCAAAACCCCCTTGAAATCATACCAAATAACTGCTTATTTTCTTCATTTGCTTTTACCATCAAACCCTGCCATTTTCTCCCTGAATCACCAGATCCGATACCTGCAAACACCTCTCAGTAAGCATTAACTAAGATGTTGATAATAGTAATAATTTTTATCGTAGTGACCTGGACCTGATTGTTTCCATCTTTTGCCTAGAGAGCTATCAGTCTTACGAAAAGAGAATGAAGAACTGAAGAAAATTCTAGACATCCTAAAGGTGAATGAAATAGATTTTATTTTTCACATTTTTTGGTTTGTGTTTCTAGAAATCAAATTCAGGTTCATACACATGCTAGATACATGCTCAGTAACTGAGCTGCATACCCAGGATTCTCACTGTGTAGTCCAGGCTGGCGTCAAACTCAGAATACTTCTGTCCCAATCTCCTGTGGTCCAGGACTACCACCCATGTCACCATGCCCAGTTGAAGAAGACTATTATTATTTTACTTCCTACCGTGTCCATCTTTCTAGATGGCTACATAGAATATAAAACATAGTGCTTTTCAGAAAACTTGTATTTATTCAGTAAGCACACTGTAGTAAATAAATAAGGATACAGAGGACTTTGGAGGGTTGAAAGCATCAATAGTTAGCACATTTTTGACCCATTCTGAAATGTCAGTGAGTAGTGCTATAACTGATGAGAATTCCTCAATAAGAAATGTATTTCAACTTAACATTTCTCTTAAAGAAGTCCTGAATACCTCGGGATCTGTTCCTTGCTCTGTTTATTTGTTTGTTTGAGATTGAGTCTAAAATATCCTCAGTTTTGAACTCTTTTTTTAAAGGTTTGTTTAATATTGTGTGTGTGTGTGTGTGTGTGTGTGTGTGTGTGTGTGTAAGATGTGTGATGTGTATGTGTGTAAGATGTGTGATGTGTATGTGTTGTGTGCATGAGTACAGGTGTCAGTCAGAGGGTACCTTTAAGGAAGCAGTTTTCTCTTTCCACGGTGGGAATGAGGGATAAAATGGAGTCAGGTTTAGCAGGCATTTTACCAACTGCACCCTCTTACTGAGCTGGCTAGCCTGGGCCTCTGGAGTCTCTTGTCTCCCTTCCGTAGTACTGAGATTACAAGTATGTGCTGCATGCCTAGCTCCCCAGTATGCTTTATAAAAAGAAACGAAATTTTTATTCTGTTAAAGCTAATAATTTTCTAAAGAAACACAGTTTTTTGTCCTTCTGTTGGCAGCCTTAGCTAGGGGAGTTTTCTGGTAAATTATCTAACAAATCAGTCTAAAATCCACTAATTAGAACCTTTAACTATAGCTTCCCTCACTTCCATTTTCCACCTACAGGGATCGCCACGCTGCTACTACGGAAGCAGGTCGGTTTCTACCATACTAGCCCTCTACCTTGAAATTTTCTGATTTATTCTTCAAAACATTTTCAGTTTTACAATTGTAGATAAATATATGATGATGTGCTACATGTGTACAGTGTGTAATGAACAATTCATGGTACCTAGCATTTCTCTCTTCTTAATCCTTTACCATTTTCTTGACTCCTAATTGTGTGCTTCCATGATGGATACAGTGGTTGATGAATTTATCTTTTACTTTCCTGAGTCTCTGACAGAAGTGACATCTTTTTGTTTTATTTTTTGTACAGTGGGGGCTAGGGTCTTGTGAGATCTTTGCCAATGAGCTAATGCATTCAAGAGCACCCCCACTGAGCTAGCACCCCCTTTTCCATGGAGCAGGGACTCTCACTGTGTAGCCCTGGCCATCCTGGAACTCAGAGATCTGACTGCCTCTGTTCTCTGTGTGCTGTGATTAAAGGTACGCACCACCATGGTCCCTCACCCCACCCTTCCAGTCCTCTTTTTACTAATCATTTTGAGACAGCTTCACTAAGTTTTCTAGACTGGTTTTGAATTAGTGCTCTTGACTCGGCTCCTGAATAGCTAGGATTACATGTGCTACCATGCTCAGCTCTGAAGTGAAATCTTGATTGTAATGCTCACCCTTGATTACTGTCTTGTAAATTCCTACTGATCCTTCAAGAGCCCAACATGGATTACTTTCTCCATCATGACTGCATCAGACGGAGTTGGAATTTGTTCATACAATAAATATTCATTCAGCAATACTGTTTATCTATTAAGTGCCATGCACAGCAACAGCAGGCATTCTATTCATGTCTGTGCCCTACCAATTACTAAATATTTTTAATGGTGAAAGTATTCAGAAGATATAGCACTCCTGAAGTCACAGAGGTTACTATCAGTATTTCAAATTTTTTTTATTTGATATATTCTTTATTTACATTTCAAATGATTTCCCCTTTTCTGGCCCTCTTCCCTCCCCCTGTTCCCCCATCTACCCCTTCCCACTTCCCTGTTCTGGTATTCCTTTATGCTGCTGCACTGAGTCTTTCCAGAACCAAGGGCCACTCCTCCATTCCTCTTGGACATCATTTAATATGTAGATTATGTCTTGGGTATTCAAAGTTTCTAGGTTAATATCCACTTATCAGTGAGTGCATAACCATGATTGATCTTTTGAGACTGGGTTACCTTACTTAGTATGATGTTCTCCAGCTCCATCTATTTGTCTAAGAATTTCATTAATTCATTGTTTCTAATGGATGAATAGTACTCCATTGTGTAAATATACCACATTTTTTGTATCCATTCCTCCGTTGAGGGACACCTGGGTTCTTTCCAGCTTCTGGCTACTACAAATAGGGCTGCTATGAACATAGTGAAGCATGTGTCCTTATTGCATGCGGGGAATCCTCTGGGTATATGCCCAGGAATGGTATAGCAGGGTCCTCCAGAAGTGTCATGCCCAGACTTCTGAGGAACCACCAGACTGATTTCCAAAATGGTTGCACCATCTTGCAATCCCACCAGCAGTGGCGGAGTGTTCCTCTTTCTCCACATCCTCACCAACACCTGCTGTCTCCTGATTTTTTGACCTTTAGCCATTCTGACTGGTGTGAGGTGAAATCTCAGGGTTGTTTTGATTTGCATTAGTATTTCAAATTTTTGTATTTTTCTATATCCATTATAATATATAAACATTGTTGTGCTTGGGTTTGTTTGTTTCCTTTGTGGTCTTGGCATGTCAGATCTCAAGACTTGCTAAGCACTCTGCCACTGGGTTCTATCCAGGCCTGAGTCTTTCCTTCTCTCTTAGTAGCCTATGAATCTCTTATAGCTAATTGTTTTAATCTCAAGGCATAGAGCATAGGTATGTTTGTTGAATGGCTAGCTGGCTGGCTGGCTGGCTGAATGAATGAATGAATGAATGAATAGATATAAAGTTGAGAATATTTGGTAGGGTGCTATAAGAAGGAAGAAAGAAAAGACTCCAGAATTACTCTACAAGAGAGTAGAAAAAGGAGCCACTGGGGAAATGCAGAGTAAAGGGACCTCACAAGGAAACTTGACTTCTGTCTGCTGTGACGATCGATGCCTTTACTATGGCGGAGTAAGTATTCTATACTTAGAGAAGAAGCTGCTGTTCCCTTCCTTTCTTTTCTAGACATGGATGTTCAGAAATGAGCTGGGGTTCTCTGCAAGAACAGTCCCTGCTCTTGACCACTGAGCCATTTTTCCAGCCTCAAAGCTACTGTTTTTATAATCAATGATTGATTGACTTTCTAATGTGACCTCTAATTCTGCTCCATGAGATCGAAGCTGCCTTCTTTTTCTTTTCTTGTAGGTTAACCACACCTCGACCCGTGGGTATTACTTCTCCATCACAGTCAGGTGACAAACAAAAACTAATTCTTTCCAGATATCTGTGTGAGATGACTAAATATCTTTTCCTCATATGGAAGCTGTTTTTTTTTCTCAGAAACCATAATATGATTTTGCTAATCTTACATATAATGTGTAAAACATGATATAGCCAGATAACCACTCAAAGCGAATTAGCCAGATAAGGCAACGTGTACCACTTATGGCAATTTTCCCCTACACCTCTTGCTCTTTCAGTTGCTCCACAACCCAGTTCCCAGCATAGCAGCCAAGTAGTCAGGTGAGTAGAAAGCCTATTATTGAACAGTGTAGCTGTTGACAAAGTTGGAAGATGAATGAGGTGGCTCAAAGCGAAACTGAAGAGAATTACTGCCAAGTCAGATGTAACACCAGTTTTTGTATTTGTTATTGTTTTGTTTGCCTTCTTGTTTTCCCTCATGTTATGTAGTCGCTCCTCTTCTGCGGAGTCCATCCCTTACACAGTAGCTGGCACTGGTCATGTGGAACAGGTAAGAGTGGTCATATTATTTTTTATATTGAGGTTTCTAATGCTTAGTAAAGGCAAGACTAATTCAAGAATCTTAAATTTTTATTGGTTTTGGCACAAATCTTTTCATGCCATGTGGAGCCTATTTTGGATACTCAGTATTAGAAAATGACACAGAATCAACAGAGGTGGCTGTAGTGTAAGTGTTCAAGAATTGAATGCACAGTATCTACCACAGGCATTTTTGAAGTAAAAGAGCATAGATCCTCTTAAGACCAATCCACACAATGTGGGAGAATAATATATGTGTGAATGAATTGTTACTGAGAAACAATGGGGAGTCGGGAATGTAGAGAATCAGGGTAAAGTAATTAATGGTCATTATTTTTCTGTCAGAGAAGCAGAGGCCTGCACGAAAGGAACACTCCCAGAGACTCTTACACTGGTGAGAGAGGGGAGGGGGAAGGTATCTGAAGTCTGTGTCTTCTATCCAGATACTAGAAATTTCTAGTGTTCTATGCATGACATAATGCTGGTTTACTTTTTTCCTGAAAAAATGATTCTAGGTATTCAGACATGGATTACAGTTTAACAAATACGATTTTTTTTTTCTGAAGCAGAGAGTGAGAAAATAAAAAGTTGAGAAATAGCCATTGAAAACCTGATCAAAGGCTGGCTCAGTGGGTTATAGTCTGCTAATCCAAGTTTGATTCCCCCAACAAACATAAAGATTGAGAGATGGCTCAGTGGTTAAGAGTGGTTGTTCTTCCAGAGGACCCAGGTTCAATTCCTAGTACCCACATGGCAGCTCACAACTGTCTGTAACTCCTGTTGCAGGGAACCCAACATCCTCACACAAACATATATGCAGGAAAAACACCGATGCTCATAAAATAAAAATAAATAAATCATCTTTAAAAAGATGGAAGGAAAGAACCAACTAAAAAGTTGTTTTCAGCCGGGCGGTGGTGGCGCACGCCTGTAATCCCAGCACTCTAGGAGGCAGAGGCAGGCGGATTTCTGAGTTCGAGGCCAGCCTGGTGTACAGAGTGAGTTCCAGGACAGCCAGGGCTATACAGAGAAACCCTGTCTCGAAAAAACCAAATCCAAAAAAAAAAAAAAAAAGTTGTTTTCTGGTCTTCACATGTGTACCATGGCACAACAGTGTCTCCCTGCCCCTGCCCCTCTCCCTCTCTACCTGTCTTCTATCTCTTCTATCTCTCTCTACTTAAAAGAAAAAACAAAAACAAAAAACACTGATCAGAATAGAATAACTTAAGTGATTTGACTTTTCAAAATTGCCACAAGATGGCAGTAGAAATGAAGTCTAAAAGGAAAGTTAACCATTTCTTTTGTAATGACGACAATTTATTTCTACTTTCCTGTATCATGACACACATGTGAAGGTGTGGAGTCAATTCTCCCTGCTGACATGTTTGTGGGTTCCAGGGTCACACTCAGGTCATTAGGTTTGAGCAAGCTCTATCTGCTCAGCCTTCTCACCAGCACAGAAAATAGCAGTTTGTAACCTGAAAGGTGTCTGTTTTCTCATGCTGTATTAAAGGTAAACCATGGGCTTTCTTGTGGCAACAATGTTTTTAAAGTCTTGTTTTATCTGTTACTACAGCCACTTGAGCTTTTTGTTTGCTTTCTTCTTGGAAGGCCATGTGTATGAAGGGCTGGGGATGGAATCTGGGAACTCACTCAATGGGACGTACTCCCATTGAGGTACATACACAATCTTTTTCTTTCCTTCCTTTTTTCTTTCCTTATTTGCTTTCTGTTTTCCTTCATTTTTTCCTTCTTTTCAATCAAATACATTCTAAGCAAATGCCTATGCTCTATTCCCAGCTTGTTTTGATTTTATGTAAATTTCTTTTAATTTAGTGTGTGTACACATGAATGCATACCAAACCATGACATCTGTGTGGATGTAAGAAGACAACTCTGTGGAGCCGGTTCTCTCCTTCTACCTTAGGTGGTTTCTAGGGGTGAATTCAGGTCCCCAGGCTTAAGCAGCATTAGTCCTGATTTTCTGCTTTTTAATTGGAAACTTTAATATATCTATAATTGCTAATAAGAAAGAACTGCCATTTTGCTATTTCTTTTATGAATGTCATTCTTTTGACGTTAATTCCTTTATTACTGCTTTCCTTTTTGTTAAATTGATTGTTTTCTAGTGTAGATTTTAGATCTATTATTTTCTTTACCATATTCAAAACTGTTTTGAGATTACAGCTAACATAATTTATAAAAGCCTGGTTTAACTTAGTACCACAGTTAACATCAATACTTGCCAAAACTTCATGGTTCCGTTAAATTATATTCTCAGCAACACAAATTTTAAATTACTGCCTTATACAATTGTCTTTTAAATCTGTTGGGGGGGGAGCCACCAAGAAAAATGCACTTAAACTGTCTTGTTGTATTTACCTATATAATTATCTTTTCTGCATTTGAGTTACTAATTAGTTTCCTTTCATTTCAGCCTGAAAGACTCCATTTAGTTTTTCTTATAAGGCAAGTTTGAGAGTGATAAGTTTATTGTCTAAATTTGTGTTTATATAGGAATATTTTAATTCCTCCTCCTGTTTTGAGAGATAGTGTTATTGGAAATAAGTTTCCTTCTGGTTGATAATCTTTGGGAACTTTGAGTGTTCTCTGGTCCCTGTATGTCTGATGAGGAAGTCAACATTAATCTTGCTGAGTATTATCTGTGATGAGTAGCTTCTCTCTTGCTACTTTTAAGACTCTTTGCCAGGGAGTGGACATGTGGCCCGGCGTGTAGAGCCCATAGGTCCATGAAGCCATGATTCCATCCCCAGCATGTCTTCAACTGTACATGGTGGCACACACCTATAATTACAGCACTGGGAAGACTGAGGCTGGACTAACAGGAGGTCAGGGTCATCTTTGGCTAAATCCTGGGATACTTGAGACCCTGTCTCAAAAAAACAAGGTTAAGGCTGGGCGGTGGTGGTGCATGCCTAGTAATCCCAGCACTCTGGGAGGCAGAGGCAGGCGGACTTCTGAGTTCGAGGCCAGCCTGGTCTACAGAGTGAGTTCCAGGACAGCCAGGGCTATACAGAGAAACCCTGTCTCGAAAAAACCAAAAATAAATAAATAAAATTATACAGAGAAACCCTGTCTCGAAAAAACCAAAAATAAATAAATAAATAAATACCAAAACAAAACAAACAAAAAAAAAAAACAAGGTCAATTAATCATTGACCTTTATGACAAGAAGCAAAATATAGGCAACTGTTAGAGAAACTCCTTGTTGTTTCGTAAGTTAAATGGTATTGCACATCCTGCCAGCTTTGTTTTAGTTTTTATTTGTTTTGTTTTTATTGTTTGTGTGTGTGTATATCGAGGGTTGGGGGTTGGTGAATTTTCAAGATAGGGTTTCTCTGTAATAGCCCTGACTGTCCTGAAACTTGCTTTGTAGTCTAGGCTAGCCTCAAACTCAACAAAGATCCCCCTGTCTCTGCCTTCTAAGTGTTAGGATTAAAGGGGGACTCTACAACTCACAACTCACGACTGGCCAGTTTTGTTTTTTA
Source organism: Apodemus sylvaticus (assembly GCF_947179515.1). Taxonomy (NCBI): domain Eukaryota; kingdom Metazoa; phylum Chordata; class Mammalia; order Rodentia; family Muridae; genus Apodemus; species Apodemus sylvaticus. Next base: position 72,897,968 of record NC_067479.1, on the reverse strand, counting down.
AATGGGGTCTCACTGTTTGGACCAAAATGGCCTTGAACTCAAAATTCTTCTGCATCATCCTCCCAAGTACTGGGAGGGATTCTGGGTATTTGTCACCATGCCTAGCTGCTTTTTAAATTTTTTCCCAATACCATTTGACTTTTTCAATTATCCTCTACCCTTCAACTTCACTGCAACCACAAGATTCACTGAAAACATTTCAGTCTTCTCCCACAAGACCTTGAGCCATTTTCCAGCATTGATCGTTTTAATCCTTTCTTAAAATAATTTCTTACTTTTTTTTTCTTATTCTAAATTCAAATTTTCCTTTGACTTCTCTGGCTTCTCCACCAGAGTCCCCTTTGTTGGTTCCTTCTCTACCCAAGTGTAAAACAGCATTTCTCAAATGTTTGGGTCTTCCATACAAAGGACCTCAGTCCTAGGGATAGTTTTTAAGTAGATTTTTGTCTTTTATTTAGTCCAGAGGTTAACTTTGAGTGTCTTCCTCAATCATTACCTACTTCATTTTAAAGCATGATTATTAGCTGGGTATGCTAGCACACACCTTTAAACTTGGGAGGCAGAAGCAGGCAGATCCCTGAGTTCGAGGCAACGTGATGTACATAGAATTCCAGGACAACCAAAGATACATAGAAAGACTCTGTCTTAATACCTGCTCCCAAGAAAAATGTTTTAATTACATTTACTAATTTATTTAGTGTGTATATGTATGTGGGTACAAATGAGCCATAGTGTCTGTGCAGAAGTCAAAGGACAGCTTTTGAGAACTGGTTCTCTCCTTCCCCCATGTGGGTTCTGGGAATCTGACTCCAATCATCAGTTGGTACCAAGTACCTTACCCATTGAGCCATCTCACCAGCCCAGTCACCTTGATTCCTCCCTCCTTCCTCCCTTCCTCTTTCCCTCCTTCCCTCCCTCTCTCCCTCCCTCTTCTCTTCCTTCCTTCCTTTCTTTTCTTCCTCTCTCTTTCTTCCTCCTCTTCTTCCTCCTCTTTTTTTTTTGAGACAGGGTTTCACTATGTGCCCTAGAACATACTATGTAGACCAGACTAGCCTCAAACTCCAAAGATCCACCTGCCTCTACCTCTCCAGCACTGTGATCAAAATATTCACTACCATGCCCAGGTTTTTTAAAAATTTTATTTGGTAATTTCCTATTTATATACATACTTATGTATCTTGATCATACATATGTATCTACCCTCAGTCACCCCACTCCTCCCTCCCACTTTCATGTTCTTTTTAAAAATACATATAATCCACTGAGTCCAGTCAGCCCTGCCTATATGAACATAGGCAACCTACCTACTACTTCCCCAAAGAAAAATAATGCCCTTCAATTGCCAAGAACTCCTCAGTTGGGATGAAGTTTCATAGCCTTCCCCCCTCACTGTCCATAGTGAAGTTGTTTACTGGTTTCATCCTGTGCAGGTAACCATTGCTGTTGGGGGTTGATGAATGCAGTAGCACATAGTATGCCCTCCCAATCCTCAGGGTCCTAGATTTTTCATCCCATCTTAGTGTTTCCTGAACATTGTGAAGCTCCATTTTAATTTGTTAGACAATGTCTCTCACTTGAGTTTGCCATTTCTGCTAGACTGCCTGGGTACAAAATTCTAGGGATTTTCTGGTCTTCTCTAGTGATGGGGTTACAAGCTCACACTGCAATGCCATGCCTGGGTTTTACATGGGTCCTGGGGTTCCAAACCCAGGTCCTCATGTTTACATAGCAAGCCCTTTACTATCTGAGACGTCCCTCCTCCCCTACCTCCACCCTACTAGTTCTTTCTTGTATAATTTTTTTCTTGATTTGATAAAGTACTATTCTCATCCTTTCTTTTAGCATGTTAATATAATGGAGGGGTGGGGCAGGCAGGACTCTAGTGCTAGGTCTAACACACATGTGGTAGACAGAGGGAAACTTTTGGGAATCAGCTCTCTCTCTTATGGGTTCTGTGGATCAGACCCAGGCATTCAGGCCCTTAGGTTTGTATAGCAAAGCAAATATTCTTATGGGATGAAAATCTCAGCAACCCACTTTTGGTGCTTTAAACATAATTTACTTTCCTTCTTTAAATGTAATTTAAAAGGGTGATTGGATCTTTGGAAAATTCAGTTGTGGATTATTTATTTTTTTTTCTTTATACATGCCATAGTCTTTTCTTTATATGTCACAATTTGCATACTTTGGCACTCAGTCATCTAATTGACAACTGTTCTTTGAGACCTTCCCTTTGTATAGCCTCATGGTTAGTTCAAGGTGAGAGCTTAGGCCTTTTCAACTGTCTCCTGCATTTGTACACAGTTCTGAGCCTAGATCCTGGACATGTTAGAACATCTCAAAGTTCTCACACATCTCATTCCCCCAGTCCTCTGTCTTTCAGACTGTTATTTGTCCCAACTGATGTTTTCTGAAGTGGCCAAAGCAAGTGCCTCTAATTGTTTTCAACAGTACTGCAGGGGAAGAAGCTGGTGTGTGGTGAACTCTGACATAAAAAACTAAGTCATCAAACAGTCCTGCATGAGGTCTTCCAGGGAGCTAAACAGTTCAAATAATGGCAGTTGTCTAAAACTGCAGCTTTAAGGGCCTGGGAGATGGCTCAGTAGTTTGGCAGGCCCAAGCATATACTTCAGTTTGACTCTCCAACACACATGTAAAGTCCAGGTTACATAGGGGGATGTATCAGCATCAGGGAGGTAGAGACAGAGGATTTCCTGAAGTGCTAATTGGCTGTCTAGATGAACAGAACTAATGAGCTCCCAATTCTATATAAGAGCCTGTCTTAAAAAAGAAGGTATTAGGACTGGAGAGGTGGCTCAGTGGTTAAGGGCTCATGGTGCCCTTATTCCCAGCACCCACAACAGCAACTCACAACTGCCTATAACTCCAGCTCTGGGGGATCCCATGACTTGGGCACATATCCTCATATGCACATATATATGTAATTTTTAAACAAACCTTTTTTAAAAAAATAAGGTACTAGTTAGGTGTAATGGCATGTGCCTTTAATCCAAGCACTTGGCAGGTAGAGTAGGCAGATCCCTGTGAACTCTATAGATCAGCCAGGGCTACATAGTGAGACCTTGCTTTTAAAAGTGCACAGAGCAGCCAGGCAGTGGTGGTGCATGCCTGTAATCCCAGCACTCTAGGAGGCAGAGGCAGGTGGATTTCTGAGTTTGAGGCCAGCCTGGTCTACAGAGTGAGTTCCAGGACAGCCAGGGCTATACAGAGAAACCCTGTCTCAAAAAAACCAAATCCAAAAAAAAAAAAAAAAAAAAAAAAAGTTCACAGAGCAATAGAAGATGCCTGACATCAACTTCTGGGTTCCACATATATGTGCATACACATTCACACCTATAGAACACATATATAGAGATGGCAGCTTTGAAAAAAACTCCAACCCCAGTCCTTTCCTCTAATAACTATTAAACCTGTTTTATACATGATTATGGCCTTTTGGTTTTCAAAGCTACCATGAAGCCAGAGGAGACATGACTACAGTTGAAAAGTTATAGTGTTCACTATAGGTGTGTGAGTTCTACTCACTTTTACTGTTGGTTTTGGTTTTGGTTTTCTTAATGTACATTCTCTAGACTGCCACCAGATCTTTATAATTCCAGGAGTCCTGAAAGGGTGTTCTGACTGCTTTTGCCAGCTTTCTCCTTGCCTTGGATGCTGGGGCTCATTTTTGGAGCTCTGATTCACTCTTCACGGATGTCTCTCCTTCAGCTCTACTTTTTAGTGCTGTCTTAGAGAGCTGAAACACAGCTACATTAACACGCATCAGACAGTGATGGGCCCAACTCCAAACTCAAGTGAACAGAGCACCTTGATGGGGTGCTGCCATGTGATTTACAAGCCTTTACCAAACTAAAATATATGTGAGAAATCATTGGCCCTATTTCTCTTGCCCTAGACCCTGAATCCCTTCTGAATTCTCACTGGTTCATATTTATTGCTTTCCAGAAACCCCTTCACCAGCTTCAACTCATAGCCTCTCTTATAGGTAAGTAACATTGCACTTCATTTCTGTTTTGTTTTGGAGGCAGAGTCTCATGTAGCTCAGGCTGACCTCAAATTTACTATGTAGCTGAGTCTGCCTTTGAACTCCTAATCCTCCTGCCTCTGCCTCCCAAGTTCCGGGATCATAGGTAAGCACAACCATACCTAGTTGTCTTGTTTCCTTTTCTAGGGTTGTGTTCACAATATTTCTACCAGAATTCCTAGTGTTTCTTGCCCAATGGCCTATATTACTGGCATTCAAAATCTGTAGTTTATAGAGTAGTACTATATATAATGTACAGTTAAGATTATTGTCTTCTTAGTTGTAGGCAGGATTTTCTCTCGTCTCTGGCCTAAAGGCTTACTATTTACATGCACTTTTACCTTTATCTTTTCTTTTCACTATTGAGTTTACCTTGTTTATTGTTGGTTGGTTGATTAGTTTTTAAGACAACTCTTGGTCTGTAATTCTGTCTTGTAACTTGGCCTGGACTTGAACTTGATTCAGTCCTCTTGTCTCTATGGATCATCACCCCCCTGGGATTACAGTTGGGTTGGTACAATTCTAGCTTTGCTGATGCTTTTATTTCCTTTCCTTAGACCTTCATCTGCCTCCTCTGGACAGGGGGTTTCTTTTAGACCATTCTTCAGTGGGGATTCAGGCCACACAAGAGTCCTCACTCCCAACAATTCTGGTAAGTTAATGTTCTCAAGTTTTCTTTACAGTTAGGGGAATGGTCTGAATTTTGCCTGACTAGTACAAACCTGTACCAGTTGAATCCTATTATATACAAATTGACCTATAAGATCAGGCTGGCTCCCCATCCCCATCTCCACAAGCTAGACATCAAACCCAGGACCAGGACCTTATTAAAAGTGTTTACTAACCACAAATTAGGTTTTCTGAGCCAGGTCTTGTGCAGATCAGCTAGCCTTCAACTATCTATGAAGTCCAGGTATACCTCAAACTTGTGATCATCCTGCATCTACTGCCCAAGTGTTTTAATTACAGGCATATACTACTAGGTGTGGCTTTTTTTTCTACATTTCATGTTAGGATTTGGTAAGAGGGCAGCAGGTAGAGATTTTTCTGTCAAGCCTGATGACATAGTTTGATCCCTAGGACTCACAGGTGTGAAAATTGTATAATGGAAGGAAGAAATGCAGCTTTTGAAAGTTGTCCTTGGACATATGTGTATATGGCAGGGGTGCACACACACACACACACCACAAATAAGTAATAAATATTAAAGAAAATAAGATGTGGATTTTTAGATCCCACAGTGAACATACTGGGTGTTTGGTCCAAAGGTTATAAAAACCAGTATGTTTTTAAAGTACCTCTGTCACCAGCTCTGTTGTCACCTTCAATGCTTACTCAAATGTTTATCCTGCCTCTTTCAACTTATAATTAAACTTAAGTCTCAGACTGTCCTGTTTCAAGTAGCTCAGCCTGGCCTAGAATTCCCATTGTAACTGAGACAAGATTACAAGTGTAAGATTAGAGGTATGTACCCTTTCTTAAAGAGTACCCTTTCCATTTAGCTAAAGCTGACTTTGAACTGTCTATGGCCAGGTTGGTCTCAAACTCATAACTCTTCTGCCTCTGCTTTATAGGTGTTAGAATTACAGGCAAACACCACTGTGCCAAGCTGTCTTTCCCTTTGTAGTATTCTTTGTTTTAGAGCTTCCTAGATATTATGGTCCTCAGTAACATGGCTGAGAAACTGAGAAAGTTATCTTACGGTTAGTTCTGTCCTGCCCTTCAGGTCAGAGGGAAAGCAGAACCACGCCAAAGAGTCTTCCTGGTTTCCAACTTCCAGTCCTACAGGTGAGGCCTGACAGTAACTTATCAGTGTATAGAACTTTGCAAATTAGGCCTTCGTGCTAAAGGCTGAGGCTTAGTTAGATGACAACCAACGGAGAGTGACTTAGATATCCCTGTGATAAGCAGGCATTCAGTTTTCAGGATGGTTTCAGCTTCAATGATTCTTACTGTAAAATTAGTTTGCTGCTGGTTTTGTTTGTTTTGTTTTTTGGTTGTGGGGGAACAATGTAATTTTGTTCGGTTTGTTTGGTTTTTCAAGACAGGGTTTCTCTGTCTGGAACTCACTCTGTAGACCTGGCTGGCCTTGAACTCAGAGAACTATCCACTGGTTTGGTGTCTTGTTTTGTTTTGGTTTTTTCTTGGTTCATAACAAAGTATTTGTTTTGTCTTGGGCACTGGGTACCTAGTACATTGTAGGCTAGTGCTCTCCCAGCTGCCTGTCTCCCTAGACCTTTCTCATTTTAAGTCAGATCTTAAGTGAGTTGCCCAGGCTGGCCATGGACTTACTTGACTCAGCCTACCACACAGCAGTGAGCACAGGCCTCACTATCAGCTCTGGCAATGAAGACTCTTTTTCCATGGAATGTATCTTTTGCACAAACTATGGAAAGGATGTATGCCTCCAGAGGTGAATTTATGGGACTAATTCTAATTCAAAGAACAAAAAGAATGGGTATGGTAGAAGTTTGTAAGGATATCCAGTAAGTGAAAAATTCAGTTTTGCCTTTTAATTCCACTTTTGTGTCTTTGCAGTTTTTTGAGATTATTTTCACTGAAAGTCTCTCACAAACCAAGGAATAGCTCCTGGATAGTAAAACTGGGTTATATTTATTTCCATAATCTAAAATGCCCTTTATCAGCAAGGAATCAAAATTTAAGTAGAGCCTAGTGGCAAAAGCCTGTAATTCAAGCTACTCAGAGCTTGAAGCAAAAAGAAACACAAAGTTCAAAACCAGCCTGGGCTATAGTGTGAGTTTCATGCCTTAATAAAACCCTGCCTGAAAAATGAAAAGTTGCCAGGTATGGTATAGGGTACCTATAATCCCAGGGGTTCAGAAGATGAAGTAGGAGAATCACATGTTTGAGTCCATCTTGAGTTATACATCAAGTTCCAGGCCAGGCTGGCTAGAGACCTTATCTCAGGTCAAAGAATAGACAAACCTGGTCTATTTAGGAATATTGGTCAATAGTAAGTATGCTTGCCTGGCATCCACCAGGCCCTGGTTGATATCAACCCCTGAAACAAGAGAATAAAAAGAAATTAAGGTTTAATAATTAAACTTTGTATGGACATTTAAAACAATGTTAAGTTTTAAAACAAAAGGTCTAGGAATATAGCTTAGTTGGTCGAGTACATGCCCAGCATGTGCTAAGTCCTACTATTCAATCCCCTATATTTCATATATCTAGGTATTTGCACTCAGAAGAGGGACTAGAAGTTCAAAGGTATCCTTGCTTACATATGAAGTTCAAGGCCCATGTCTCAGTAGAGAGGAGAGAGGAAGGGAAGGTGTTTTTGTTGTTTCTGTTGTTTGTTTTTGTTTTGTTTTAAGATATCAGGAGCCCAGCATAGGGACCCACACCTTCGAGCCCAGCTTTTGGGAGGTAGAAGCAGGAAGATTAGGAGTTCAAGGGCAGATTGAGATAACAGAAGCTATCTCAAAACCAAGAAAAGGCTGGGATTTAAGCTGTAAGAAGTAATACTGAAGAAACAGTGTCCTCTCACAGAACCTCAAAGATAGAGATAAACTGATAAGGAAATGCAGATCTCTAAGTATGTGGCTCCAAGTTGAATTGTGTTAAGAAACAGTTATTTCTAACTGGATATAGTGGTGCATACCTGTCATCCCAGCACTTGAGAGACCAAGGTATGAAGATTCGGAGTTCAAGATCATCTTGACTAAATAGCAAGCTTTGAGGCTAACCTGAGCTATATAAAACCCTCTCTCAAAAACAAAACAAACAAAAAACCCTGCTTGTATGAGACAATTGAGGAATCTTAGTCTGTTGGGTACTATTAAAGACTTTTTTCTGGGACAGGCTCTCACTTGAAACCCTGGCTGGTCTAGAACTGTAGACTAAGCTGGCCTCAAACACAAATCTGCCTGCCTCTGCTTCCTGAGTATGGGATTAAAGGTGTGTGCTATTCCAGAAGTTATTAAAAGAACTGTAAACATGAGGAATAGTTCAGGTCTGATGACTGTTTTACATACACAAATATACAAACACAAATAAGTACATACCCATATATATGTAAATAAAAATTTTATGAAGTTAAATGATAACTAGATTTTGCTTTATAATTTACTAAAAAGAAGCAATAGAAAGAGTAATATTGGCCATGAGTTTTGTTGAGCTTGGATGACAGGTTCATTATTCTGGTCTATTCTTTAAAACAGTGGTTCCCAGTCTTCCTACTACTGTAGCCCTTTAATACAGTTCCTCAAGTATGGTGACCCCAACCATAGAATCATTTTGTTACTACTTCATAACTGTAACTCCACTACTGTTATGAATCATATAAATATCTGATATGCAGGATATCTGATATGTGACCCCTGTAAAAGAGTCATTTGACCCCAAAGAGGTGGAGACCAACAGGTTAAGAACCACTGTTTTAAAACAAAACCTATTGGGCCTGGAGAGATGACTCAGCAGTTAAGAATACTGGCTACTCTTCCAGGGGACCTGGGTTGATTCCTAGCACCAATATGGTGGATCACAACCCTCTATGACTCCAGTCCCAGTGTATCTCCAGAGTCGTCATCTGAGCATAGAAATACATGCAACAAAACATCCATAAATGTAAAATCTTAAAGATAAAACATTATAAAGTTAAAAATAGTTACTGAAAAGTGCCATATCACTAAAGGTGTCAGATCTCTGCCTCCCTGGTAATTGTCTTTTGATACAATAGTCATATGTTCCAAATCTTCCTAAAGCTTCTCAGACATTTTACCTCATCATAAAGCACTGAAGCATACAGTTTAAGTAACAATAAAGCCCTCATCATACAGGAGGCATCAGATCTTAATCAAGTTGGGCATGGTGGACCACCTTTAATCCCTGCCCTTTGGGAAACAGAAGCAGGCAGATCTCTGTGAATTCAAGGCCAGCCTGATTTATGTAGCCAACAGCAATAGTGAGACCCTGTCTCAAACAAAAGTTTTTAGTTTGGAAGTTAGTCATCATACAATAAGGAAAAACCATGGGGAAGCAATAGCGTTGATTTTGTTCAATAAAACTTTATTGGCAGAACACTCTTACTAGTCTGTGTTGTCATAACATGCAAATCTGTTCTCTGCTGCAGACATTCTACCAACAGAGGCAGATGGGACTAGCCAGGAGAGACGGATGGAGCATTTCCAGATAGAATCCCTCTTTCAGGTCTGATCTCTGCAGAATGCTAAGACTGAACTGCAGTGTCCAGTACTATTAGGAGGTATGGGCACGTGTTTCCTGGTTTCAGCCTACAGCTTGTTCTTTTCAACTTTATCTTACATGTCTTTCTCTCCAAAACATTTAAAATTTTTAAAAAAATATTTGTGTGTGTGTCATATGAGGGTATACTACTTGCTTATGAGTGCCTGTGATGCAGGTGCCCTCAGAAACCAGAAGAGGGCGTGCGAGCCCCTAAAGCCAGGGTTATAGGCAGCTTGTGAGCTGACTGACATGGTGCTGGGGAACTGTCTCCAGCTCCTTCATGTTTTTATTATTTTGTGTATGTACTTGTGAGGGATCCGAGGACAACTTGTAGGAGTCAGTTCTTTCCAACAAAGTCGGTCCTGGGGATCCAACTCAAGTCACTAGACTTGGTGGCAAGTACCTTTCCTGACTAAGCCATCTCAATGGCTCTGTCTTATATCAATACACAAGAAAGCGATGAGGTCTTACACTGGGCTTCAGGAAGATCATCATTTCTCCCCCGTGTGTACGGCCTTTCATTTCCTAGTTTGAAACTAAAGTTGCAAAAATCCTTAGCCTCATGCTTTGGCATAGGAAGACTAGGTTAATATATTTATCGTGGTTCATTTCTGGATTTCACTGCTTAGCCCTGGACTTTGCTATCCTGTGGCCGATGTAAATAAACAATTGTCCCCACCCTAAGGTATTATACTGTTTACCTCTTGTTTTACAGCTGGCTGCTATGAAATGTTTTGAATATCCTTTGTCCAAAAAATAGGTAGAATACATTTCCAGCTTTGATTTTGCTGTTAAAACAGGTAGATTTCTAGCTTAGTAAGGTATATAGAGTAATAAAAAGGAAAAAATCATTAGAAATATACCCTTGTATGGCTACTGCAACTCTTGCTAAACAGTTTCTAGAATGGTGAGATGAGTAAGTGGAGTTACAACCTGTTGCCACTGCCGAAGGACCACTAAGTCTTGTCATCAGACTGCTGGAAACCACGAGTGTCAACAGATGCTGAATTACTGTCTTCTATTTTTATTTACTGCAGTATGTTCTCTTTAAAAAATAATAAATATATACTAAATCAGAAATAATTTTAAAGTGGTGCTGGGCTTGAAACTAGGGTGTCACACACACTAGGTAAGAGGTCTACCACTGAGCTACATGCCAGCATTAAATCCCTAGACTCAGGCTGGGTACAGATGTGGCCAAGTTGGCAGAGTATCTGCCTACCATACACAGAGGCCCAGAACTGCATAAACTGTGCATGATGGCACATACACTTAGGAGATGGAAACAGATAGGTCAGAAGCTGAACAACAGCCATGGCTTCACAAGTTCAAGGCAGGCATTTACAAAATGAAGATGAGGCTAGAGATGCTCAGCAGTGAAGAACACTGCTCTCCCACAGGTCCTAAGTACATGCCCAGCAACCACATGGTGGCTCACAACCATCTGAAGTGCGATCTGAAGCCCTCTTCTGGTGTGTCTGAAGACAGCAACAGTGTACTCACATAAATGAAAGTGGATGGATAGACAAGAGATATATCTTTAAACATATGAGTGGCAAAGTGGAGAAGAGAAACAAGTTTATTTTTGGCCTTTTTTTTTTTATTATTTAGCAATTTGGGGCTTGCACTCTATTTTCAGATGACTAACCAACTGTTACCAGTGATTCCCCGTTCTAGAACATCACTGAGTTAGAAGACCATGCTCCTTCTGTCCACAAGACAGATCCTATAAAGAGGGAAACATCTCTTGTTAGATACAAACTGAAGCACTAGTAAAAAAGGAAAAACAAAATTAAAAAAAAAAAACAAAAAACAAACAAGCCGGGCAGTGGTGGCGCACGCCTTTAATCCAGCACTTGGGAGGCAGAGGCAGGCGGATTTCTGAGTTGGAGGCCAGCCTGGTCTACAAAGTGAGTTCCAAGACAGCCAGGGCTACACAGAGAAACCCTGTCTCTTAAAAACAGAAACAAAAAACAAAACAAAACCAACCTAACAATCTATATCAATCTAAAGTAGTGTCAGGTTTATAAATCCAAACCTGTAACTACCCTACTGCCCTTCTCCTCTGTCACACTGCTATGTTTCAAAACAGGTTCGCACATAGTCCAGGCTGGCTCTGACTTCATATGTAGTCAAGGCTGACGCTGAACACCTTGATCTGCATGCCTCTACCTGCCATGCACAGTAGTCACAGGCATTATGCCTGGCTCATTCCTGCCTTCAATAAATATAGACTAATATTCACACTCTGATTATTAAAAAAATTTCACAAACTCTGTATGTAAAGATTTACCCTGAGACAATAGTGAGCAAAGAGGGGATTTCATAGAAATAAAATGGTAGAGAGCAGATTGGTCCCAGTATCAGAAGCAAGAACAGTCTGCTTGGAATTAGTAACAAATCAAGTAAGACATCAGAGGAGTCTGAGGACGTGTCTGTTACAAAACCAAGACACTGCAAACACTAGCTGCAGTGTGCTTGGACATGCTCAGACAGGACAGGCAGAAAGGACTCTGACAAATGCTAGGTTGCAGTGGGATCAGGTGGATCACAATACTTCTCCAGTCAGGTTCCCTGTAGATGTGGGGCTGAGACATGACTTAAAAATCCTAAGAACAAGAGCAAAGCAAGAGCTCTTTTCAGCCATTATTTGCCCAGATCCCAAACTCGCTCTACATGGAGGCTGGAGAATTGGATTTCTGTTGATCCAATACATTCAGTTTATCCTGGTCACCCTCTCCAGTCTACTGTCAGATTACCCACTTTGCCTACTCAAGAATACAAAACTTTTTACAAGAGCAATTTCAAAAAGGTTTGAACAGTCACTAAGTTGGTTAATATTTCAGTAATAGACTCCCCTTTGCCTCAGCCTCCCTCAGTCCCGTATGATTACATCATCATCATCTTCCTCCTCCTCCTCCTCTTCTTCCTCACCATCTTCTGGCAGTTCTTCATCATCATCATCGTCATCCTCCTCTTCATCTAGACAAACTACCACTTCTGCTGGCTTAGGCAATCGAGAGTCAAACCAGTCCAGCACTTGCTGAGTGCTTAGTCTTGATGCCTGACTCAGTCTAAGGACATCAGCTTCCTGTAGCTGCTGGTGGACTGTCAAGTAACTCTCCAAAGGTCGTATATCTGGTGGGGGCGATGGGGCTGGTAGAGGTGGTGTCTTGGCCCATTCTTTCAAGGGATGAGTTGATGGTGTGGGAATGGCTGGATCTTGAAAACTAGGGGTACCAAGTACCGCATTGTCCCGAAACCATTTCAGCTGCCCATGCTTCAAGGCATATCGTGTGTCACCAAACCATTGAATAATCTCAGGGCGAGGTAAACCAGTGATCTGTTCTAATTTATGGTAATCTTCTCGTCGTGCCCATTGGCACTGTAGGAAAAAGGATTTAAGGATGGCCAACTGTTCTTTGGTTTTACGCTTAGTCTTTCGCTGGTGTTGCATATCTGGGGAAAGGTATTCTGTGGGGCCAACCCTACTTGGTACTGAGTTATTCCAGAGCTTTTGGGGCCAGAGTGGTTCTACTTGTAGAGACAGTGCCTGCTCACTAGGTGAGATATAACCCAAAGGCTGGAGGGGTTTAGGGGTGGCAGTGGTTCCATTAGCCAATACCTGGAAAGAGGGAGAAGAGGTAGAGGAAGATGGAGGTGTTCCACTAGGCTCGGACTCCTCCTTACAACTATTATCAAGTAATGAGATCAGTGGGAGCTTATCTGGCTGATGGACAGCTGTGGAGTGATTCCAGGAAGCAGTCTTTCCACCGCATGACTGGTTGGGACCCCCGCCTGCCTGCTCCTTAGAGAGGCCACTGATCTGAAGATCCGGACAATCTGATTGGTGAGAGAATGTTCTGCTGCCTGTCATCAAAGGCTCCTTAACTTTCTGATGATTCAGTGGCAGCTGTGATACCTGAGAGGGCTCCTCAGGCTCAGCCTTCAATCCTTTCACATGAGTGGGCTCGCTAAGCGCCAGAGAACTCGGTCCAAGAGCAACCTGCTCTGGAGGGGGCACTGGAGGCATCTCCTGCGGGGGCCTCACTGCCTGATGTGTGAAAGAGAGAAGAGACTTGAAAAGGATCTGATCTCGGTGGTACACCACTCTGGCTCGAGTCTCTTCTATCTCTTCAGATGACCAGCTAATGCCACAGCGGAGACGTTGAGCCATGAACCAGGTCTTTACCTTCTCCATCTGCAGCCCATGCCGCAGGCAGAGGAGAGCTATATCTGCCAGGCTTGGATAAGGGAAGTAGCTGAAGGCTTGTAGCAGGTGCTCATTTCCATCCAGCTCACTGGTTTGGATGGCTTGAGTCCACACAAGCTGTAGCTCCTCGGAGACTGGGGGGAGACAGATAAGGCCCACTGCTGAGCTGTTGAGACTATTAGCATCTTTATTAGGGCTCATGTTGTGCTCTGGTTTGTACCCTGCAGAGACAGATGTAAGAAAAGAAACAGTTCCATCACCATTTAATCTTTACCAAACTGCTGAAACCAAACAATTTCTATTTGAATCATGTTGTATTGCTCCTAAAATGTTTAAATCATTTTGCAATTTTTACAGTCTTGTCAAGTCATCAGAACCTGCTGTAATTTCTGTATTCTTTGTATTAAACACAATGTCCATAGAAGCTTGGATAAAAATGACCCTAAGCCACATGACAAAAATCTGTCTTTAGAGGCTAAGGAAAAAAGTTATCCTCCCACAGCCTTTACTGTTCCAACTTCAGTTTGTTTCTGACAGCTGTCACTCAGCTCTCACCTTTGAGGTTATGGAACAGTACTCAAGACTGTATTTAACACAAATCCAGCACCTCGTGCTGTCATCTCAGAATGACCACTCTTTAGTGCCTAACAATCTTGGATAACTTCCAGAACGTAGAGACAGGGAAACAACCTGTCAAGTCAGACACAGGAGTACAAAACTACAATCCCAGCACTTGGGAGATAGTCGGTAGCACTGGGAGTTCAAGGACAGCCTGAACTACATAAAACTGTCTCACAGCATACAAACAGCAAGCAAAACAGGGTGGGATAGTCTGCCCAGCCCTAAAAAATGCCCACTCCATTTTCATGGTGACAGGGGTACTGGGAACAGGAAACTGTTCATAATACATTAAAACCCTAAACTCTAGAGAGACTTTCTTCCGAATCCCAGTAGGAAAGCTTGGTATAAAAGAACCTTATTCCCCTTGGCTTAGATCTTGTGGAGAGGGCAGTTTTCTCCCTCAAATCAGCTTAATAAAGGTTAATCCCTCCCTGAGTCTTTGTCACCTCTCTCAGCTCAGTCTAAGGAGCCCAGAGATGACCCCTCCCCATTAATAGCCTACTCCACAAAGGGCAACAGGGCTCTGCTCTTATCTCTCCAGTCCAGCTTTCTCCTCAGAACCAGCAGGGCCAGTTCATTAAACAATACTGCTAGATCCCAGGCTTGTGGGATAGGGACCTATTCATTCCTCAATGCCCGGCAAAATCTGTTCACTGAATAATCTGTAACTTTTTTTTTTAGTTTGTTTTTTTTTTAATTCATTTATTTTATTTATATGAGTACACCTTAGCTTTCTTTAGACTCAGCAGAAGAGGGCATCAAATCCCATTACAGATGGTTGTGAGCCACCATGTGGTTGTGGTTGTTGGAAATTGAACTTAGTATCTCTGGAAGAGCAGTCAGTGCTCTAAACCACTGAGCCATCTCCACCCCATTCTATAACATTTTAATTCAGCTCCCTCCTTAGGTATTAGAGATACTTTATCACATTTTATTCTTGAAGGAATCCCATTGGTTTTATATTACTTCTTGTCTATCCAGGATAAGATTCCTACATAAATACTGAATAACTGTCAAATTTCAAGTCCACAAAGACAGTGTCTAATGTTTTCACTTCTTTGGAAACCTTTGCATGCCTAGACAAATGCTCCAAAAGGTCCAGTCTTAGGAGCTTTATTTTACTCTATAAAAGTCTTTTTAGATTGTATAACTTTTATCTACATG
The DNA here is from genome assembly GCF_947179515.1 of Apodemus sylvaticus. Classification (NCBI taxonomy): domain Eukaryota; kingdom Metazoa; phylum Chordata; class Mammalia; order Rodentia; family Muridae; genus Apodemus; species Apodemus sylvaticus. The sequence goes on along the minus strand of NC_067479.1, from coordinate 72,882,717 downwards.
CACATATCCACCATGTGCGTGCTTGGTGCCCTCAAAGATCAGAAGAGGGCACCAGATCTGGAGTTGGATTTACAGTTGGTGGTGAGCCGCCATGTGGATAAGGGAATGGAACCCAGGCTCTCTGCAAGGGCAACAAGTGCTAACCGATGAGCCAGCCCTTAGAGGCTTTATGATTATAAAACTGGACATTCCTTCTAGTGTTTGCTTGCCATAGCTCCTGACAATCAAACCTAACAGACCAGAAGCCATGCAGACCCTAAAAGCATTATACTTGAAGGGGACTTTACAGGTGAGGAGGTAAAGCTAAGTGGAAGCGGCTTATGAATTCTAAGCTACTAGTACTTAGCATCTAGCTCTGCGTTAGTCACTGAAACCCTAATGACTCTTCGCTCTATTTTCTTCCTCTGTAAAGAATGCTGAACTTAGAGGATGGAGAGATGGCTCAGTGGTTAAGAACACTGATTGCTCTTTCGAAGATCCTGAGTTCAAATTCCAGCAACCACATGGTGGCTCACAACCATCCATAATGAGATCTGATGCCCTCTTTGGGTGTGTCTGAAGACAGCTACAGTGTACTTAAATGTAACGAATAAATAAATCTTAAAAAAAAAAAGAATGCTGTACTTACAGAAAAGTTACATATTGTCATCAAGCATCTGTATGCTAGGCATTATAAAGTCAGAAACAGCAGCTTTGGGAGATGGGGTTTGGTATATAGCAGGCTTGCGGTTAACTGCAGCTCCCCTGCTTTCTAGAATGCTATTTGTCCTTAGCCAAGTTATTTCACCTGTGGCTTAGTTTCTTATCAAATAAAAAGATACCCTTAACTTGGGAACTCTAAACTGGGCAGAAGTCAGAGTCTTCTGGTGGGCAAGCAGTTTAACAATGAGCTATATACAGCTCCAGCTCCATGATTTTATATTCTGTATTTTGAGGTTTTGAAACAATTTCAGAATAGATTTTGCTGCTTTGAAAAAAAATATAAGGGCTGGAGAGAAGACTTGGTGCTTAAGAGTACATGGCTGCTCTTCCAGAGGAGATAGGTTCAGTTCTAACATCTACAAGGTTGCTCACAACCTTTTGTAACTCTAGTTCCAGGACACCTGATGCCCTCTTCTGGCCTCTGTGGGCATTGCATGCATGTGTTGAACAGACGTAAGTGCAACATTATAAGCAAACATGTAAAATAAAATTAAAAAAGAAAAATAGGGCTATGGATATGTCTCACAGGCATAAATGTTTCCCAAGTGCTGAGATTGAAGGTGTGTATCACTCTACCCAGCTAGAATCAAGACTTCCCTGTGTAGCTGGTAATTCTCTGGAAGAATCTGTCTTTCAATTAGGAGCACACTACAACAGGATGGCTCATAAGAATGACAGGGGCCAGCCACAATGGCACAATGTAAAGAGACTGTCTCAAAAACAAGAGTGACAATAGGATAGACCAGTGTTCTCAACATAGTTTCTTGTGTCTCCATTTTGGACTGGATAGAGAAAGAATCAAAACTGGAGGGTGGTGGTAAGTTTTATGAATAATCACACCTGCATCCTTATTACAGATATTAGATATATTATTCTGTATAGTCATTAATTTAAAAATATGCTCGTAACACTCTTCCTTCCCTTTGATTTCTAATATACCCAGACAGACAGAAAGGACAAGCAGCCTAAACTTGAAATTTAGATGCTGTCCATTCACTGGCAGGGGGAAAAAAGGGACTTTGGAATGTTCAGTTGAACATAGGCTTGCACTAAAACAGAAGACAAAGCAGAAAACTGGATACAATCCTGCTCCATCCCTAAGTCTTTATTCAAAGAAGATGTGAAATACCACCTAAGGTATGTCTGGGTGATATAGTGTTGAGGGCCTTGAGGACTTCTGTGATGTTTAACTTACGTGCTTCTGAACTTTTTAGATCAACTTCTTTGAGAATCAGATAAAAATCATAGAGCTTTGGGCTGAGGAGATGGCTCAGCACAGGTTCAGTTCCAAGCACCCATATCAGATGACATAACCACCTATACCTCCAGTTTCAGGGGATCCAAATCCCTCTGGTTTCCATGGGCTTGATTGTGTGTACTGCACACAAATACAGACACACACAAATCAATCTTTTTTTTTTAAGAGCCACACCTTCCAAACTTTATAACTTAAAAATGTATGCCCAATACAAGTCACACTTGTACTCACAGACATCACTACCAAGAGGTCAGCTTCAGATCTCTGCTTTATAAGTCTTCCTATGAACTTAATGAAGGCAGTGCGATATCTGACTTAAAAGTGAACAAGCAGCCCGGTGGTGGTGGCGCACGCCTGTAATCCCAGCACTCTGGGAGGCAGAGACAGGCGGATTTCTGAGTTCGAGGCCAGCCTGGTCTACAGAGTGAGTTCCAGGACAGCCAGGGCTACACAGAGAAACCCTGTCTCGAAAACAAATCCAAAAAACAAAAAAAAGTTAACAAGCAATTTAGTGTAAATTAATAGAAAAAGTGGGAGACAAGAATTACGCTGTCTAGAAGGGACAGGGTATTTGTGGTACCAGATAGGGTGGGAAAGTTGCTCAGTGGTTCAGGAGCCTTGTTTAAGTGACCCACTAGATGACATGATCAGTATCCAGTGTCCTGGATACACAAGTTAGCCACTGCCTAGTGCAGCACACTGGCTTTACTCAGTTGTCATGCTTGAAACAGTGTGCTTCTCCAGCTGCTTATGCTCTGACACAGTTGCCCATTTCTACGTCATATCTGGGTATCTGTATAATAATGTTAATTAAAACATCATGCAAACCTATTGAAATGTGGAAACTAAGACATCTCAGCATGCTGAGGCAGAAGGATCGCAAATTTGAGGCCAGTGTGAGCAAAACTGTGTAAACACAAAAATTAAATGTTTGGAGAGCCTAATTCAAGAATATGTATTAGGGGCTGGAGAGATGGCTGACCAGTTAAGAGCACTGACTGCTCTTCTGAAGGTCCTGAGTTCAATTACCAGCACCACATGGTGGCTTACAACCATCCATAATGAGATCTGATGCCCTCTTCTGTGGTATCTGAAGACAGCTACAGTGTACTTGGAATATGTATTAAAACCCTCCCGTTAGGAGTGGGCAAGATGATGGTGTTCCAACTCAAATAGCTTCCAAAGGTCCAATCTCACTTCATTTTAAAGAAAGCCAAACTGGAGATAACATGATCAAAGTGAGCTCTCTCCTAGAGTGGCATACTAGAATTACCTGAGAAACTTAAAAGGCCACCCTCCTCCCCATTCTCTTCTGATTAATGCACTGGGACACAGGCATTCATCGTTTTAAAAGTTCTCAGGGTGCAGTTAATACTAAAAAGACGAGTTAAACAATACACAAAAGACTGGTGAGATTTACTTTCAATTGTAAGGTTTAGGATAATTTATGTGTTTTAATTATTTTCTGGCTTTTGTAACTACTGCTGCCTACCTATCCTTATACCATAAATGGATTTGAAATATATGACGAAGAGCTCATAATATGCATCGATCTAGGCCTACACTGATTTTCAGACAATTCTCAAGCATGAGTTTTCTTCCAGCTGACAAGTTTCAGACAGGGACGCAACACCAGGAACCTATGAGGGCTTTCGTTTCCCGGTTGGTTTTCTCAGTATGGCGGGGTAAGAGAGTCGGGGGCCAGTGTGGTTGTTTTGTTTTGTTTTGTTTTGTTTTTAAAAACAAAAAAACAAACAAAAAATACCCTTTCATTCCCAAATGTGAGAATTTTCATCCCCAGAAGTGAGGTCTAGTTGTATATGCCTGTGGAGGTCGCCAGGAGGTAGTGATGGGGACAGGGGAGGCCCGGGAGGCAGTATGAAGGGCCAGCGACTGGGTCAGAGAACAAAAAGTTGCAGCACTTGGGGCGGTGAGCTCCAGGAGGCAGGTGAACCTGCATCCTCGCAGGGGGCGTCCCGACCCAACCTTTCCCATCCCCCCCCTTACGTACACTCCTTAGCCTCCCCCCCCCCCCCCCCGTTACAACAACACAGATTCGAAAGTCTAGGGGAGGAAAGGAGGACAGAACCCGACAACTTCCAACGGAGGATACTCCTCCCACCACGAGGATGGGGCTCTGAGGGTCGGAGGTGTCGCACGGCCGGGAGGCAGGCCCAGGGCCTGGGGGGGGCGGGGGTGGGGTCGGTCACTCACCACGACGCGGCCCCGGGCAGCGGCTCCCAGCCTCGCACCGCGGGCCAGGGCGGGAAAGGGGAAGAGGGCAGGGGATCCAAGAGAGAGGGGCTGCGGCACGCCCGACTCCTGGCACCACGCGAAGCCCTGGACCGCCGCTGCCCCCCGCCCCTGGAACGAGGCGATCCGCCCCTACCAGTGCGGCCTGGAAGCGGAGGCGGGGCCGAGGTCGGGATTGGTGGGCGGGCATCAGCACAACGTACTGGGCCGGCCATTGGCTACGTGGGTGCCGGCAAAGGTCCGCGATTGGCTGCGGAGACCCGGTCTGTGTAGGAGCGTGGGACTGGGAACATGTTTTCCTGGACATGGACACTGCGCCTGCAGTGGACCTCTGCACCCTGTGGTCCTTCCAAAGTTCTTCACTGAGCTGGCCCCGGGTCCCACAGGAAGCCCTTCGGAAGACCTTTTAAAAATCTACCGCCAGTCAAACTGGAGCCCAAGCGCCACCAGCAGCGGCAGCCATGACGAAACGCTTAAAGCCATCGAGACTGTGCACAAGGAGCAGATGCTTAGCCCCCAGAAAGACAAGCATCTTAAGTACCCAGTGTTGGGGTTTTGTCTAAGCTCCACCCCACACCTACCTGGCAATAGCCAGGTATGCCCCGCCCCAGAGATCTGGCCCACTATAAGAGGGGCTACTTGCTCCTCCTCTCCCTCTCTTTTTGCTCTCCGCTCTCCCACATACTCTCACCTCTCTGCCCCTGGGGCTCTTCCCCCCCCCCCTCCACGTGGTCATGGCCGGCCTCCACTCCCCCCCCCCTCTCTACCTCTCTCTCTCTCTACCACTAACTCCCATCCCCTATTCTGAATAAACTCTATTCTATACCATGTCTGTGTGTGTGTGTGGTCCCTCAGGGGCAGAGGTGCCCAGGCAAGGGCCCGCCTGGACACCTTCCCCCACGCCACCTAGCCACACTCACCTAACCCCAAAGTCCTTCATTGGTGCAGTTGGCCGGGAAGGAGAAACACCATGGGATATTAAGCCTCTTCCACCAATGGGTAAGTTTTACACCCCCACTGGTCAGAGCAATAGTCTCTGCACTCTGTAATGGGATCTGAAGCCCTCTTCTGGTGTGTCTGAAGACAGCTACAGTGTACTCATATAAATAAATAAATCTTAAAAAAAAAGGGGGGGGGGGACACTTGATCTTCCAGAGGAGTACTGATTGCCAACACTCACAGGAGTACTGATTGCCAACACTCTGGATGGCTCACAACCATCTGAAACTCCAGTTCCAGGAGATCTAACGCCTCTTCTGGCCCCTGTGGGCACTGCATGCATGTGGTACACATATGGCATAAAATACTCAAACATTTCAAAGTAAATAATCAGGAGAGGGGGGTTGGTGGGAAGAAAGAAACCACAAAAAGAAGAAACCCCTGGTTCTGGAGCAGTGAGGCTAAAAGGCTTCCTATAAGTTTTAACCTGCAGATTTAGAAGTTGGTGTGGACTTGGGTGTGAAAATTACTGAGCAGTCATCCAAGCTCAAATAGAAAAAAGAACCTTCCTTTAGCAGTACAACTCTTCCAGGGCTTGTACTTAAGACTGGGGGCTCATGTCATCCTCAAAAGATGTTAATGTCCTATCTTTGGTGAAATTTTTTTCTCAGGCTTGCAAGATGTCTCAGCAGTAAAGGCACCTGCCGCCAAGTCTGATGGCTTGAGTTGATGCCATCTGTTTGGTTCCTAGATCGCACAGGAAGAGAACTGACTCCAGAAAGTTGTCCTCTGACCTCCACACCATCCATTGCATGAGCCCATTCATATACATACTTATGCGCCCAGGCACACACACACACACACACACACACACACACACACACACACACACACAAGATCATTTAAAAAAAATAGTCTGCCGGACAGTGGTGACACAGACCTTTAATCCCACCACTTGGGAGGGAGAGGCAGGTGGATTTCTGTGTTCGAGGCCAGCCTGGTCTACAAAGTGCATCTTAGGACAGCCAAAGCTGTCTTGAAGGAAAAAAAATTTAAGTTAAAAAAAAAAAAGTTCTCCTTTTGAATGGCTGAGGTACACTAGCTGACCAGAGGAACAATTAACCTATGGAGTTCCAGAGTCTTTCTCTTAACAGACCTCTTGCAAAGTCCCTGAGAAACACAGCAACATATTAACATGGTGGTAGGTTGGTGTAATGTTTGAAAATATATGTAGTGGAGAGGCTAACTTGCTAAGATTGATGTGTCCTTCCTTTCTTAATTCTCCCTCCATCAAACTTCCCCTTTTGTCAGTTGACAATGAATGCCATAGACATTTGAGATTGGCTGAGCTGGGAAACACTTAGTTTGGGCTTAGTAAGGATACTTATGTGATCTTCAGTTATGCCTATTAATAACTTATTATTCCACAGCAGAGTTTCTGGACTGATCTATCCTTCCTAATCCTTGTTAAAGTGGTGAAACAGCAGTAGGAACTCCACTGCCTCACAATGAAGCCATCTGGAGACCTTGGAAGCAGTAATTGATGTCTTAAACTCTAACACAATGTGACTGTTGTCCTTGCAGGGAGGTTCTGACATGGCTGTGATTGAGAATGGAGAATCACATGAAGGTGCAGTGACACTAAACACTGTGGCACCCAGCTGTAATCCCAGCACTCTGAGAGGCAGAGGCAGAGTGATTATATTCAAGGCCACGTTCAGGGGCTTCATGAAGACCCAGCATGGGGGTGGAGGACGCTGTAAGATAAGGAAAGAGCTCAGAATGAAATTAAAATCTTCATCCTAGGCTTCTGGTCTTAGCTCAGAGGCAGAGTGCTGGCCTAGCGATTGATTGCAAGGGTCTAGGTGGGAGCCCCAGCACTGGAAACAGAACACCCACAAAAATAAATTAAATAAATAAATGAAAGAAAAGGTACAAAATGCTTCATTTCTACCATTTTGTTCTGACATCCCTAGTCTAATTCTGTACACCATATATGAAACAAATGGTCCATTTTTCCAAGTTTGGCAAAAATATTGTTTGTATTTTAAGACATGTTCTCAACAGCAGCCAAGGCTCACTAGCCTTGAACTCTGGGCAAACTCCACTGGCCTCCTGAGGGCTAGAATTATAGGTGTAAGCCATTATGCCTGGTCTAAAAAAATTTATAACATAAGCACTGTAACAGGCCCCAGACCTTAGCATAACTGATTCCATGATGGAAGTGCCATTCAGGCTATAAAACTCAGCATGCAGACAGTGCCTCCTGCCAAAATGAAAACAAAGACCTAATCCATCACAGTTGATATAGTTCTGGGAAAGTCTGAAAATGTACTAACTTTGCTTTTTAGCTTTTTTAGTTCTACTTCTGTTTAGCTGTTCTTGATAACTGAAGTATGTCAACTGAGAACATTGTTTTTGTGCTTAAAAGTTCTCTCTGAGAAAGGATCAGAGCTATATTGGGACCCTGCATACCTAGTATAGTCACCAGCTGACTGACAGGCTTCCCAATGGCTTAAACCTGTATCCAGGCAGTCTTCCATGGTGGATACTCCACAACAATCACAAGGTGTAAAGATAATTTTTAAAATTACCATAACCTGAAGATTAACATGCTAGAAAACTGAAATTCCTTTTTCTTTGTTTGTTTGTTTTTTTCATATACAAGACTTTTTCTGTAGCCTTGGCTGTGCTGAAACTCACTGTAGACCAGGATGGCTTCCAACTCAAGAGATCCAACTGCCTCTGCCTCTGCCTCTGCCTCCCCAGTGATGGGACTAGCTGTTCAGCACCTTACTCTTCACAGTATTATTTACTTGTTCTATGAGAAAGCTATCTGTGCAGAAGGACAGGTGCAGCTCAGTGGGTACAGGCCCAGTCATCAAGCCTAATAGCCTAGGTTTGAGGCTATGGGAACCACGCCCTGGAAGACAGGCACCATTCCAAAAAGCTGTCCTCTGCCTCTTTGTATGGCCAGGTGTGGTGGTGCACACCTTCAATCCCAGTGCTCAGGAGGCAGAGGTAAGTGGATCTCTGTGAGTCTGAGGCCAGCCTGTTCTACATAGTAAGTTCCAGGACAGCCAGGGCTATATACTGAGACCTCATGTCAAACAAACAACAAAAAGCAAAACAAAAAGGTTCAATATGTTTTTTTGCATTCAAACATATAGAAAAAAGTTGTTTGCCAGATAGATAATTTTTTGTCAGTTTTAAAACTATAACTTATTTGCATTTTCCCATTCTATAAATGTTCACTTTATGCCCTTTTTTGTATTTATTTTTTTCCTAAAAGTTGTATACTTCAGGGACACAGACATCTGACTCTACTCTGTAACTGAATGACCATGTTCAGTTTCTGACCAGTTTTCTGTGTCTTCTCTCCTATGAAATGCCAGATTCAAGGGAGCTGAAAGGCTGAATAATCGGAAGTGTGGGTATTGGGAATCTGGGATGGATTTGAAACAGTAAACACTACATTAAAGCCCTCTGTGAAAGAGTTCGGAGGAACCCACCACCAAACTAAGATGTCTAAGTTTGGAAGACTAGGACCACAGAACCTCTGCACAGCCTCCACCTACCTCTCCCTGGGTGTCTGGTCCTCATGCTGAGTCTTCCTTCACATATGGTATCACTTTCAAAACATACTGAGTGGGTGCTCTGCAATGACATCACAGCTTGACTATTATGATGTAATGAGGAGGCCTGTGACTATGCTCCAATTGGTGTCGGTATTCTGAGTCTCAAGTCTCATGGGATGATCAAAGAAAGGTCACTCACAGATGAAATAAGGCCTTGCTGGCCCCAGGGAGATCCGGCCACTGTGAACTGAATCTTGAACTGTACAAAGGCATATTTATTGATTGTCACAGAGAAGTTAGTCTTTGGGTAAAACTAGTTCCTCATACCAAAGCCTGATGTGACCTATGTTTAGTGATGGGAATATCACACCTCTGTGACTTCATGATTATTCTGCACTGTTTGCAGTACCCAATAATGTTTGACACCCCAGTGTGCCAGGATTGTTGTGTCCAAAGTCACGGAAATACTGTAAAGCTATTTCAACAATGTACCTCTATAAATCACACAAAACAATCACCGTTTTCCACAATAATTCCTTCCAGCTCTAAGTCCTTCTAGAAAACGATTCATTCTATTTACCCCATCTACACTGAAAAAACATTTCATTCTAATGTTTGTGCTAAATTAATGCTTTTACTTACACTACAAGCTAGGGCTTCCCTACCAGGTCTGCTGTTGTCTCATTACACTGTGGCTGATCCCATTACTAATTATGCAGATGTGTGGGAACCAGTTCTGCTCAAACCTGATCCTTCTCAAGGACTTCAAGATGTCTTTCCATCCATCGTGGATTAGACGCCCTTGCTTTGCTTCGGAGTTGCCTTTGATAAGCTTGGAACTTATGTTTGTACTGCTCTCCTGAGAATCAGGATATAACTTAGCCACTGAATGATAAAGCGCCTTGACCCAAGAAGAAATCAGCTCCTCCCAAGCTGGTCCCTCCAACTGCACCAGAGCGAGCCCTGGGGGCCAGGCAGCTAGAGCTCAGCCCTCCCTCCAAACTTTCAGTTCTCATTGTTATCAATAATAAAAGGAGCTGATTGAGGTGTCAGGGTGAGGGCTGCCAACCCCTCTGTAGCATTTTCTCACCCAGCTTTCACAGGGTCCAAGACTCCAGTAGGGCTGGGAAGACAGCTCAGGGAGCAAAGGTGTTACGTTAGATAGCTTCAAGTAACTAATACCTTTGCACAAGCTAAAGCCATCTGAGAGGACGGAACCTCAATTAAGAAAAGGCCTCTATGCCAGGTGCACACCTTTGATCCTAGCCCTCGGGACGATCGGGAGGCAGATGGATCTCTGAGTTGGAGGCTAGCCTAATCTACAGAGTGTGTTCCAGGATAGTCAGTATTATGCAGAGAAACCCCTTCTCAAAAAACAAAACAAGCAGAGAGAAAGAGAAAGAGAGAGAGAGAGAGGGGGGGGGGAGGGAGGGAGGGAGGGAGGGAGGGAGGGAGGGAGGGAGGGAGGAAGAAGAAGGAAGGAAGAAGGAAAAGAGAACAGAAAATGCCTCCATAAGTGTAAGCATATTAAGACATTTTCTTCTTTTTTGGGTTTTTTTTTTTTTTGCTGTTGTTGTTGTTTTGTTTGTTTTTTGTTTTTTCAAGACAGGGTTTCTCTGTGTAGCCCTGGCTGTCCTGGAACTCTGTAGAGTAGGCTAACCTTGAACTCAGAAATCCTCCTGCCTCTGCCTCCCAAGTGCAGGGATCAAAGGTGTGCACCACCACTGCCCAGCAGGCAGTTTCTTAGTGATTGATTTGATGGAGGAGACCCCAGCCCATACAGATGGTGCCATCCCTGGGCTGGTGGTCCTGGGTATTGCAGGATATTTGATCACACTGTGAATCACAAGATTGTGTTGTTTACTAGAAAAAACTTGTTTCTAGTTGTGGTGTGGCTCAGCCCTAACACATGCCTTTAATCCAAGGGCTTTCTGCTTGAATACTGTAAACAGGATTAAATAAAGTCAACCTTAGTCAAAAGGAAAAGCTGGCAACCAGTTGACAGGAAGTAAACATAGGATTATTTAAAAAAAAAAAAAACAGTGAATAAGAGTCAGGGGGACAGAAATGCACAGGAAGTAGAATGGAGGGACGTTCTGTTTGAAGAGTTTTTGAGACAGCATATAGAAAAAGACTTTTTGGGTTTCTGGCTGTGGAGAAAGGTCAGTTGGGTGCTTTCTCTGCCTCCTAGGTCTTCATTGGTAAAATTGAACAATTGAAATTTTGTTAGAAACAACACCTGTGTTCTATAAAGAACGTAGGCTGAGCAAGCCACAAGGAGCAAGCCAGTAAGCAGCGCCTTCCAAGGCCTCTGCCTGCAGGTCCTGTGTGAGTTCCTGTCCTGACTTCCTTTGGTGATGAACAGTGATGTGGAAGTGTAGGCAGAATAACCCCTTTCCTCCCCAGCTTACCTTCTAGTCATTGCGTTTCACTGCAGCAGTGAAGGAAGACAGGTACTTGTGGCAACGCTTAAAGATCTGAGTCCTATCCCCAGGAAAGGAAAAAAGCCAACTCCCCCAAATTATCTTCTGACTTCCATAAGAGTGCCCTCCAAATAAATGAAAATGATTAAGTAGTAATTAGGTACGGTGGCTCAAGCTTGTCATCCAAGATGAGGCAGGGTTATGAGTTCAAGGCCAGCCAGAGCTGTGGAACAAGACTTGCAAAAAACTAGACAAAACCAAGAAACAAGGTGGGAAGGGGATCTTACTCTTCGCTCTCCCTGCACTCCACCCAAAGATTATTCTAAATAGCTTCCTCCCTGGTCCCCTAATGTATGTATGTATGTATGTATGTATGTATGTATGTATGTATGTAGGTTTTTTAAGACAAGAGTTTGTGTAACCCTGGCTGTCCTGGAACTCTCTCTGTAGACCAGGCTAGCTTTGAACTCACAAAAGATGTGCCTGCCTCTGCCTCTGCTGTACTGGAATTATGGGAATAAAGGTGTGACCATCACCTCCCAGCTCTCCCTGATTAATTTTATTTCCAATATGGTTTTTGTGCCTGCACGAGGGCAGCAGCAGCACAGGAAGCTGAAGTAAGGTTCAATACTAACAGGCTTCCGGCTGGCAGAGTGCACAGGGCCGCACTGAGGGGCTGCAGCCTAGGGAGGTTCACAGAACAGACTCACATTCTTTCCACATTAGCTACCCAGTACTGCAGTACCCATTTTATGTATTTTAAAAGGTCAATACTGTAACTTTACCCAAGGAAGCTCACGGCTGGCAACAGAGACTTCACCAGTCCCTGGAGAAGAAAGGGAGCTAGCAGAGGAAAGGGAGTTAGGAAAAGGACAGAGATGGTACAAAGAAAGAAGAAATGTCTTTTTTGTGAGACAGGGTGTCTCTGTGTAGCCCTGGCTGTCTTGAATAAGGATGGCCTCAAAACTCACAGAAATCCACCCGCCTCTGCTTCCTGAATGGTGGGATTAAAGCCCTGCCAGCTCAGAAGGAATCTTTTATATTAACCTTTGCCCTTGCCATAACAATCAAGGGCAATGAGATACAGTGGTTAGGAGGCCCAAGAGGGAAGTCCAATCCACACTGACACGTTATAATGCTGCTGAAGTCACTTCCTATTTCTGGACCTGTGATCGCTGGAAAGGAACTGAAACCTGGGATCTCTAGAGACAAGGCTTTCCGGGTTCTGACTGTGTGTGGATGGCAAGCATCCAGAGGAGCTCCAACACAAGCCAGAAACAAGAATGTGGGAATGAGGTTGCAGGTCCGAGAGTTAAGGCTCAGGGCTGCAGAGATGGCTCAGCGAGAGCACTGACTGCTCTTCCAGAGGTCCTGAGTTCAATTCTCAGCAACCACGTGGTGGCTCACAGCCATCTGTAATGGATTCTAATGCCCTCTTCTTGTGTGTCTGAAGACAGCTACAGTGTTTTCACATATAAAAATAATAAGGAAGGTAGGAAGGAAGGAAGGTAGGAAGGAAGGAGGGTAGGAAGGAAGGAAGGTAAAAGTGTACCAGAAGAAAGGGAGGCTTGCTTGGTTTGTGGGTGGTAGGGTTTACAATTCTGCAACTCTAGCCCAGTTCAAGATAAGAAAAGGGAAAATCTTTTTTTTTTTCAAGGACAGGGTCTCACTGTTGTTCTGGATGTCCTGGAACTTGCTCTGTAGACTAGGCTGGCCTGAAACTCTGAGATCTGCCTGCCTCTGCCTCCTTCTTTGTCCTGGGCTTAAATACACGAATCACCACACCTGGTGAAAGGAGACTCTTCAACTCCCATGCCAGGGAGTGACATCCGGGTATGAGAGGTCTCCTAGGAATCGGAAGAAGACTAGGTACACGAACAGCACTCAGGACAGCATAGCAGCTCTTCCCTCTTTGACAGGTTCCTGGTACACTGTATCCTTGTCAGTCCAAGCCCAAGCCTGGGAACTAGAGAAACAGCAATTTGTCCTCAAGGGCTGCAGCACTTCAATAAACAAGATGCTGGGCAGTGGTGGCGCACACCTTTAATCCCAGCACTCAAGAGGCAAGGCAGGCAGACCTCTGAGTTCGAGGCCAGCCTGGTCCAAAGAGTGGGTTCCAGGACAGCCAGGGCTACACAGAGAAACCCTGTCTGGAAAAAAAAAATAAAACAAAAAAACTTCAAACAAACTCTAAGACTCCTGTTCTACATAGCTGAGGACAGGGGTGTGGATGAGCCATGGTACCTCTTACAGAGAAAGCTCAGGATGACCTATGCCCTATGACCCTATGGCTCCCTAGCCCAAGCTCACATTGACCCACTCAGTACCACCAAGGGTCCCAGGGAGGAAGCCCAGCAAAGACACTTAGCAGTTACCCTAAATTTGGAACCATTCTCAAGGAACCATCAAATAATTTACCTGGGCAAGGGTAATGAATGGGGAGGGAGGGAAGGAAGCCCACCCAGTGGTCTGGAGAGCTGGCCAGAGCCAGGACTGAAGCCCCCGGTAAGGAGCCCTGGCAGTTCAGCAGGTCCCAGGTTCTCTAGCAGGCAGGGGGATCCTGCCTTGCTGACCCTGCAGAGTTGGAATGCTGACATAGAGTCAGCAGGGCAACGTCTGGGGCCCTTGGAGGACAGGAAGGTACAGCATGAGGAACGATGGCCGTTCCCTACGGAAAATGGAAGATATATAGCAAAGTCTTTAATTTTGTTCTTAAAGAAAAAAAATACATACCACCAGGGTTACACACAGACTGTGGGCCTTCCTGGGCTCGCAATCCTATAATCCTGAACAAAGTACCTAGCTTAGACTTATTTCTAAAAGAGGGATAATAATGCTCAAGTCACAGTGCCACTTTAAACATGCATGTAGAACACTTAGCACACGAAGGTTAAATGGGAGCTGTTACTACTGTTAATATGACATAACAATAACACACACATTAAGGATGATGTCATAACACCTGAACTTCAACCCAGCCTTCCTGGGCTCTTGCTGAAGACTAGAGAGTGCATTGTTCGGGAGTTTCCAAGACAGTTCTTTCCTTTACTTTGCTGAACCTGAAGGTGGTCCACAGATGCATCCAACGGTGTTCTTCACGAGGTAAGATGATGCTTAAATGGGCATTTATCTAAGGCATGACCAGAGAGGCGAAGGAACAAGCCCCAAACTGAATTCTGAATGTACATGTAGGTACCTGGCAGAGAAGAAGGGACGTGAGAAACTGGTCAAGACGCTGGTAATGGAAAGGGGTGTGGCAAGCCAGTTTCCTGGGCGGTCCTCATTCAACTGTGACATTAGGAATTCTTTCCCCTTCAGAGAGGTGTCTGAGGAAAGTGGATCAACTATGGCCTTAGAAGAAAGAAGCTACAGCTCTGGTCCATCTCAAGGGAGAGGGAGACCAACATGGGTGAAGAGATGGAATAAAGATAAGCGTCCTACATATTCAAAGAAACAAGTGGTGGGAAGGGAGGAAAGGCAGGACAAGGGAAACAACCAGGAGGCCTGAGCCCCTCAGGAAGGCCGTGAAGTGAGAACGGCTATCAGAGAAGACTCCAGGTTCTCCATTTCACTGGGTCAGGGTACGGCTCAAACTGCCACCTTCTCGTGCCACTTCACCCTCAAATGGTACTCCCTCTGTTTCTGTCTTACACCCAGTCCTTTACCCTCCGGACTTCCAGCGCCGGCTCATTCTGGGGCTCCCAAGCAGCACTTTCCCTGACAGCTGTACTCTTCTCCAGTTTTCTCTGAGAACCCAGACTGGAAGTCTGCGGAGGCAAGAACAGAACCCAAAGGGCACAGGGTGTGCTCTGGCTCGGGAGATACAGACACAGAGGCTCCGCTGGCTGCTGCCTGGGTCCTGGGTCATTTGAACTCCGCTCACCTGCAGCCACAGGCTCAGTGTGCTGCCTAAGTCTTGTTTCTTCTCCTTATCCTCCTTCTTCCTCTTCTCCTCCTCCTTTTCTTTCAATTTTGTGCGAGTCAAATGTAGCCCAGGATAGCATAGTAATCATTTGTAGTCCTGGCTGGCCTCAAACTCAAAACAGTCTTCCTGTGTGTGCCACCATACCTGGCTTGCTGTGTGATCTTTAATTGTAGCACTAGGTTGAAAGATGTCTTTTCTAACCTATATTGTGCCATGAACAGACCATAAAACGCCAAAACAACAACGACAACAACAACAACAAAACCACCTGTAGCCCTTGGGCAAGAGAGATTGCTCAGCGGTTAAAAGCCCTGACTGCTCTCTTCCGAAGGTCCTGAGTTCAAATCCCAGCAACCACATGGTGGCTCACAACAATCTGTAATGAGATGTGACACCCTCTTCTGGTGTGTCTGAAGACAGCTACAGTGTACTTACATATAATAAATCCTTTTTTAAAAAAAAGCATCCCTAAGAGCATAGTGGGTCACTTGGGCTGGAGAGCATGTTGAGAGAGAGAGAGAGAGAGAGAGAGAGAGAGAGAAGCCTTGAGAGAGAAGAGGAGGCCTCAGGGAACCACCTAACTCCACTTTCTCAGAGGAAAATGGAGCCCAAAGACACAGAGAAACCTGCTCAATCATACAGAGACTCAGTGGTTTCCTCTTTAAGAGTCACAAAGAATAAATCAGCAGGGGTTTCTATAATTCACTGTCCCTTGACCTAAAGTGCTTAGAAGTTTTAAGAAGACATCCAGAAAAGTAAGGCTGGCATTTATCTTTCTGGAAGCCTATGTGAACCCCTTAGATGCCTCACTATTTAATGCTTGCTTGGTGGCTGAAGGAAAAACTGTCATACACACACACACACACACACCCCAATCCCAGTCCTTGAAGACTGAAGCCACGAACTGCAGAGAGAGGAAGGAAATCCGGTCATACTGCCAGAGGGCAATGGTCAACTTCCTGGGGTTAAGCAAGGCAATTTCGGCTCAGATGAAGCTAGGATGGGCAGGGTAAGGGACGTGAGGTGGTAAGGCCGGTAAGCGGGAAGCAATCCAAATGACTTCACTGGGCAAAGCTCCTCAGTCCATAAAGCTTCCCAGCCCAAGGCTTCTTGACCTTCCAGAGCCTTTCCGGGCCTTCTAGCTCACAATCCTCCACCTGGTGGTTCTCACCCCAATTTCTCTGAGTTTCGCAGGCGGTTTCCAGCCACCTCCGCGTTGACTCTGGGACCGCTCTCCACCCATCTGCTAATTGTGGTTCCCTGCTTCCTGGCACCACAGCCTCCCCCCGCCCCCCACCCCATGCCTGGACGCCTCCGATTTTTCCCTGCGGTGGCCTGGAGGAGCCTAGTCTCAAATAAAATGGATCCAGCCCTGGGGCTCCGAGGCTCCCGCACCGCCAGGGTGCTCGGGCCCAAGGAGCGCGTAGTCACGGCCGCCGTTGTTGTCCCAGAACTCGCGTCCGGTAACCCGGTAGCGAAGGGCGAAGAGCAGCGCACCGCCGACCGGAGGCGCGGGCAGGCGAAAGGCGAAGCGGTCAGCCCGCGGCGGGGACGGAGCTGGACCAGCGTAGGAGGCGGGCGACTCCCGCAGGCTGCGCCAGCCGTCCGCGCTCCAGCGCACGCTCACGCGCTTCTCGTAGGCCAGGTCCAGCACGCGCGCGCTCCCGGCCACGCCCAGAGGGCCCGCATCTGCGCGCTCCAGGCAGATGCGCTGCGCTTGCAGCCGGGCGGCGAAGCCCGGCTCCAGGGCTGGCTCCAGGGCGACGCGCGCCTCCTGAGGAGAGAGGGCGGGAAGGCAGGTCAGGGCGGGACTCCCGAGAGAGAAGACTGAGGCCCGGGGGCGGGGCACGGCGGGGCGCCTACCTGGAGGCCGCGGGCGCGCGGCGGGCACGGCGCGAAGTGGCGCAGGGCGTCCCTCTGTAGTTGCACCTGCACGTGGCGGGGCACCCGGGGCGGTTCCCCCGGGCGGAAGCGCCGGACTACGGCCAGCTCCAGCCCCAGCGCGTCGGCGAAACGCACTCTCTTGCGAGTGTCAGGGCTGCGGCTGCGGGCTGTTCGCGCCCCGCCACCACCCGCGGGCGCAGAGCGGGCCCTGCGCCCCCGACCCGGAACGTGAGCCCGCGAGCGGGCACCCGGCCGGGTCCCGCCCTCCCCGGGCTCCTCCTCCGACTCCTCCTCGAGGCTGGGCCGCTGGCTGCGGTAGTACGCCCGCTCGGTCAAGGCTGCTATAAAGCTCAGGTTGCGGGGGATGTCCGTGCGCGGTGGCCGCTCGTGGGACATGTCACCCCTACGCCCCAGCGGGGCCAGCGCACAGTGCCCGGCGCGTCCTCGCTCTCCTGCCGGCTCTGTGTCCGAGCATAAGGTGTAGGGCTGGCTGCTCAGCAGCTGCTGGCTGTGGACTCTCCTTGCTGTCACCCCGCGTACCCTGCCCGCTCGGTTTTCTTGACCATCTTTCCCTTCCTTTGGCGGCCAGCCCGGGTGTCAGACTATCCGTCCTGCTTGCTTCCAGCTCTCTGCTCTGAGCGTGCGCTCAGCGGCGCTCACCCTTCGGTTCTGCGGGCCTCGCTGACCCGGCCCCCGCCCACAGCCCTCTGACAGGTGGCTGGTATCCATCTTCACTGCTGCACCAGGGGGCGGGACTGCCTCCATCCTTGGGGTCCCAGATGAGCTACTTCTGTATAAGAAGGGTTAAAGCGGGAAGAAAAGAGTAATCTATCTTTCTTTCTTTCTTTCTTTCTTTCTTTCTTTCTTTCTTTCTTTCTTTCTTTCTTTCTTTCTCTTTTTCTTCTCTTTCTTCCTTTCTTTTCCCCCACGGAAAAATTTAAAAGCCGAGGGTTTAACTCTGCTTAGAGCTCAGTGTTTTCTTAAAGCCAGGCTCCAGGTTTGAGACCCGGATGGTGATGGGTGTAGTGATAGAAAGGACACGAATCCTAGATAAGAGTCCTAAGTAGAAGACTCAAAAGGATGAGCAGTGGGTGGCCCAGGCTCACTGGCTCCTGAGGAAAGTAATGAGAACACTTAGCTTCCAGTCTATGTCCACTGTTGTTTAGCTGCGTGACCTTGAGAAAGGAAGAACTTCTTTGGACCTTGTTTTTTTTCCCTCATTTAAAAAAAAATAAAAATAATTCTGATCTCTAACTGTAAATCTTTTCAAGCATGAAGACTGTTTCTGATTCATGGCAATTTTTATACGTGGTAGGTCTTCTAGTTACTGAGTTGAATGTCCATGAAGGACACACGACAGGCTATCTTACATTTTATTTTTGAAAAACCCACTGGTGACAATGGTATATAAAATGTTTTCTAACTTCTCTACCGATCTTTTTTTTTTTTTTTTTTACAAACATTTGTTTCATTTTCAATTATCTGTATGGTGTTTGGGGTTACATATGCAGGAATGCAGGTACCCACAGAGGCCAAAGAGGGACATCAATAGCCTAGAACTGGCATTACAGGTAGATGTGAGCTGGTATAAGTGGGTACTGAACACACGTGCTCTTAACTGCCGAGTCAGCGCTCCTGCCTCTATAGAGTTTTGTAATACAGAACACTAGGCATTATTATAGTATTTATAATGGCTACAAATATTACAGATGAGAAAATTGAGAGAGAGAGGGAAAAGATCCTTTCCCAGGGAGCGTCACACAGTTACCAATTGTGGAGCTAGGGTTAGTACCTCAGCAGCCAAACTCTAGAGTACACTCTCCTAATCATTTAGTTTTATACAACATTAAAACATAATTGATGCCAGGCAGTGGTGGTACACGCCTTTAATCCCAGCACTTGGAAGGCAGAGGAAGGTAGATTTCTGAGTTCGAGGCCAGCCTGGTCTACAGAGTGAGTTCCAAGACAACCAGGGCTACACAGAAAAACCCTGTCTCAAAAAAAAAAAAAAACAAAAAACCCATAATTGATAATAATGATAATACTAGTATTTTCGTTAAATGATGTTAGCATCTAATAAAGAAGTGGATAATCTGAGACTGGAAGGATGGTCCATGGTAAAAGAATGCACTGCCACAGGGGACCTAGTGCCATTGCCTGGCTTCTGAGGACACCTGAATTCACATGAGCATCGCTCACGATTGGACACACACACAAGCACGTAATTACAATTTTTTTCTTTTTACAATTTTTTTAAAAAAAAGTTTTAATGGGCTGGGCATGGAAGTTCACTCCTTTAATCCCAGCACTTGGGAGGCAGAGGCAGGCGGATTTCTGAGTTGAGGCCTGCCTGGTCTACAGAGTGAGTTCCAGGACAGCCAGGGCTACACAGACAAACCCTGTCTTGGGGGAGGGGGGGGTCCAGTCTGGTTTATAGAGTGAATTCCAGGATAGCTAGGGCTACACTGAAAAACCCTGTCCTGAAAACCCAAAATAAATAAATAATTAAATAAATAAGTAAATAATAAAAATGGGGCCAGGCATAGTGGTACAGGTGCATAAGTTTAATCCCAGCACTCAAGAGGCAGAGGCAAGTCAATCTCTGTGAGTTCAAGGCCAGCTCTGGTCTACATGAGTTCCAGGACAGTTATGTAGAGAGACCTTGTCTTGAAATGGGGGGGAGGGGGGAAAAGGGGAGAGAGAAAGCAGGGAAGGAAGGAAAGAAAAAATTATTATAGAACAAATAAAATCTCTAAATTTACTTATTTATTTGCAATGTTGGGGTTTGAACCCAGGGCCTTATACCTGCTGGGCAAACACTCTATCACTGTGCTCATGAAGTCTCTAAATTTTTAACAGGATGGATTAACAAAACAACAGAACTATACAAGGGACTCAGCTGGGCCTAAAGAGAGACTTACTGCTATGTTATTATTGTACAGTTCACTCCTGTGTGTTTTTCACAGCAGCATTAAACATACCACTAGCTAGGACTCACTTTAGAAACCATATAGAGTTGTGTTTCTTCATTCACACATAAAATGCACGGACATGCTTTGTGTCTTAAGCTATAAAATAATTTGTCAGTGTTGGTGGTTGCTCGGGGCGATCAATGGAAGAAAGAACGACTACAGGATGAATCCAGGCTTCTTAGCAACAGGGGAACCACCTCTGTGGGACTGAACCCCAACGCCCTCCTAGAAGCTCTTTGTTGTTGCTGCTGTTGGATTTTGTTTTCTGAGACAAGTTTCTCTGTGTAGCCCTGGCTGTCCTAGAACTAACTCTGTAGACCAGGCTGACCTCGAACTCAGAGATCCACCTGCCTCTGCCTCCCGAGTGTTGAGATCAAAGGCATGTTTTGCACCACTACACTCAAAATTTTGAAGCTCTTTTTAATAAAGAATATATGTAATAAAAAATAACATATATTAAACAGAGTTAGTACAAGTTAGACATTTAACTTGGGTATGTTATTTTATTTTAATATACTTGTGCCTTTTGTTAAATTGTTACGTTTCTGTTGTTTTTCTATGTTAGTTTTTTAAGGCTGTTCTAATGAAAAACAAAATTGATGGTTCAAAAAACAAAAACAAAAGGAAGTTTAACAGGCCAATTTCCTCACACCAAAACTTCTTATCTGATCTAGAGGCCACCCAGAAAGAGCCAGGGCCTAAGCAATTCTCAGCCAGGGGAAACTTCCGGGTTTGCCACACCCTCTCCAAAAGCTCTGAGAAACATTCAAAGGAATAAGCCCATAAAATCACGGATAACAATCGCTGACAAAAGGCTACGTCAAAGCTTAGGTGCCAATCACTCCAGCTTCCTGCCTGATACCAACAGTTTAGCTAAAATTCTGTAACAATCACTGTACACGGATTAATATTACAATTAGGCAGCGTAAGGGATCTTCTGTGCGCTGGTGAAAGAACGCGGCATTGAAGTAAAGCCAAGGAGGACCCCCACTAGTGTGTGGCCTGGAGTTTATGGCAGTCTCTACTGCCTTGTCTACAGCTGGAGCTACCATGTTTGGCTTTGTACTGTGAGGCTGGGAAGATCTCTGAGGTATATAGCTTGGGACTCTGAGATTCTCACTTTGATCTTCTAGCTGCTCACACTGAAACAGAATCCTTCTTCCAAATTTTTTTTAAATAGTTTTTTGAGACAAGTTTTCTCAGTGTAAAAGCCCTGACTATCCTGGACTTACTTTGTAGACAAGGCTGTCCTTGAACTCACAAAACTCCATCTGCCTCTGCCTCCTGAGTGCTGGGATTGAAGGAGTGTGCCACCATGCCTGGCATAAGTCTTTATTTCTTAAACAGCAGATCTTTAAACATCTGACTGGAACTGCTCAGAGATTGGCGGGAGGTGTCAAATGATTCATTTAGTCAACATGTGCTGATCACTTATTTGGCCATGAAGACACAAATGTGAATAAAACAGTTCTGGCTGTCGAATAGCTTAAAAATAAAAGGTCAGTTGGAAATATATTAGTGACTCTTAAGACCAGTAATAAAAACAAATTCAGTGTGGAGCACACTCCTTTAATCCCTGCACTAATCAGGAGGCGCAGAAGGTTCATAAAGGTTATCTTCATCTACATAGTGAGTTCAAGGACAGCCTGTACCCCACTACAAAATAGTCTTCCCCTAGAGTATTTATTTCTGGTCACTTTCTTAGACTATACCATATTGCAAATTAAAACCTTAAACTATATTGTTAAGGACTAAATAACCACTGCCTTTCTGATAGTACCACAGCCATTTTGAAAAAAATTTCTTTTTTGGTGGGGGGGTTTCAAGACAGGGTTTCTCTGTATAGCCCTGGCTGTCCTGGAGCTCACTCTGTAGCCCAGGCTGGCCTCAAACGCAGAAATCCGCCTGCCTCTGCCTCCCAGAGTGCTGGGATTACAGGCGTATGCCACCACCGCCCGGCAACTTCCATTTTTGATAGCTGTCAAATGGTTTAAGTTTCCAAGACCTCCCTGAGTAACTGACATTCTGGTTGGCTACTTGAGACATGACCGCTAGGCAAGTCTCCTCACCACAGCTGAATACCAACCAACGGGAGCAAGATAAGTGTACCCCAAAGACATGTTCCTAAGGAGGTCCCCTATCCCTAAACCCTGAGTGGTAGAATAACTTGGCACACCTGTTTGTGGATTTTAGGCTTAAAATCAGTAGGCTGGGATCACAGTCTCAGCTCCCAAGTCTGATCAGTCAGTCTCAAGGTGTGTTTTCAATAAACTGTCCCTGCTTGATTGAAATCAGTGTCCATGTGGTTTGTGGGCGATTCCTGTACCCCAACAAGATCTGTCTCTAAAAACAAATGGGGGCGTCTTGCTGATGGCATGATCAGTGTAAGAACAAAGGAAAAATGAGGTAGGTGGGCTGATAGACCTATGCAGGCCTGGGACGGGCTGGGTGTTCAGGGTAGAGAACTGAGCGGGGCTCAGAAATGCTGTGGATTCCAGCGGTAAGAACCGTGCTGACTGCCAAAGGGAAGAGGTCATCGTGAGGCGTAACAGGTCAAACTGATTAGACTGAAGTCCTAGCTTCTCTCCTTGGATGTGTGGATTTGGGTAAATGGTTTATTTTTTCCAAATCTCAGCTTCCCTTTTCAAGGAATAAGGATTAAGTAGCCTCAGGAATGAGGTGAGAATAAAAATTATACATATGAAGAAAGGTCTGTAGCTCATACCCGCAATACCATCTGGACTGCTGTCATAGACAGATTGTGAGTTCAAGGTCAGACTGACCTACAAAGATCAGAGAGGGAGAGGGTGAGGGAGAGGGAGGGAGAGAGAGAGAGAGAGAGAGAGAGAGAGAATGAGCACAATCAGTTCCTATAATGGACTGTAACTGTGATCACTGTGGCTTCTCTGGTGACCATACAAACAAGTGGGAACATCAAGGTTTAGTGGGAGAAGCAAGGGGAAGTAACAAGAAAGAACTGAGGGAAAGAAGCGTAATTGGGTTGCCTCTTTCTGGCCTTAGCTGGAGTCCCAGAAATGGCAATCTTCGGGAGGCCTGGGTGAGGGGAGAGGGGGGAGGTGGGAGGATCTACCCGCGTGCTGACTGCCCTCCTGTGGATCTGCTGCAGGCAGAAAGCGTGCCCTGGAAACTTGCTCTACAGAAATATGTCATCATATATTATATATGTGTATATTATAAATATGTATATGGAATATATAAAAATATTTACATAGCCAGGCAGTGGTGGTGCACGCCTGTAATCCCAGCACTTGGGAGGCAGAGGCAGGCAAATTTATGAGTTCGAGGCCAGTCTGTTCTACAGAGTGAGTTCCAGGACAGCTAGGGCTACACAGAGAAACCCTGTCTCAAACAAAACAAAACAAAACAAAAATTTACATAAACTAAACCGATATACTTTATACTTATATTAATATTGATACATTTATAAATTGTATAACATATGCTTATACTTGTAAATACATGTTATATAAATATATTGTATATGAATATATAAAAGCATATACTTATATAGACATGTGTATAAATAAATGTATATATAATCAATCCATGCATATGTGAATATAGATATATGTAGTCTGTAAAACAGGCATTAACCCAACATTGGTAACCTATACAGGTTAGGGAGGGTGTGTAAGATTAGTAAGCTTGTATCAATTTGTGCCTTTTATTTATTTATTTTTTTAAATAATACGAGTTAATTCATGTGGTCGGTAAAAAAATTAAAAGAAAATCAGTCTTATTACAAAAGATGAAGATTGCGTGTGGACACTGTAAACCAAGGCCTGTCTCCTTGATACCTAGCTGCAACTACAGCCCAGGAAGAGCCCACTGCATCAGAGGTCCGGAGGGGAAGTATTTTTGTGTTTTGTGTCCTACTAGTCCCACAGGAGCAAGGCGTTGTTCCCAGCTTAATAGGACCTGCTCTTCTTTTCCTAGGCATGCAATCCAAGCTGGAAAGTTCAACAAGTGCATGAGCAGAAGAGCCCTTCCGGAAATGCTGAATTTGCACGGAGCTGCTGAGGCCCGGTGTGTTTCTCTGAGTACGCAGCGGGCTCAGCAGGCAGTCGGCACAGGTCACTACCGCCTCTGACCAGCCCTTCAATGGCCCTCTCTTCCCGGAGTTGTGGCTCTTCCCAGCCCTGCCTCCCGGCCCCGCCCCTCTCTCTGGACGCATCTCTGTGTCCCATCATCACCCGGCGCCGGGCCCTCCCTCCCAGCCCTCCCCTCCTCCCTCCTTCCTTCCTTCCCTTCCTCCCTCTCTCCCTCCCTCCCTCCCAGCTCCTCCACCAGGAAACAACCGGATTCCGGATCCCGGCTGCGGCCTGACCCGTGAGATTCCTTAACCTGGCTGGCAGGCGGGGTTGGAAACCAGCTAAGGGTGGGAGAATGGGAGGAGCTGGGCCTTTGGGCTGCTCTTGGGGGAACCGGGAATAGAGATGGTGTCGGCAGGAAGCCTGTGGTCCCGGGTTTCCCGTGAGGGCAGTCTTTAAACATGGAATCGGCCCCACAGCTGGCAAAGCGTTGGAGGTAGGGGCCCAATCCCCGGCGCTGCAGTTCCAGTTCTTTCCGGGCCAGACCCAGATCCCTGGCCTTTTCCACCTAGTTCTCTCTCCCTCCCCTTTTCAGGGCTCCACTCTAGCCGGGAGGATGAGAGGCCTCAGCTGGGGGCTCCCTGCCACCAGCACTGGGTCCTAAGAGCTGCCATCCAGGCTGGGTAAGTGTCCTCTTCCTTTCTGCCCCATTACAGCTCTAGGCTTTTCCCGTCTTTCTATTCAGCCCTTATCTCCTCCCTATCTTGTGCTTCTGCCAACATCTTCACATCATGCTTCTAGGGAGGTCTTAAGCCTCTTCCTGTAGCCAAAAAGGGGTGTGTGTGTGTGTGTATGTGTGTGTGTGTGTGTGTGTGTGTGTGTGTAGAGGTGTCATACAGCTGGTGTCGTCGTATGAAAGGAATCTGAAGTAGTCTAAAAATAAGATTTCTTGTTGCACACTTAATTTGACATGTTATACGTGGCCAGCTGCTTACGCTCTGACACCCCCCCCCCCCCCGACTTAAATCCTTTGCTCTTACTTGTCCCTGCCCAGTGGCCTCTGAGTATTTCACCTAGCTCAGGGGCTTGATCAAATAGGAAATGTCCCTTTTTGGTCTGTCAATAATTCTCATATATTTATGTCAGTCTGTCATCCTTGCCCCTTTCAGCCGCCCGGATGGCGACCCCAGCCTCAGCCCCAGACACACGGGCTCTAGTGGCTGACTTTGTAGGCTATAAGCTGAGGCAGAAGGGTTATGTCTGTGGAGCTGGCCCTGGGGAAGGCCCAGCAGCCGACCCGCTGCACCAAGCCATGCGGGCTGCTGGAGACGAGTTTGAGACCCGCTTCCGGCGCACCTTCTCTGACCTGGCCGCTCAGCTACATGTGACCCCAGGCTCAGCCCAGCAACGCTTCACCCAGGTTTCCGATGAACTTTTCCAAGGGGGCCCCAACTGGGGCCGTCTTGTGGCATTCTTTGTCTTTGGGGCTGCCCTGTGTGCTGAGAGTGTCAACAAAGAAATGGAGCCACTGGTGGGACAAGTGCAGGATTGGATGGTGACCTACCTGGAGACACGCCTGGCTGACTGGATCCACAGCAGTGGGGGCTGGGTAAGAAGTTTCTCAATTGCTGCTCTCCGCATCCCTCTGCAAAGTTGGTCTTTGTGGGAAAATGGGGCCTCTGGTGGGAGACTGGGGTTGTGCTGGGAAGGGCTGAGTTCCCCTATCTAAGTTGAATCAGACTGAGAGCATCAAGCTAACGGTTCTTCAGGGCTGCCCTGCAGTAATCGCTGGATGGGGTTCAGGGTCCCAAGCAGAAGACTGGATGGAGAGCCTTCAGAGAAAAGTTGTGACCCCTAAGCACATAGTATGGGTGGTGGGGTCAGTCAGGGACGGGTCGTGGCTAGGCAAGCCTTAGCAAAGGATGCCAGTTCTGAACGGAACTTTATTGCCATGGAAGGGGTGGGGCTGACTTCATGGAGACAGTGCAGAGGAGTCGGGGAGGGGCTTCTGTGGGGCTGGTGGGCAGTAGAGCTCTGGCTGGAGCAGCTGGGTGTGGGGGCAGTGCTCACGGTGGATGGAACTGGAACTCTTCCTCCCCTCTTCTCTCCACTATCCTTTCCTGATATCCCTTTCTCCTTTCTCTACTTCCCTTCTCTCCCACAGGCGGAGTTCACAGCTCTATACGGGGACGGGGCCCTGGAGGAGGCGCGGCGTCTGCGGGAGGGGAACTGGGCATCAGTGAGGACAGTGCTGACAGGGGCTGTGGCACTGGGGGCCCTGGTAACTGTAGGGGCCTTTTTTGCTAGCAAGTGAGAAAGTCTAGGGCCAGGTGGGGCTAGGTGTGGCTAGGGGCCAGGAGAGCTGGAACACTAGAGAATGCCCTTGGAAGAAACGGAACAGAGAAAGGCAGGGGAAGGTGGTGTGTGTGGGGGAGCCACCAGTGTGGGAGCCAAGCATGCCAGGCAGGTGGCAGGGAGAATGAGTTGGAAACATTAAGGAATGTTTCAAGGCCAGGAACCCAGAGGGTGGAGTCATCCCACGGCGGGGGGAGGTGGGAGAAATCATGCCTACGTCTTGGGCACACAGTACCCGGAACGTGGCTGGTAGCTCCAAGGACGGGGAGCTTACTTAAAAGATCTGTGTCTCCACTAGATGGATGGGATTTAGGGAGCCTAGAATTCACCTCCCTTTGGAATGGAAGCTTGGTGATCAGGTGACTGGATGAGATGGCGGTGGCTGTGGGCTGCATGGGCACACCTGTGCATGTGCACATGCAGGCATGGTCCTGTGCATGCTGGGCTGTTTGTCAGATCTGGTGATGGGGTACTTAGAGAAAACATTCCTTCTTGCGGTGGCAAGAACAAGGGCCAGTTCACTGCCCTTCTCCCTCTGCCCCTCCCCAGACTTTACGCCTCCAGGCTGAGGGAGGAGCACTATCTAGACTGGGGCTCTGGTACTACTAGAAGTTGTTGGCAGGGCTTTGGAGAGAAGAGTTCTGCAGCTGGCCTTGTTCTTCATCACCCCCTGTTGTGTGCATCTGCACCCGCACCCAGGCTGACAAAGGGTAAGGCTGTGTGGAGCCTGGGTGGGGCGGAGTGGTGGTAGTTGGATTTGCCTGTCACCTTCCCCTCCAACGGTGGCACAAGGGTGCCTAAAGTGTTGCCTGTTTCTAGGACCTCTCTATCCAGCTGAAACTCAAAATTGGGGCTCTAATTTTCCTTTAAAAGATACGGGCATAAATGCTGATCTAGAGTCAGCTTAATTCCTGAGCTGTCTCAGTGAGACTGCCTATCACTGTCTTGAGAGGACCGTTCCAGCTCTGAGGCCCTTGGGAGTGATGGGGACAGGTACTCCTTGACTGGCCTGTTCTGTGTGGTGGAATTGGCGCTGCTTTATCAGGGGCCAGGGATATGGGTTCTAGAGTACCTGCCACCACCTAACACGTTTTCTTTTGAAGCCATGCTCTTTGCATAGGTTGTGTTGTCAACACTTGAGTCTCTGAAGATGGTCATGTTAGAACTCACAGTCCAGTCCCATAGAACAAATCTGGACTCTAGCTTCTTCTTTTGAGGGAGAAATTATTCACTCCAAATGCATGCCCTGAGCCAGACCTCACCGCTGCACTTCCCAAGGTGCTAACATTGCTGCTCTTTAATGCCGACTCCGTTCCCAGTGCTCTAGAACCCTACCTGCCTATCCGAGCGAGCGAGCGAGCGAGCGAGCCAGCGAGAGAGCCCTGACTGGCTTGGCTAGGCCAGGCCACAGCTGCCTCGCTTGTCTCTTCACTCGGTCCTAGAATGTGGCATCGATTGTGCTTGCTAGAATGTGGGACCAAATTGGCCTCAGGTGTTTTAGTACAGACTTTTGCTTTTGAGAGAAGGTTGCACTTTTTAACAGTGTCTATGGGGGATGTGGGAGACTGCATGTGCCAGTTGGTCTGTTTTGAGGGTGACGATCTAAGACACTCGGAGCTGTCTGTGGCAAGCAGTTGGAGTGGGGGGATCTGACTTGCTCAGGACAAACTAGGCCAGTGGTTTTCAAACTGCTTGGCAGGGCCCCGACATGCCCTAGGGGTTGTCTCAGGAGTCCTTAGGGAGAAGAGAGAGTGGAGGGCCTGGACAGTTTGCCCTCAAACAGAACAGCTCCCCTTGTAGCTGTCTTACGTATCGGGGTTCAGGGTAAGATTTATTTGTGGTAAGGGCTTTGCTGCTGAAAAATGTTAGAAAACCGCTGACTAGACCATCAGCTCCATATGGAGCCCTGCTCCTTGAAGTTCAGGGAAGACTCTCTGCTCTGCCCTTCCCATGGGACACCTACCCAAGATAGCATTCCTGGGGGCCTTTAGCAAACAGGAGCAGGGGACCAGGGTCAGGTTACCAGCAAGCTCTGCTCTCAAGCCTTCAGACAGGTGGAAGGAGAGGCTGTGTTATGATAGGCTAAAGGGTTGATCTTGGTCTGGATTCCCAGAAGCTTAGCTTAAATGGGACCACAGTGGAGAGTTGTGACCTATTTTGCCCTTCCTTCTAAGGGCCAGTGGAAACCCAGAGACTCTTCTGTCAGGGAAACCAGGGACTGTCTTTTAGAGCCATATAGTTCCTTGGGATTAGCTCTTGGCCAAGAAGGCTGAGTATGGCTCCCAGACTTTAAATCCATTTCATTTTTTAAATGAGGGAAATGGATATAATTTTTCAGATATTAAGTAGGTGGAGAGGATGTTCTCGCTCCCCAAAGCCCAAAGGGACAAATAGGGACTTTGCTTAGGCCAAGGCAAGAGCGGAAGTGGGCACTCATCCTGCAGCTATCACTCCCACTCCCCACTTACACTAGGGCATACATATACTATTTTACTTTTTTAAATCATAAACGGCAGGAGAACAGATTTGGTTAGTTTAGAAGAGAAAAAGCTCTATAAATATAAATATATATTCCTGTATTTTTATTTAATAATTTATAAATGCCAAGTTCATTTGACTTTTATTTTTGTGTAATATGTAATGGTCGTATTAAAAAATAAATAAATAAAGCCCAGAAATTTAATGAGAAGTACTGAACAGGGTTTTGTGACTTCTATACTGTAC
This sequence comes from Apodemus sylvaticus, assembly GCF_947179515.1. Taxonomy (NCBI): domain Eukaryota; kingdom Metazoa; phylum Chordata; class Mammalia; order Rodentia; family Muridae; genus Apodemus; species Apodemus sylvaticus. Next base: position 72,853,652 of record NC_067479.1, on the reverse strand, counting down.
AGCCTGGGTTTTAGCACTTTCCTTAGCCAGTCATTTATGACTATGACCTTGCTAAGGGGAATAATTGGAGTTAGAGGGTTTGGGGAAAGAAAGTATTGAGGTCAAAACAAAACAAACCCCACCTACCCCACCCCTGGCCTAATACCCAAACCTAAGAACTCTATACCAGCTCTGTCCTCCAGAAGGCGCAGGCACATACGATAGGTACATCTGAAGCCCTGCACACAACAATCCCTCCTCAAATATCCTGGCTTGGTGTGGTGGCAAACAGCTGCAGTCCCAGTAGTTAGATAGGAAGGTGAGCCACCAGGTATATAGTGAAGTCAAGGCTTCGTGAGACCTTATCTCTAAACAGCTGATGTAAAGCAAAAGGGTAATTAGTGCATGGAGGCTGGTTTGTTTTTTTGTTTTTTGTTTTGTTTTGTTTTGTTTTTTTGATTTGGTTTTTTCGAGACAGGGTTTCTCTGTGTAACCCTGGCTGTCCTGGAACTCACTCTGTAGACCAGGCTGTCCTGGAACTCAGAAATCCGCCTGCCTCTGCCTCCCAGAGTGCTGGGATTACAGGTGTGTGCCACCACTGCCCGGCGAGGTTGTTCTTAAGTAATATTCTCAAATACAAAAGCTAGGCTGTGAACTCAGCTCTGAGTTTCTTGGCAGCCAAAGCAATCTGGAAAACAGTGAGATTCAAAGCTGTATAGTTACTCAAGAGGCAGAGTTTTCTGAAAAGATACTTAGTGACAGAATTGATAGCAAATAGAATAGTTTATATCTCTGTCCATTTACAAATGCCAAGTGGGGATCCAGAAGGCCTTAGGTTTGTCTATCAGCCTCGTTATAATTCAGACTAATATGTTCCTTTATAGTGGTCTGATTACTAAGTTTTAGTAATCCAAAGGGACAGATGACTGTTTTCTTTATATAGTTCTGTGTAAATGTGACTCATATAGATGACACCTTTAATAAAGTTGGGCCACACTTAGTTACAATTTCTGACCACTGAGGTTGGGTTAGGGTAGTCCTTGCTCATGCTGTAAATCTCTCACACCTCAGGAGCAGGACTTTAATTGTAGATCTGGCTGGGAATACATGTAGCCAAGCCAGCCTGACTGCAAGGTAAGACTCATTGTCAGGAGAAAGAACAAAACTGAAACCTTACAGTTTCCCTCAATTGGGTACATCATAGATATTCTTCATCAAGTTTTTGTTTGCTTTTTCTTTGATTTTTTTGTAGCTTGTAGCCCAGTGTGGGTTCAGACTGACTGTCGAGATTCCAGGTGTGTGCAAACAGGTCTGGCTGAATTCTTTGAAAATTAAAACAAAAACAAAAACAAACAAATAAAAACCCTAATGTGGTTATGGGGAATAACCATAAAATAATAATAAATAACTAATCAATAACCAATAAATAATAAAAAACACAACCCAAAGCTGAATGTGGTGCTGCCAGTTTATAATTCCATCTTTTAGAGGACATAAGAGGCAGGATTGGTGCCACTGTGGCTTATATGAGACCCTGTTCAACACACACACACAGGGACAACAGAGATTTTGACCAGAAAGCATAATATAATGGATACATGGATGCTTCTCATTCATCATTCAACTCTAGAGAAAATGTTCAATATTTTCTGCATATTTAACACAGTTCTGGGCTGACAGGCAAAGGGAGTGGAAGACACAGCTCAGCTTCAACGTTGTTCTTACACTCCAGTAGGGGATCAAACAAACAAATCTCATAACTATGTTAGAAAGCAGTAAATAATACTATGAGGAAAGATGCATGTTAACACACACCTTTCATCATAGTGTTAGGGAGGCAGCCTCCAGGCAGCTCTGCAAGTTCAAGGCCAGCCTAACTGACCTACGTGTGAGACCCCATCTATAGATATTTTTAAGTAAGAAGATCAAGAGTAGAAATATGTAGATACTCTAATTGTAAATCAAATGGTCAGGGAAACCCTCCTGTCCAAGATGACAAGTAAAACCATGAGTTATGGTATAATTGAAGATACCTATTAGCACATAAACATTTTTTTATTTTCCTATAAAACTATAAGTTAGAAAATAGTATGTGACAGTATGAAGACTCACACTTTATCTGTGTGAACCTCCTGATTTAAATGAAGACTTCAGCAAGAGCAGACGAAGATGCCATTTGTGGTTTTGTTTGGTGGATAGGTTTTGTTCATTCTGCTGTCAGTATTTTTTGATTGGGGGGGGGGGATAGTAAGTATAAGCATCTGACAGAGCAACTGAAAGCAAGTTTTTCAGATAAAAAGTGAGCCAGTCAAGCCCCGTGATGGGCCTATGCACTTTCAGTCTCAACATTGAGGGATGGGAAGGGTCACTGAAAGTTGGAGGTTGATCTGTCTAGATAGTGAGTTGTGAGCCAGCCAGGGCTACATAGGCAGACCCTTTATCAAAACATTAGCCACTCAGTGGGCTGGCATGATGACCTAGTGGGTAACAGTGCTTACCACTGTGCCTGGCAACCCGAGTTCAGGCTTGGACGGTGGAAAGGGTCTACTGAGTCTAGCAAGTGGTCCTCTTTCCTCACACAGTGCCATGACATGTGTTCCCTTCAAATAAATAAGTATAAAAAGAAAAGATGAAAGTTAGCTAATCAGCTGAGCTCTTAGAGAAATGGCTATAAGAGTCCTTGCTGCTCAATTAGAGGAGTTCAGATCCTCGGATCTGTGTCAGGTAGTTCAAACCTCCAGTTCCAGGAGATTATAAATACCTCTGCTTTCTGTGGGCACCAGAACATAGACCCATACATGAACAAAATGTTTTAAAAGTTATCCAGTCAAAACTGAAATGAAGCAGCCTGGTAGAAGCTCTTTCACATTCAAATGCGACCTCACTTCTGTACTAGGTCTGATCTAGGAAGTTAATGCAAGCTAGGTCAGACCACACCAGAAGATACCAGGATCTTTCTAAAATAGACACGAAAGGCTGGGCAGAGAGTGCAGCATTCTGAGTGCTTACTGTCCTCACAGAGGACCTGGTTCACATCTCAGCACCCATAGAACAGCTCACAACTACCTGTACACAGTTCCCGGGAATCTGATGCCCTCTGGCTTTTGTGGGCTCCTGCATTTAAGTGCTACACATAAATTCACACCAGCACACATATACATACATAGAAAAATAATCAGTCTTTAAAAATAGCATAAGGCTTCAAGTCTTATGCCAGCACTGTCCAGTGAAATATAACGCAAGTCACAAAAAGGTTTTACATATTTTTAGAAGCCTCATTAAAAATGTAAGAGAATGCCTTTAATCCTAGTATTAGGAAGGCAGAAGGGTGGTTGGGGATCCTCACTCTGTAGCTGTGTAGCTCACTACGTCCTGAAACACACTATGTAGACCAGGCTGGCCTTGAACTCAATGAGATCCACCTGTCTCTGGGTCCAGCCCCACCCCCCTTTTCTTTGAGACAGGGTCTCATGTAGCTCAGTCTAGCCTCAGCTTTCCTATATAAGTGAGGCTGGCCTTGAACTCCTGATGCTTCTGCTCCCCCACCCACCAAGTGCTAGGAATTCAGGAGTAGGTTATGTTATCACACCAAACTCTGTAGGGTATTTTGTTTTTCAAGATGTTAAAAAATGTGTATGTGTGTGGGAGAGTATGTGCATGTATGTTAGTACCTGTGGAAGTTAGGTGGAGTGAGCATGTGGGTGCTGAACTCAGGTCCTCTGTAAGAATACCAAGACTCCTGTGGCTTTTGAGACAAGGTTTCTCTGTGGCCTGTCTGTCCTGGAACTCGATCTATAGACCAGCTGACCTCAAACTTACAGAGATCCACCTGCCTCTGCCTCCCCAGTGCTGGGATTAAAGGTGTTTAGCTCTATTAACTCACCGTGCAGACTGGTCTGGAACTCCTGTTTTCCTGCTTTATCTTCTCAAGTACTAAGATTACATGTGTGTGTCACAATGCTGAGAAAATAATAACCTGAGGAAGCTGAGGGAGGAGGAGCTCAGGTTTCTGGTCAGACTGGTAATAGTCTCAAAAACAAAACAGACTGCAGGGCGTGGTGTCCCACGCCTTTAATCCCAGCACTTGGGAGGCAGAGGCAGGCGGATTTCTGAGTTCGAGGCCAGCCTGGTCTACAGAGTGAGTTCCAGGACAGCCAGGCCTACACAGAGAAACCCTGTCTCGAAAAAACAAAAAACAACAACAACAAAAACCAGACAGGCAATGGTGGTGGTGCATGCTTTTAATCCCAGCATTTGGGAGCTAGAGGTAGGCAGATCTTTTGAGTTTGAGGCCAGGCTGGTCTACAGAGAGAGTTCAAGGAAAGCCAGGGCTACACAGAGATCCTGTATCAAACAGCAAAATTACTAGATAGGCGTGGCAGAACACACCTTTAATCCCAGAGTCTAGGAGGTAGAGGTGGGCGTGGCTGTGTGAGATTAAGGTCAGCCTTGACTATATAAATTGAGCTTCAGGCCAGCCAGAGTCAGTCAGTGAGATCCTTTCTTGGAACAACACCATCACCACACGACCCTTAGTTAGCAAACCCTTCAAATTTTGAATTGGTCGGAATCAGTATAAGAGACCTTTCTTTGGAACTTATTTAGTGCCTGACTTCGGTGATCAACTTTAGTTCAGATGAATCCTCAGCAACAGTATGACTCTTCTTCCAGCTCCCAAGATTCTGAGGTAAGGAATGCAACAGTGGGTGTAATGAGCCATACTTCTGACTTTGCTTTGCTTAAAGAGATTCCTTTTTGTCCCACTCCCCTATTGCAACCAAGTTAACCTTTCTGGTTGTGTTTGGATGATTCTACCCCTCAGACTTGTAGTTTGGTCTGTCTTCAAAAAGTCCTCTTGCAGACTTAGCATTACTGTAATTTCTATAAATGTGTGGGATTTCTTCTGGAGTTGGTATCATACTACCTTCTCCAGGGCCAGATCCTTATGGTTATTTGAAGGTGCAGATCCGTCTTGAGAACCTGAATGGAGGATTTCCTCTGGGGTCTTCAAAGGTGTTTGGAAGCTAGGAAATTACACCTAGAAATTGCAGTCACCCAATAATCACACATGTGTACTCTGCTAAGTGTATCACCATTAATGGATACAAATATAAACAGGTCTTGACCCATTATGTGCAGGCACTCCACCTAGTTAGGAAGCAGCACAGAATGGTTAAGTAGAAACAGAATGTGCAGTGGACATAGGCCCACTTGTTTCAAGATAGAATGAGAAAGCTGGTGGAAGGCATTCTTACTGAGGTGGTTTGGTTTAGGAGAAACTGCACACGAAGGGCTAAATCATCCCTTAGGTAAACCCGGAGAATGAGAAGTATGGAGATGACACTTGCAAACTAGCCCTAAGGCTACAGTAAGGAATTTTGACACTTCAGCTGGCCAGGAAAAAGAGGATGTTGTAACAAGTTAGAGAAAAAAGGCTGAATCTAAGAGTCTAAAAAAAACCCAGTCACCTATGCAGAACAATTCGTCCTCACTCATGCAGAGGATTCCAAGTCTGAGTAAGGATTAGTGAAATTTGTTGTTGTTTTTTTTTTTTTTTTTTTTTTTTTTTTTTTTTTGGAGGTTATTTCTCTTTGTAGTGCTGACTGTCCTGGGAACTCACTCTGTAGAGTAGTCTGGGTTTGAACACAGAGAAATCTGCTTGCCTCCGCTTTCAGAGCGCTGGTATTAAAGGCATACGCCACCACACCCAGCCTAGGAATCCTCTAGCATTAAGCCAGACAAGCCTTTCAGGGTTCACCTGTCGTACAACGGGTGTCTACCAATCCCATAAGCCAATCGGCATCCAAGAATGGGCCACTTTGGTGAGGCGTTTGGAAGATTGGTCCTTTTCACTTCACCAAGTCAGGGGCCAATTGTGGAGCATCCTCCATGTTGTGGGCCCGCCCATGGGCGGAGGATGAGCGGAAAGTCGTCACAGTGAGGGCGTATTATTACCTAAGGACTAGACTGGAGGTGGGGTGTGTTGATTGACAGGCATATTTCACCTACCGGGTTCAGAGAATTTGGCATAGTGACCCGCCTTAGAGGTGGGATCCTGCTTGATTGCCAGGTAGAATTCTCCAATAGTATTCGAGCTTAGGGTAACGGGCAGGCTGACTGACTAATGAATCCTCGGCGTGGCCGGCTCAGTTCTCCAATCGCCGAGCGGCGGGCCCCAGTCTGAGCGGCGATGGCGGCGGCGGCGGCGGCGGCAGCAGCAGCGGGGGCTGCGGGCGGTCGGGGCTCCGGGCCGGGGCGGCGGCGCCATCTTGTGCCCGGGGCCGGTGGGGAGGCCGGGGAGGGGGACCCGGGGGGCGCAGGGGACTACGGGAACGGCCTGGAGTCTGAGGAGCTGGAGCCTGGAGAGCTGCTGCCGGAGCCCGAACCCGAAGAAGAGCCGCCCCGGCCCCGCGCCCCTCCGGGAGCTCCGGGTCCTGGGCCCGGCTCGGGAGCCCCCGGCAGTCAGGAGGAGGAGGAAGAGCCGGGACTGGTTGAGGCCGACCCCGGTGACGGCGCCATTGAGGACCCGGTGAGGGAAGGAAGCCGAGCGAGCGGGCCAGGTCATGGGAGGCCCAAAGCACGGGCAGGAGGCAGGCAGGCAGGCAGGCAGGCGGGGGGTGGGGTTGGGCGGGGAATAACGTGGCTGGTGGCGGGCCGAGGCCGTTCGTGAGCGGGCTGATGGGGCATCATGGGTGCCTAGGGTGGCTCTGGAGAAGGTAAATTCCCTCTTTTTACTTTTCCGCGTGTGTTTTTTTTAAAAATTCATTTTCTATTTAAATCACGACCCTCGCACGAGGCAAGGGAAATGGCCGAGCACGGCTGTGTCCGGGCCCAGACAAAATGTACGGCACAGCCCATGCGTCTGTGGTTAACTGCATGCCCTGCTCATTCATTGTAGGAGCTAGAAGCGATCAAAGCTCGAGTCAGGGAGATGGAGGAAGAGGCTGAGAAGCTAAAGGAGCTACAAAACGAGGTAGAGAAGCAGATGAATATGAGTCCACCCCCAGGCAATGGTGAGTAAATGGCCTCATGCACGAACAGTCCGGGTCTTTGGTTGATACGGTGGTGGGGGTGGTGGGGGAAGACCGCGGCGTGGCATTACAGGCTCGGGACCTTGAAGCTGCTTGTCTGAGCAGTTTTTCTGGGCAGGTGCTGTGGCTCATAGTCCATGATGTGTTCCACTGACCTTTGTTAGACACAAGGCGTTTTGGTGGCTAGTCTTGTGCCTTTCTTTGTCTCATTTATAAATGTGTTTCTCTTTGTTCTTAGTTTGTCTGTACCCTTCTTGTGGCGATTACCAGCTGGCATTTGACCTTCAAGTCTTAAACACTTTTTAGGTAGAAACCCTTCAGTTAGGACTTATGACTGATGGCTGTGAGGGAGTTCTTTAAAAATGTCAGATTTCAGTCCATTCCATTTTGTTCACTCTGAGGCATTTCAGCCAAAGCCAAGTAGAGACTCGACTTGAGAAATGTAAAATCTTAACAGCGTTTTCTATGGTTTTTAAGAAGTAGTTTCTCTAATGTATATTGAAACCTACTGTGTGCTGGGCATTACTGTTCTAGGTAATTGATATAGTAGAAGTATACCAAAATCTTAGCCAGATGGTGGAAATGTATATGTATTGATCCAGCAGAAAATGTGCTTGCTTAAAGTAATTTTTATTTCCTTTAAAAGCTGGCCCGGTGATCATGTCTCTTGAAGAGAAGATGGAGGCCGATGCCCGTTCTATCTACGTTGGCAATGTATGTTATTAAGGGAGGATCTGCTTTGGGTTTAGGGGGACATTGTTTCTCATTACTTTGTTACCTGTTCAGATGGAGTTTTCCCAGTCCTTGTTAAGTGTTCCTTTCCTTAGGTGGACTATGGTGCAACAGCAGAAGAGCTGGAAGCCCATTTTCATGGCTGTGGTTCAGTCAACCGCGTTACTATACTCTGTGACAAATTTAGTGGCCATCCCAAAGGGTAAGTAGGGGATAAGTTGAGATGATTTTAGTCACAGTTTAAAAATACATATCACTTTTCATATCACTACCACCATTCTCTGAGCTTGGAATTGAACCCAGGACCTTGAACATGTTGATCTACTACTAAAGTAGTGTTAACTCGTTTTAAGAATTCTACTTATTTATGTGGTTGGTTGGCTTTCTTTTTTTTCTTCGAGACAGGGTTTCTCTGTGTAGCTCTGGCTGTCCTAGAACTCACTCTGTAGACCAGGCTGTCCTGGAACTCAGAAAATCCGCCTGCCTCTTGCCTCCCAAATGCTGGGATTACAGGTGTGCGCCACCACCACCCGGCTCGGTGGGTTTTATTTGTGTTTCTCTGTTTAATCCTGGCTATACTAGAATTAGCTCTGTAGATCAGGCTGGCCTCAAACTCAAGAGATACACCTGGGTCTGCCTCTCTGGTGCTGGGATTAGGCTTATGCTACCATGACTATACGAGCAGTTGTGAATCAAATGCCTTCAGAGGCCAGGTAATAAAGACTGGGCAGGCAGGGGTGAGATTGTAAGTAAACTAGAAAGGGAGGCATCATCTACTCAGCACCAGCTGTGTGTGTGTGTGTGTCTATATGTCTATATGGAAATCTGGGTCTTGTTATTTTTAATTTTGGTGGTACTGGTGACTGAACCTTTGGATGTAGGCTAGGCAGGTCTTCTTACTGAGACATATCTCAGACACACCCCATACCCACCTTTTCAAGCTTTTTATTGTGAAATGGGGTTTCTTAAGTTGTCCAGGCTGGTCTTAGCAACTCTATAGCTTGGACAGACTGTGAATTTATATTCTCCTGTCTCCGCCTACTGAGTAGCTGGGATTACAAACTGTTCACTATACTCAATAATACTTGGAAGTTTTTTATAAATACTGTTATTTAAATGGTTATTTTAAAACATTAACACCAGGTGGTGGTGATGGTGGTGGTGCATGCCTTTAATCCCACCACTTGGGAGGCAGAGGCCTGTGGATTTCTGAGTTTGAACCCAGCCTGGTCTACAGAGTGAGTTCCAGGACAGCCAGGACTACAAAGAGAAACCCTGTCTCAACCCCCCCAACCCCCCCAAAATGTTAACATATTCCAATTGACTATATTTACAAGTTGGGTTTAACCTGTAGGCTATTTGTAAAGTCTGAAAAAATGGCCAAATTATTCTTTTCCAGGTTTGCATATATAGAGTTCTCAGACAAAGAGTCAGTGAGGACGTCCCTGGCCTTAGATGAGTCCCTGTTTAGAGGAAGACAAATCAAGGTAAGCATAGTATGCTGGCTCTCTATTCTGTAACAGATTCTCTGGCTTGACTCCAAGGCTTTCTGTTCTCTGTCCTTTTCAGGTGATTCCCAAACGAACCAACAGACCAGGCATCAGCACAACAGACCGGGGTTTCCCACGTGCCCGATACCGTGCCCGGGCTGCCAATTACAACAGCTCCCGATCTCGATTCTACAGTGGTTTTAACAGCAGGCCCCGGGGTCGAATCTACAGGTCAGGATAGATGGGCTGCTCCTCTTCCCCGCCTCCCATGAGCCCTTAGGCTTTGTTCTCTCCTCATCTGAGGACCCTTACTCCCTTGTCCTCCCTTTGGTTCTAGGGACTTGGTCCTGCTTGTGCAGAGTAAGGAAGTAGTTGCAGGCCAGTTCTGTGTTTTCTTGAACAGAAGTTGCTGAGGGTGGATTTGTTCTGAGATGTTTCCTCCCTCAGCCTTCTTTTGGGGACTTGGTGACAGTGGAAGTGTTTACTCTGAGTTATAAGGCCTCCCGGTAGGGAAAGCACTGCTTGGACTTGTTACTTTTCCCATGCGTGGAAGGACCCAGCTCCTGGCTGCTCCTCCCCCGGCCGTGTGGGAGGACTGTTCCCAAGGTTAGCTGTCTGATGGGGCCTAGTGGCTCCATAGCGTGCCTGTGCTGTATTTACTTCTGTCCTTGCATTTAAACTGCACGTCGAGAAATCTGCTTTTTTACCGGATAGGGTGGGTTTAAGTGCACATGAGCCCCGGACAAACAGTGCATCCTTTCCTTGTCCCTCAGTGTCTTAGATGGCCTTCCTTGTCCCTTTCCCACTTCAAGGCCCACCAGTTTGCCAGTTGTGTTATTCCTGGATTGAGGCCTCACTTTTGATGTCTCCCTTCAGTTACTGGGGCAATTGCGGGCCCACGGGGAGGGGCTTGTTTGTACTGAACTTTCCAGTAACCCTGTTAACACCTAACTCTCCTTCTTTCTTCCAGGGGCCGGGCTAGAGCGACATCATGGTATTCCCCTTACTAAAAAAAGTGTGTATTAGGAGGAGAGAGAGGAAAAAAAGAGGAAAGAAGGAAAAAAAAAGAATTAAAAAAAAAAAAAGAAAAACAGAAGATGACCTTGATGGAAAAAAAATATTTAAAAAAAAAAAAAGATATACTGTGGAAGGGGGGAGAATCCCATAACTAACTGTGAGGAGGGACCTGCTTTGGGAGTAGGGGAAGGCCCAGGGCGTGGGGCAGGGGCTACATATTCCCTCTGGGGATTCGCCATGGACACATCTCAACTGTGCAAGCTGCTCCCCGATTCCCTGCTCCCCTCCATCCTCTCTGGGCCTGCGTGGGGTAGGTGGGCTCAGGGGTAGGAGGGCCTTTTTTTTACCCAGGGCTCTGGAAGGACACCAAACTGTTCAGCTTGTCTCCTCCCCTCGTCTTCTCCCTGCCTTTTGCAGTCCCTGCCTGCCTGCTCCTGTCCTGCCAGGTCTCCGCCCACCCTGCCCTTCTTTCCTCTGGCTCCCTGCCCCTTCAGTTTGCCTGGTGATCTATTTTGTTTCCTTTTGTGTTTCTTTTTCTGTTTTGAGTGTCTTTCTTTGCAGGTTTCTGTAGCCGGAAGATCTCGCTCCCAGAGGCTCCAGTGTAAATTCCCCTTACCCTTGGGGAAATGCACTACTTTGTTTTGGGGAGTTTGGGGGTGTTTTTGTTTTTCAGGTGTTTTTGTTTTGTTTTGTTTTTTTCTTTACCTTTATTTTCCCTTTTATTTGGAGGGAATGGGAGGAAGTGGGAACAGGGTGGTAGGGGGTGGCTTTTGTTTATTTTTTTTTTAACTCATTTCCAGGGGATGGGATTTTTTTTTTTTAAATAATGTGTCATGAATAAAGTTGTTTATGAAAAAACTGTTTGGACCTTTGGATATGTATATGGTTATATACCAGTTCTCTCAAGCCACAGATAGTTTTTAGTTTACCGGGGAGTACTGGTGTTTTACAGAGGGAAGTTACAACTAACTATAACATTCAGTTGAGGGTGATTGTGCCCTCAAGAGTGGCATTGTTGCCGTGCAGGGATACAGGAAGGCACATCTCTTGAGCTTGAGGCCATTCCGGCCTACATAGTTACAGGCCAGTCAGGGCTATACAGTGAGACAACTGAAATTTGGGTCTTACTAACTCTTGTGCCTCAAGAAGGATATGCAAAGAAATGGCAAAAACAAGGACAACTAAACGTCTCTCTGAGCAGACACCTTTAATCCAGAGGTGGAAGTAGGCGGATCTCAAGTCTGCAGAGTTGCAGGCCAGAGGGGGTTACAGATTTATATCATAAGGTCTGACAACTCTTGGATACTACATTAGCGAATGTGAGATGTCAAGAGGTTTTATTGATTTTTCTCAGTCCTGCCTCTGTGTACCATACCATATTTGCACTACCTGTGGAGGCCAAAAAGGGATTGAGAATTTGTCAGGGAATTGGAAAGGGCTGGGAACCAAAGCTGGGTGTTCTGAAGAGCAGTCACTGCTCTTAACCACTGAACTATCACTAACCCAGGATGGATTCCAGCCTCAGGAAGTCCATTCTGCCATTGCTAGTTCTGGTGACTTGGTCTGCATGCCCTTCAAAACTAAGCTGCGAGCCGGGCAATGGGGGCACACGCCTGTAATCCCAGCACTTGTGAGGCGGAGTCAGGCAGATTTCTGAATTCAAGGCCAGCCTAGTCTATAGAGTTCTAGGACAGCAAGGGCTACACAGAGAAACTCTTGTCTCGAAAAACCAACTCCCCGCCCCCCCCCAAAAAACACTACATTCTGCATTCATGAAGCCCTTAAACCTCTCAGGTTTCTTGCAGGAGTGTTAACCACCAGTGTATTTTAGCATTATTGTACTACCTCTTGTTTTAGTCCCTTTCTTGAGATAAAGCTGAAATACATGATCTCTGGATACTTTTGCAGACGCTGGTTAGCAGGAAGCAGTCTACAGTTCAGCAATAATAGGAGCATGAATACGGTGGTCAACAAGAGACCCCATGCAAGAGGATTGCTCATAGATCTGAGCTAGATTTTGTTTTCTGGGTTGTTTGTTTCTTTTTTTAAGTTGTTAAAGGGAAGGAAACGTGTCAAGAGGACTACTTTGTGACGTTCTGGGGATTAAATCCTGGTCATGTTCCATGGCAGCATGGGTTTTTTTTTTTTTTTTACCCACTGGCTATTCAGTCATTAAAAATATGAAAGTGAAGGCAGACGTGGTGGTGCTCCCCTTTAATCCAAGCACTTGGGAGGCAGACATTGATCTCTCAAAATTCAAGGGCAGCCAGAGCTACATAGTTCCAGGACAGCCAGAGCTACATAGTGAGACTGTCTCAAAAACAAAAAACAATAAAGGATGTGAAACACTGAACTTGTTACAAATAAATACTGATCTAGTCTCACTTATCCACTAGGGGGCACTAACTGGTTAGTTCTGAAATACCCTAAGCATTGTTTTGAAACTGGTCTCACTATGTATGTAGTCTTGGAGGGCCAGGACCTGATCAGTGTAGAGACCAGACTGGCCTGGGACTCATGAGATCTGCCTACTTTTACCTCAGATTGCTGCGTTTTAATATGTACCACCACTCCCAGAACAAATCAGTTTTTGTGAACTGTTTTGGGTGTTTTATTTTGAGGTAGTTTAACTATATAGCCCAGGCTGGTCTCCTACCTCTGCCTTCCAAGTGCTGGGATTTCAGATGTGCATCACCATACCTGGCAGATGAGTAGTTTTTGACCCCTTTGTGCTCTTAGTTTTTTTTTAGTCTACTCCATTCTAGTCTATCATGTTTGTCATTTTCTCCATCTTTTACTACTTGAGCAACTCATTTGTTCTTGCTGCTAAAAAGAAGTGTGATGCCACCAATAGGCACAAACTCAGAACTAAGGGCTTTCTGAGTTTGACCCTAATCCTATTGTCTTGCTACATTTGTATCATGAGTCTGATATACATTCCAGTTGACTTTGTGGTGATTTCCTGTATGATTTTCACTGATTTTCTAGCCTGCTGTAGCTAGCCTAACATCTCTGCAGAAATCATGAATATGGTGTAACTTAGGAGAGGTAAAAATAATGATGAAAAATCCATAATACATATAAATATAGTTTAAATGAAATTATCCCATTTAGGCTGACAGAGTGCTCTTTTCAACAGAGACCATTACAGAAAATCACAAAACACAGAAAAACATGTTTGTGGGATGTCTAAACCCAGTGGATCTATTTACAACACGACTCCTATAGTACCAGGGAACATCACACAAGATGGGACAGAAAGTAAGGGCCAGAGAATCAGGAAATCAGCCGAGAGACTGTCTCCTAGAAATGATATGGAAACATCACTCATGTATGATAATATCTCAGCCAAATGGCTATGTGAATAAGATCTGAACAAGCACAACACCAACAGACACACTAACGTGGAAGCCCGGACTCATGGGGAGGGACCCAGGCCTAGACAAAAAACTACAGGTAACTAAGGGATGCTGAGAGTGGGAGAAATAGGTTTTCCCAGGGGACATCAGCCTAACTGGTTATCCAATACCAAGTAGTCAGCCCTAAAATCATATACATACAAGTAACACTAAGACCGACTGTGTATCTAACAGAAAAGCCACACATTTCAGAGCTAGGGGCTACGTGAGAGAGGTTGGAAAGAGGGAAAGGGGAGATAATGTAAGTATATTTTAATTTAAAAAGAAAAATAAAAAAGCCAGGCGGTGGTGGCGCACGCCTGTAATCCCAGCCCTCTAGGAGGCAGAGGCAGGCGGATTTCTGAGTTTGAGGCTAGCCTCGTCTACAGAGTGAGTTCCAGGACAGCCAGGGCTATACAGAGAAACCCTGTCTCGAAAAAACAAATCAAAACCAAAAAAACAAAACAAAACAAAACCCAAAAGAGAAAAGAAAACACAAAACAAAACCCTTGGACCTCTTTCAAAATGCAACCAGGTACTACAGCCATGAGGCTTTTTTGTTTTTTTTGCTTGTTTGTTTCTTTTTCGAGACAGGGTTTCTCTGTGTAGCCCTGGCTATCCTGGAACTCACTCTGTAGCCCAGGCTGGCCTGAAACTCAGAAATCTGCCTGCCTCTGCCTCCCAAGTGCTGGGATCAAAGGCATGCGCCTGGCCTGGCTTCCTGGGGATTCCTAATGAACTTACTATTAGAGAAATACTTTCTCATATGGCACTCATACTTCCTGTCTTGAGTTAGATAGGGTTGGTGGCTCACACCTATAGTTCTAGCACCTGGGAGACTGAGGCAGGAAGGTCACTGTGAGTTCAAACCCAGTGTGAACTAATTCCAGGCAAGTTGGGCTAAGTGTTGGACCCTACCTCCACCCACCACCCCCCCCCCCCATTTCTGTCCTTTGTGCAGGAAGAGGGCTGCTGATCCTCACGTCTTGCAATCTGGCTGCTGCACAGGCCAGTGCACATAACCTTCAGTACAGTTCCTCTGTAAGCTATAGTCTTGCACCATCTTCATGGAAAAAGTCACTGTTTCTATAGCATGAGAATCCAATAAGGTCTTATGGTTGGTGACACTGATGTGAGTTGTTTGGGTCACACACATACACACTGTAACCACCGGACTAGGAACTAGGGTGACTGCACCTTCCTGTGATTCCTACCTTCCTCTTGCCCACGTTTCCCAGCCTCCCATTCAAGAGCTGTGGAAGCTTTCTGGTTGGTTTGGGTTTTCCTCCTCAACCTTTCTTTGGTGGATCCACAGAAGGAGGGTTCCCCCCGCCCCCACACCAAACCATCCCTTAGCCAGAACTGGCGGTAAAGCCCCATGCTTCACAGCTTCCAGGAGGCTGAGGCTGGAGGATTGTGACCTTGAAGTCAACCTGGGATATAAACAGAATCCATTAAAAAAAAAAAAAGAGCTGGGTGTGGTTGCCACGCCTTTAATCCCCCAGCATTTGGGAGTCAGAGGCTTGTTGTATCTCCAAGTCCAAGGCCAGCCTGGTCTACAGAGTTTCCGGACAGCCAGGGCTACACAGAGAAACCCTGTCTCAAAAAAACAGTCAAAAAGTAAAATAAAATAAAAAGAAAAATGAACAAAGCTGAAAACTGGACCAACTGGCATCTCACCTAGCACCTCGATGGCTGTTACCTCTAGTGGAAACATGGCTCTGTCTCATTTCACCCACAGCTAAGCAATACTAGAGTCACCTGACTCCATGTGCGCTACTCTATAGAACACATGCGTATAGTCTAGTATTAAAGACCTAATAGGTATGTAACCAAGGGTGGGGGGGGGGCAATAGCCAGAGGCCCGGCTTAGAACTGTGGCTCTGCCACTGGACAGCAAGGCCCTCAACTTCTCCCCCTTTACACCGTTTCTGTAATGTGATAGAGCAGAAAGAGAAAATGGCTCCTTATCAAAGGACAGTGGAAACCTATGAGGTCTCCAGAAACTCTCTTTGGAGCCTGGCAGCATGGCGCTATTGATGGTGTGTGGCCTCAGACATGAACTGGCAAAGAGGAACCCCAATGCTGCCGAGAACTAGATGATCAATCTCTTTTTTTCTAGAAGAGTGTGGCCTGATTTCCATTTTCCTAAAAAGCCCTCTCAGAACTACCCCAAGATAAACCTTCCCCTTTCCAGCCTCTAGGAATCTGCTGGGCCTGGGGAATTGGTTTGAGCTAGGCACACTGAGTAAGGAATCTACTTGAAGGCTTCTTGTCTGGGAAGGTGCCTCACTTCCTTCAGTCTTCTAGCCTGGGCTACATGGCAAGTTTAAGGCTAGCCTGGACTATATAGAAAGATCCCACCTCCAAAGCAAAGCAGTCTTTTGGTACTCCTAACCACAAATTTCTTCCTTCTTATTAATTTTCCTACTGTAGAGTTTCTGTGGATCTGATTTTTGTTTTTGAGACAGTGCTTCATGTGATGCAGGCCAGCCTTGTTGGTTTCCTTGAGTGTTTAATCCTCCTGCCTCCACCTCCTGACTGCTGAGATTCAGAGCATGCACACATGCACAGAGAACCAAACTTCAGGTTGGTGCATGCTAAGAAAGCACCCCACCAGCCTGGCTGCAGTCTCCTGCTGCTGCTTCCTAGGTGTGCCAAGGGGATCCCCAGTGTAAGGGGAGGAGGCTAGAGGGTAGAGCCCAGCTCTGGAGACTTTTTCTTTTGCTGTTTTTGATTGTATGTTTGTTTTGGCTGACAGAGTCCCCACTCAGTAGCTCTGGCTGGCCCGGAACTTACTATATAGACCAGACTAGCCTCCAACTGCAGATCCTCCTGCTTCTTCTACAATGGCTAGGATTATAGCTATGTGCTGCTGTACCTAGCAGAGCTCTGCCTCTGACTGGGTCTCACTAGCGCTGTAACCTCAAACAAGTTCTCAGGTCCTTGGGCATAGTCTTCTTCCTGGTTAAGATTTAACACCATGGCAGACAGCCACTGCTCATTTTTTAAAGATCCTGTCCTGTCCTGTCCTGTCCTAACTGCACTTTTCTTTCCTTTTTCATGTCCCTCGGTATTAGGAGTAGGAACAGCGTGCTACTCAAGCTAGCCAATCATGTGCTTGCTAGAGAGGAGTTGAACAGGGCTTCCTGAAGGAATCCTACTGGAGTTCCTGCAGAGGCCTGCCCATCCTATACACACTTGCTTTGCCATACAGTCTCTCTTTAACCTGCCCCACATCTGATAAATTCTGTTCTTAAATACACCAATGTCACTGAAAGAGATTACCTTATCTTACTGCACATGTACACCATTGTAAGCACGTGCGTGTGGGGGCTTTTGGAGGGTGTGAGATTCCTGGAACTAGAGTTACAGGTGGTTGTAAGCAGACATACATGGGTGCTGGGAAACAAACTCAGGTCCTCTGGAGATCAGCAAGCACTCTTAGCCACTGAACCATCCCTCTAGCCCCTAAAGTTGATTCTTATAGCCCCCAATAACACAACCGTAATTGCTCCAAAAACCTACCTTGCAGTTGTAAGGATAAAGAGAGACAAAATGTGCACCCAGCAGGGTCTTGGCCCAGAGCAGGCAGTAGTTGTTCTTGCATTGACATTTCAGGGCAGGGCACAGTGAGAAGGACAATGTTGCTACTGGCTTATATTCTACTGAGAAAAGCCTTTCCCCAAGAGGTAAAAGGACAACACAGGGAGGGAAGTCCAGGCTATGCTATGCTCATTTATTCAAAATGTCTTTTATTGAAACAGAATGAAAGAGCGAGAAAGAGCGAGGTCTGGGAAATGTCTTTGGACACAGGATGGAGCCCAGACCTAATGGTTATAGCATGATGCTCTCCCCCGGCCTGACTCTTGCTGACGAAGTTAACAGAAAGCAGCAGGGTAGAGACGGGGTTGGGAACGGCCCTCTGAGTTCTCCTAGATGGCTGGCATGAGGCGCCTTTGAGCCTTTTGTACGGGGTGGCCTTGCCTGCCTATCTTGCTAGTCCTCTGTCACCTCTCTGTATGGCCAGCCTCCCACCAGGATCAGAGGCTGCTTAGAGGGCAGGGTTAGGAGTGGCTAGCAGTGGGACATGGTCACAGCGGTTAGGAGGCGGCTGCCTCAGCAGGGAAGGCCGGCGGCACAGTTCTCCATCCCGGAGGACCTCTGGCAGAAGCTTGCGCTTGGTCTCTGGCAGCAGCATGATGCTAAGGATGCAGAGCAGAGCACAGGCCGCCAGGACCACATGCTGCAGGAAGGCCCCGTGGCCCATGTGGAGGCGTTGAGCTGGACAACTCAGCCCCCCAAGCGCCCCAAGCGCCATGATAAGGCCCAGGCCACGGCCCCTGAGGAACATGGAGAAGGCACCGAGCCTATAGCTGTGAGCCTCACCTCAGCTCTTCCCCAACAGCTTCTTTTTTTTCCATCCTTCATCCTTTTACCTCAGCCAAAGGTCTCAAAGCTTGGCTGGCCCCTCCCCTTCCCCTACCATCACCTCTGCTCTTACCGGACAGTGGTGGGGATGACTTCAGAAGCAAGGAGGGCACTGAGGATGGCAGACGCTTGGGAGGAGAAGAGTCCAAGGACAGAGAAGGTTGTGATCGCAGCATCATTCAGATCTGGGGACCAAAACGTATATATGAATGGGGGCGGGAAGCTCGCACCTGGCCCAGTCTTGGATGTCAATTTCTTGGGTCTCAAACCCTCTGCTTCATGCTGTTTGGGCTCTGGGCATCAGAAATGGATGGAGAAATAGACAAGTTTACATAATTGGACAGCAGTCTAGGGAGGGTCTAAGTCTTTAAAGCCTTTTAGAGATACCTCTTGAGAGTCCCTTACTGGGCCCACAAGGTAGGAAAGAAGATGCTCACAATCCCACAGGCCGAGCAGGACCAGGGATGCAATCCCTGTGAGAGTCATCGAGAGAAGGAGGATGCCCCGACGGCCAAAACGGTCCACAGTCACCCCCAGGAAGACACAGGCCAGGGCTGCTGTGCCACTGGCCAGCAGCGAGCACAAGTAGAAGTCTGAGGGGCTGCCTCCTCCTCCCACAGGCTGGTAGCAGTGGCGAATGGCATGGGCAATAAAGCTGAACCATGGGTCAGGGAAGAAAAGAAGAATGTCTGAGCCCCAGTCCACGGCTTCCCACAGCATCATCCTCTGCAGGCTTTCGAGAGGCTCCCCCCACCCAGCCATCCCCTGCCCCAGCTACTGGCCTGGCCCTCAGCTCAGACAGTCAGGCTCACTTGGTAAAGCCCAGGATAAGCAGATTCTTCCAGATGTTGCGGTAGTTGAGGAGGGACGCGAAGGAAAAGGTGGACGTCGCAGGGAGGGGACAGGTATTCTCCAGTTCTTTGGGGGAAATAGAGGAGCCATTAGAAACAGCTGGGACCCCCCATGATCTCCCACACGACGGTGGAGACCCTGGACAGGGCACAGCTACAGCCATGCAACCGGCACACGGGGACGCCACGCTTCTCACCCTGCAAGGCTTCCTGGGCCTCCTCCCCCAGCATCTGCCCATGGGGCCGGTTTCGCTCAGCCAGGATCCTCAGCACAGACTGAGCCTCCTCAATCTGCCGCTTCACTATCAGCCACCGTGCAGACTCCAGAAACAGACCAGGCCAGCTACGGGCAGGGTGGTAGGGAAGACTGTAAAGCTCTCACCACCTCTGAGGGGCCGGGTTGGTGGAGAGGAGTGGTTTCTGGACTAAGGGCTATGATGGAGGAGATAAAGATGGCAGAACCAGGCCAGAGGCGAAGGGTGATACTAACCCATAAAACAAGAAGAGGATGCAGGGAGCGGTGATCATTCGCTGCAGAAATCGCCAGTCCTTAGAGACAAGGGCCAGGCCCAGGAACAGGAAGTGCCCTCCCACCCCTACCAACTCCCCTGCCAGGGCCACCCGAAGCCTCTGCGTGGGGTCGCACAGCTCCAGGCCTGGAGACAGAGTAGGGATGAGGGGAGGAGAGCCAGGGAGTAAGGAGGTGTGAGAGAGAAGAGAGGGAGGGTGGAGGAAAGGACAGAAAGCTAGGTCAGGCCCCAGCAGAGGCGGCAGCCATCACCTCCCACAGACTGACCTCTGGGTGGCAAGGAGGAAGAGCCTACCACTGCCTCCCGTTGAAACCTAGCTAGACTTTAGGCTCAGAGGGGCCTGGGTGTTCCCCATTCTTGGTTTGCAGGTCCTTTTACATTCCGTCTCTTATTTGACCTTCATATCGACCCTTGTCCAAAGTCACACAAGCTTATGAGGATTTCATTTAGAGTGCGTTTTGGGACAAGGTCTCCAATGTAGCCCAGGTCACACTTGGACTCACAACCTTTCTGCCACAGTCTCCCAAGTACTGGAATTATAGTTGTCTGCCGCCATATATGGCCAATACTTCATTTTTTAAAAACGAGTCTCTATTCTCTGACAAAAGTAAGGCCAAGTTAGGATTTTAAACATAATGGCCAGTGGGAGAATAGTGTGAGAGGCAACGGGACCCCCTATCTGGACCCTTTCAAAGGCCCGGGCATCTGGACAGCTGAAATCTTGGACTTACGGGCAGTGGAAATTGTCTGGAGATGCAGAAAGGTAGGCACGAGACCCAAGGCAGAGAGAGGCCTCTGGCAGGGTACCACTTACGCATCAGGTAGACACCAAGGTCAACACCAGCTAGCAGGAAGCCCAGGAGGAATCGAAGAGTCATAATGCCTGTAGAGGAGCCTGCAGCAGCTCCTCCCACTCCACAGGGGCCCACAAGCCCCAAGGTCAGCAGCACAATCCCACGACGGCCAAACCTGGAAAGCAGGGAGGGCAGCTGGCCACCGAGCCGCCCTGATGGGGGAGGTGCTGGGCGGAGCCTAGCTGCCTACTTCAGAGCTGACATGAGGATGAGATGCAGGGAGCAAGAGTTGGTCTGAAACTGGAAAAAGAGCAGGTGTGCTGGCGTACACTGATCCCAGCACTCGGGAGGCAGATCTGAGGGACCTCAAGGCCACCCGCGGGAGTTCCAGGGCAGCCAAGACTACTACATATACAGCCCTTATCTAAAACTGAAAAGAGACAGAAAGAGAAAAGATGGCAGGTGATAGGGATGGGGCTATGTGTGCATGATGTCCGACTACTGGGCAATGGGTTCTAGCTATGGTTCTATAGGAGGTGATTATAACTCTTGGGGATAGGGCTATCTGTCAGAGATTAGGACATTTAACCATGGGTGTGAGATCAGTCATGGGGAGCAGGGCAGTGGTGGTGAGAACCCTGCTGAGGGGACTGGGGCCTTCATCCTTGTCGGTGGAAGTGTTCTTGAGAGGGGATAGATCTTGTCTTGCTCAGATCACCCAGATCAGTCAGAGGTTGGGTGTCTCGGATCTGTGCAGATCCTGGTAGCCAGAGGCTACTTGTACAAGATACAATTTATTCATCAGTGAAGATGCAGCTACTATCCTTTGGGGATGAGACCACTGCTCTTAAAGTTGGGGCTTGGGGCAAATTAAACTTATGGGTAGGCAGTGGGATGAGCCACTGGTTAGGAGAGGAGCTACTGATTCAGGGGCATGGGTCTATTGATCCATTGGATTAGAATACTTATTTTTGGAGAATTGATCTTTGGTGGTGGAACAGTTGAAGGTCTTAGTGTAGAGGGTTGCCAATGGGGACAAATAGGTTACTCTATGAGAAGAGAGACTACGGATAGAGAGAGGACACTGACTATGGTGGGTATTGGTAGCTGATGATGGTCATGGATCCCAAACCAGCAAGGGCAGGGCCACTAAGGTACTGAGCTACTTACTCATTGCTGGGTGATGAGGAATGGACCATGGCAGATGAAGACAGACAAGGTCAACGGCACTTGGGAAGGGGTGGGGAGCACCAATACCTTGGAATAGGTCAATTGGTTAAGGCTACCTTTCATGAGGATGAGCTGATTTGATTAATGTGGTTAAGACTTCTGACTTTAGGAGGCTAAATTGTCCGTCACTGGGAACAAGGTCATTATTCCATAGGCATGGGGCTACTGAAACTTGGGGGCAGGCTACTTCTCTATGGGTTTAGGACCACTGGCCCGCAGGTATATGTGGTTACTAAGCAGTGAGGATGGCTATTAGTTTTCAGGAACCTGACCGCCATTTTTAAGTATTAACCCATGAATCACTTAGGCAAGACTGTAGATCACATGTCAGTAGTCCTGGTTTTCAGAAGCAGAGGCAACAGGGATTTGGATCTACCCAGAGGGTTACTAGTCAGCGGGATGAACTGCTGCTCTTCGGATGAGATACCACTGATTGATGGAAATGGGAGTTTGAGTCCAAGAGGATCTGAAAGCTCTGGCCAGCCATGAAGATTGGTCGTTTGTGAGGCTCTCCTGGAGTCAGAGATCACAGGGCAGAGGCCGTGGGTGGCCAGCATGGAGTGAGTGTGGGTTACTTCAGAGAGTATCTAGCAGAGATAATTGACAATTCTAGGGCTTGGGACCCTGGTCTGAGATGGGGGTCATCCATTTGTGAAGTTAACTTATTAGTCAATGGGAATGGAGCTGGTCATATTTGGGAATTAACATTAAGTTTTAGTAATGTGGCCACTGAGAGGAGCTAGTAGTCTGGGTAGGTTATCCGCCAGTGGAGATGAATCTGGGATTGTAAGGGCACCGATAGGGAGATGGAACATGAAATGTGGAGGCCAGGTTTTGGTTGAAGAATGGATTGTTAACTTTTGAGACGTAGCCTCTCCACTGTCTCATGGATATAGATCTTCTGATAGTGACTGGGGTAAGGTCACGAGGTCGAGGTCATTTCCTTGTGTGGAAGTGGGTATAGAATGTGTATTTCTTGATGGGGGACGAAACAGTGGTTACACAGGAGTCCAGAGGAGACTGCTGGGTATGGACAATGGAACCATCAGTGTGTCTTCTTGCAAACCCAGTTGCTTGGGCTAGCTCTGTCAGCAGCAACCCCTCTTTTCTCAGCCCTACCCCCCACAACATCCTCACCTGTCCGCGGGGTAACCGAGGAACAGGTAGCCGGAGGCAAAGCCCAAGATGAAGAGGATCTGCTCCAGGATCACCTGCCAGCCCAGGTCACACACCAGATCCCACTGGGGACGTGAGAGTGGTGCAGTCGCATGAGGCCCGGTCCTCGCTGCCCTGGCCCGCTCCCACTCCAGATCCCGCCCGGCCGCCTCACCTGGCCGATGGCATTGGTGGTGAGCACGGGCAGTCCGTTATAGTCCCAGTCCTTCAGGCAGTGGTTGAAATCCGGTGGGGCGAAGCCACTACACGAGGGGTCTGTACTGGTGACGACTCCGCTGGCGGCGCTGGCTGCTAGGGCCGCGCCGGCGACGCTAACGCCGCTGGAGTTGGGGGGCTGCTCCCAGCCCGAAACGTTGGGGGGTAAGGCGCCGTAGTGGCAGTGCAGCGGGGGCGCCAGCGTGAAGATGGGGTCTGAGGCCATGCCCAGCGCCACGAAGAGCACGGGCAGGCAGCACAGGCCGAGCTGCAGCTGCTGGCCGCCACCCAGGGCCCCTACCTGGGCGAGCAGAGCCTCGAAGCTGAGGGGGCCCGGGGGCGCGGCCAGCGAGAGGCTGCTGCCCAGCGCGTCGCCCTCCCCCTCCCGCCGGCGCTCCCGCTCACCCTGCAGCTGCTCGGGGGGGACCGCATCTCCAAGGCTCCCGACCTGCTGCGGCGAGGGGTGGGGGAGAGAAGGTGAGGCGGGGGAGGCCGCGGGAAAGCGGGGGCCGCGGGAGGGAGGCGGGGCGCGCGGCGGGGGCGGGAGGCCCCCGGGGGGCGCAGACACTTACTCCATTGGAGCCAGGGGCGATCTCCACGGTGCTGTCGATTTTGTTGCCGCCCCCGCCATTGGGCTCGGGGGTCCCGGTGGCTACTCGGGGAGCCAGCTTGCCGACCGCTGGGGGCCTGCGGGCCGCGCCGAGAGAAGGGGCTGTGGTCTGGCCCGGCGACGTGCGGAGGGCTGGGACGCCGAGGGCCGGGAGACCCCGCTCTGCAGCTCTGCAGCCGCGGGCGCCTCCTCCGTCTCTACGGTCTCTGCGCTGCTTTCCCCTCCCCTTCCTCCAGACTCTCCTCCCCTTCCCACGTCAGCAGAACCTGGGTCCAGACTGTTCGTCAGAGATAAAGGGGGGGCAAAAGCCCTGTGGAAGGAGGGGCTGGGGTCTCCGTTGTTTGTTTCTTGGGGCTGCAGGCCATTGCGGTTTAAAAAAAAAAGTGAAGGATATAGCGGGGGACAAACGCCTGAGATTCCTCCTTATTGCAGTTCTTCCCTGTCACTCATTCATCCATCCACTCTCCATCCTTCCACATTAATTCTATCGATAAAATGTATTAAGTGCCTATTGTATCCCAGGCAGTGTGTGAGGCCCGAAGGATTAGAGGATGGACAAAATGCCCTTAGAGGTGGTTTCTAGGGGAGGCAGACAGGCAGTTCAGTGATTGCAGTGTGGTTTATGCAGATGGAGTAATCGTTGGCACCTTGCTTCTGCTCTATACCTTCTGTTCTATTCTGGAGCGCAAGGCTCTGCGTTTCCCCAACCTAACTTGGTTGGATCACCATTTCCCAGCGTTTGGCACTGCTGACCACCTCTTCTTCTAAACTTCCTCCCTCACCTTGTGGCTTTTTTTCTTCTGCACATTTTCTCCATGTAGTCACATGTTCCTCCTCCTCTTCAGCGGTTCTGCTCACCCTCTCCCATCTCATACCTTTAACCTCGGCGCTGTTTGTATTAGACACCGTGGACCCAGACAAGCTGCAGCTGATTCCTAGTCCCACCTCTTCTCAGAGTCCTGAGTCAGTGAAGCAGCCCCTTGGAAGCCCACACAGGCGTGCATGTCTCCCAGAGGCCCCAAGAGCACAATCACACAACATCCTCCCCGGTCACCCGGTGTCTCTCTACGAGAGAATGGCGCCCTCCTCACCTGTGGTCCGATGTTCCACGTGTGCCCTTGGAATGCCTTCATCTCCTGTCAAGACCCTTATAAAGTGCGTCCTACGTTACTGCTCCACAGTTCTCTCACTCAGGGTTGAACCCTTATCCCCCAGCTGGTGTTAGGAGCCCACTCTGCTGCTCTCCATGTTACTTGTGATGCAGATAGAATGATCTTTTTTAAAATGCAGATGCTTCATTTTTAAAAACGTATTTCTGTGTAAGTGTGTGATGCGTATGTGTAGGTGTGTGTGCCATGCTGCGTTGGTGGTGGTGGTGGGGGTTAGAGGCTAACTTGACAGTTTCTTGTCTTCCATCTTTTCAAGAGTTATGGAGAAAAGAGTGGTTTCCAGGCCTGCATGCTGCACCACCTTGCCAGAACCCCAAATAGAGGTCTGATTTCATCTTTCTTGCTCAACTGCCTTCAATAACTTCTCTGATCAAGAAAAATACTCTAGACAATGCAGCACACCTGGCCTACATGCCTGATCACATGACCTGTAGCTACCTCTCATATCGCCCCCACTCTTCCCTCCCACCACCTGGCTAGCCCTATCTTTCCAGCGTCCGAGGGCCTCTGCACAAGCTGGTCCCTAGGCCCAAAGCCTTCTCCTTTAAGGTTCCCTCATCCTCTGGCTGTCAGTTCAGGCATCTTTGCCTCAGAGAACCCTCTTCTGAGCCACGTCCAAAGTGTGGCTGATGGACACAGCGTCCACATCACTTGAGAGATTGCTAAAAACGCACAAACCCTGGCATCATCCAGACCCTTGAACCATAATTTTCTACTAGATACCCAGACATATGTGGGTATTAAAATTGGGTATTTTCATGGGTATTCCTCTTAGAAATGTAATACTTAGTAGGTATTTCACCCTCAACCCCAGGTAAATCCAGGATGGAGTATCAAGTCTCAGTATCCTCTCATTTCTCCTATGAACGCAATGGAAGTCCAAAACACAGATTCACTACTTCATTACTTCCTCTGTTCAAAAAAAATTCCAAATATAGGAATTCTTCTCTAATGCAAGTGCCCTCAGAACCTCCACCCCACCCCCATGTCTCTTTCAGAATTACTGTCTCTTATAGCCTGAATTCCCTGAGTCTAGTTGGTCTTCATCCTTCTCTTTACCTTGGAATAGTTCCTTAACTTTTTTGTTTTTTGAGATATGGTCTCACTATGCTGACCAGGCACAGAAACCCACCTGTCTCTGCTTCCCATGTACTGGGGGGCAGGGAGGACTGAAGATATGTGGTAGCCCAGCTTAATATTTCTTTAATTTAAGCATTTTCTTGTTTTCAAAAGCCCTGTAAGACAATTTTGATCCCTCTCATACTAAAGCTAAAGACAGGAGGGGCTGGAGTGACTGACTCACACACAGAGGGCACGACACATCTAATATCTGAAGACTCCAAGTTAACGGTTCATTCTGGAAAGCTTATCTGGAAGATAGGAATGGCCTTCAATGTATAGGGGTGAATTTGTTGGCCCCCAAATCTGAAAATTTTTCCCTCAAGTAGGGTAAGAAAGGTGTTCAAACTTGAAGAGGCAAAAAGCATAGGGTTACCAAGATCCACTGATTACAATAGAAACTTGACATGCCCTGGTGCTACTAAGCCTGGGTCTTGGGGAAACAAAACCAAAGTGGTGGTTACCTTCTTGCAGTTAATGGCTAGCTTCTTGTGATTAACAGCTAGACAAATGGTTACCTTCTTGTGGTTAACAGCTAGACTGATGGTTACCTTCTTGTGGTTAACGGCTAGACTGATGGTTACCTTCATGCAGTAAATGGCTAGACTGATGGTTACCTTCATGCAGTAAATGGCTAGACTGATGGTTACCTTCTTGTGGTTAACGGCTAGACTGATGGTTACCTTCATGCAGTAAATGGCTAGACTGAACATCATTTAAGCCATGGCTGTCATCTCATCAGTGTTTCAGGGACTTCTAACCTGTTGCATTCATCTGTAGTCTCAGCTTCTAAAATGACAGAAGCCTGGGGAAAGTGTACCTAAAGAAGCCTGATCAGCCAGCAGCGGCCTTCTGGTTGGCTACAGAGTGGGGGTGGGGTGGGGTGGGGGTGGCGGTGGGGGCGGAGGTGGGCAGCAGCAAGGCTAGCTTTCTAGTTGAGGTGCCTTTTGAGGCTGTCGTGGTCAAATCCTCCATGTCTACACCTATTTAATGACACTATGTGACCACGAAGTCTGCAAACACTAGCCACAGCCCCTTCTTGGTTCCTTTGTTCTGTCAGCTTGGGCATCCCCTCCCGGCATTCCTGACCAAGACTCCTTCTCCAGTTGCTCCCTTCTCCTAATCTTTTCATATCACCCACTGATTTCCATCACCAGAGACAGGGTCTCACAGTGTGGCCCAGGTTAGCCTCTAACTCACAGATCCAGATCCACCTGCCTCTGCCTCCCAAGTGCTAGAATTTAAGGTATGCACCGTGACACCTGGCTAGCTTCTATTAAAGATGCACTCACAGTAATTGACTTGCTGCCTATCCCAGTTTTGCTGGAAGAGTATACTTACTCACTTTGGCCCGTTGCAGGAACTGAAGACAAGACTATCCAATAGGTCCTTAAGGAGCAAAATTACTCCTCATAGTATGTGTCTCACAGGCATGGGGAAGGGTGCCGGGCCTTCCCCCTCAAGCTCTCAAGAAGCAGAGTCAGGAACCGTAGGGCAAGGGCAGGGTTTATTGAGAGGCACGCCATGCCTGTGGCCAGCTCTCCTGACCTGTGGGGGAGAAGCTCTCCAGTGTTTCCCACACTATTACATCAGCACTTTCAGCCAGGAAACAGGAGAGAGGCTCTGCATGGCACCAAGTGTTAGCCACCTGATTCTCTGTGTTCCAAACTCCCAAGGCAGACGGCAGTACTGCAACCTCCACCCAGGATGATGAGGACCCAGTCAGAGTCCCTCCCTACCCCAGATGGCCTGATGCCTGCTTGGACAAAGCGAGAAATATTAAATATAAATAATTTATACAAAATGGCTCATACAAAAAAAAAAAGCAGTAGGTATGGGGGAAGAGATGCCTCAGGGAGGGGCCAAAATGACCGAAAGAGATGAACCTCTAGCCGCCCTCAACATGGAGCACAGGGCTCTGGCAGGCAGCGGAGGGTAAGGCTAGACCAGCAGGCCCTCAGGGGAGCAGGCCAGCAAGTAGGGTGGTAAAGCGAAGGGCCTGCCCTGCAAGCTCTGCCACACATCGTGACATCTCTTGGACCGCAGTGTCAGATGGGTAACCTAAGGCAGCCCCCTTGACAGCAAGCACAGCGGCCCGCAGAGTTTGGGCCAGTCTTGTGCCTGCAGCCCCCACCTGTGCTCGGAGAGGTGCGGAGGCTGCCAGTCGGCCTAGGGTGTCCCCAACAAACACCAGGCGGTGAGCAGCCACCACCACTCGTTTGCCATGGGGCACAAAGAGACATGGCGGCTGGTTGGCTTGGGTACTGGACATGAGAGCTGCCACAGCAGCCTGCAGAGCTGAGTAGTGGCTCTGGCATTGTCCTGCATAGAAGTGCAGAAGCTGTAAGTCTCCAGGGGACAGGACCAGCGGCTCCTCTGGGGACAGGGCTTCCTGTGAATGGAGAGGAGAGTCACTGAGGACAATGTGATCAATGTCACTTCCACTCTTGCTGCTCCTCCTTCCATCCCTCTCTCCTTCCCTCCCTCCCTCCCTCCCTGTTTTCCTCTATTGAATGCAATCCCTGTATCTTTTCTCAGCATCAAAGAAAGAAGACTCAAAGAGACAGAAGTGCCCAGAGCTGATTCCAGCAAGATCTGCATTCAAATAATCCCAGGTAACTTCAGAGAAGTCTGTGAACTTTCTAGGTACCTTATCTCCCTTATCTCAGAGTAGCCTAGTGCTAGGGGCGGGGCTTTTCATTTTAGACTTGCCTAGTGTGTGTAAGGCCTGGACTTGCTTCCCAGCACCATGAGAACAAACTTCAGTGAGCAAAGCAAACCAGGGAGCATGGTTCTATACTGCCCAACAGGAGCACAATGCGAGCCACGTTTTACATGGTTTTAAATAGCCACATAATAAAGTAAAAAAATGTAACCAGACAGTGGTTATGCACACCTTTAATCTCAGTACTTGGGAGGCAGAGGCAGGAGGATCTCTTGAATTGAGGACAACCTGGTTTACAGAGTGAGTTCCAGGACAGCCAGGGTTACACAGAGAAACCCTGTCTCAAAAAATGAAAACCAAAAAAATGCAAAAACAAAACAAAACCCTAAACATGTTATCTACATCCAAATGCTTGAAAACTCAGAGCATCAACATGTAATCAATTTAGTTATGTTCATACCAACTCTACAAAATCAAATCTGAGCTGGGCATAGTCAGTTGCTCACACCTGTAACTCCAGCACTGGAGAGTAAGTGTGAGACAGGAGACTTGCTTTGAGTTCAAAGTCAGCCAATGCTACATAGTGAGATTCTGCCTGAAAATACCAATAAAAAGAACCCTGATATGTATTTTGATTTTCAGACATTTAGTATGAGGAGTGTGAGAGACCATGTGTGCCTGTGGTGCAAACATGCCATAGCATGTATGTGGAGGTCTGTTCCCCTTCCACCATGTGAGTGCTCAGCTAGATCCATCTCACTCAGCCTGCCAGCAAACGCCTCTGTCCACCGAACCATCTCTCCAGACTCTTGATATATATCTCATTTTAATTCACATCAGCCACATCCCAGGTGCCCCAAAGCCACATGAGGTAACTAACTGTATTAGACAGTGCAGGTCTAGCCTGTATTTCAGAAAGCTACTGTAAATGCTGATTGAGAAAACATGTCGAATTGGCTTAGCACAGCATACTGCATTCTGTGTAAGCACCATGTGAACATTACCTGTGACTGACAGCACAGGCAGCCTTTCTAGCACAAGGTCCAGCACTCAGGAAATACCTGATGAATGGGGGGCAACTTGGGAAACACCTAAGGAATGGGGGATACTATATTATGTCCTTCTGGCCTTTGGCTAAGATCTAGTATAGTGGAAACTGCCTCACTTTGGAGATCCAGAAAGATAAAGCATTTGCTACAGCACCCCAGGTTAATCACTGGTGGAGACCAGCTTAGGAGCCAGTCTCTTAGGAACCCAGGAATTCACTGCTGGAAAAAAGTCACCTGGCCAGCCTTGATCCATTGCCCAGAAATTCTTTCAACTCTCCTGGCTACCCGACTTCTTTACAGCACAGTCTTTCCTCTCTTCCTGAATTCCCAATAGATTCTTGTATGTTCCAGCACCTTCTGTTGACTCCCAGCTCCTCTGCTCTGTCCTTGCTTCCAATATATTTAGGCTGCCTGCCCTGTCTCACTGATGGCGTGGCTAATACCCATTCCCCTAAGTTCCAGCCCATCTTCTCTTGCACACCCTCCAGGTTTACCTTCTGTTCCGTCAGTCCCCGCTCCAGCAATTCAGGATCCGCTGGGAAAGCTTTATCCAGGGGTCTAGAACCCTGAGCTTTATCCACACCCTGCAGAGGGATCACTTGTTAGTGTTGGGAAAGGGAGCTGAATCAGGCCCCCTGTTGCCTCTGGCTCGGGGTCCTTCAGCAAAGTATTCCTAATATCAGAGCTTGCAGTCCTTGCCCTGCAGGGGACAGCTGTTCACCTCCATGCTGGGATTAGGGCATGTGGCATTCTCTCCAGTGGTATGGGCTGGTGCTGGAGTCCCAAGCTACTGGACAGGAGGCCAGGAGAAAGGGAAATAGATATGGAGTCCCTTCTGGTGGGGTTGCCCAGGATCTCACCTTCAGATGCACGTAGTCATACTCCTCAGCCATCGGGATGCCTTCATATTCATTGTGAGGGCCTGCTGAATCATTGTCTACCTCCCTGCACTCTGCCTCTCCCTCAGGTTTGAGGCCCCCATAACCAGGCAGGCATGGTGGGGGAGGGGGTAGAGGCCTGTCCTGGATACTGCCCTTTCGGCCTGGGGCAGGAGAAGGAGCTGGAGAAGGAGCAGGGGCCTCAGTGACAGGAAGGGCAGGCAGAGGGCGGCGGGACAGGCTCTCAGTGGACGGTAGCCTGGGCCTGTGCTGGGGTGGAGAGCTTCTGGTCAGAAGCTGGGCCGCAGTGTCCAGGTCGGTGGAGGAAGGAGCTGGCGGGGGCTCTGGAGACGGTGGTTCTGGCCCCAGCAGAGGCACATCATAGATGCCTTCCTCTGCATCCCTGCTTTCTCCATTTGCCAGCAGTTCCTCAGGTGCTTCATACAGGTTGAGCAGAGCTGAGGCCCGTTTCAGGTTGGAAGGGGCAGCGTAAAGGGGAGGCCCTGGTTCCCGGCCCCCTTCCCACTCCAGATCTGGCTCCAGTTCTGCGGGTAGCTTCAAGGCCAGAGGCACATCGTAGGGAGCTTCACCCTCTCCAGGGGGCTGTGGTACAACTGGGGCCACAGGACAGGAAAAGGAGGCTGGGGAGTCATAGGGACAGTTGGAGGGAGCACGGAGGAGGCTGGGAGGCACATCGTAGACCTGGGGGAGGGATGGGCATTAGCCTTCAGCTCAGCGGTAGGCGACCCCCGAGAACTCTGGCCCTCACCCAACATACACAAAGCTCTAACCTCTCCCACATCTCTGGAGGCAGTTGACTGTGTCCCATTGACTCTGGGGACCTTGTAGATGGAGTCAGAAGAGGGCGAGCAGGGTCTAGGAAGTCCTGAGGCAGAGCAGGGCCGAGCTGGTGGTGGGATCACATACACCTAGGGGAGCAAGAGGTGGGTGTGTTAGGAGAGGAAGTCATTGAAACAGATACACTGTTTCAGGAGCTTGTAGACTTTCTCTTCTCCTCCCTCCATACTTCCTGTGTGGAGCTTAGAAGCAGGTGGCAGAAAGACGTCGGCCAGTGAAAGGTCAAGGGTCAAGGTCTCAGTCAGGATCTCCCTGCTGTCTGTCCCCAAGCCCTGGAGAGAGCAAAGATTGCCAGGCCTGGGATGAGAGACTGGACTTCTTACCTCTTGCTCCTCACAGCCACGCTCTGGGGTCAGACATGATGAGCCAGGTTGGGTGGGGGGTGCTGGGCAGAGGCTAGGCTTGGGTGCTGGGCCAGCAGGAAGGAGCTTCACTCTGTTAGCAGGGACAATACCCTGCTGGCCATGCAGGGAGCAAAGGCACCAACCATCAAGTCCACCAGCACCCTCCCTCTGCAGTACCCGTAGAACATCCCCTCGGCGGAAGGACAGCTCCTGGGGGGACTCAGCAGTGTTGTCGTACAGTGCCCGGGCAAGCTGGGCCTGGTGGGAGAGAACAGTACTCACATGCGGATCAAGTCATGTGGAAACTAGACAGCCTCCCCTTCCAGTCAAGCTGAAAAGTCTCACTCCTGACGCGGCTGCTCCTCATTAGGTTCTGCATTGCCAGAGTCATGGAAGGCACACTCCTCCTCCTCTTTTCTCTTTCTTTCTTTCTTTCTTTCTTTCTTTCTTTCTTTCTTTCTTTCTTTCTTTCTTTCTTTCTTTCTTTCTTCCTTTCTTTCTTTCTTCCTTCCTTCCTTCCTTCCTTCCTTCCTTCCTTCCTTCCTTCCTTCCTTCCTTCCTTCCTTTCTTTCTTTCTTCTTTCTTTTTCTTTTTTTTTGGTTTTTTGAGACAGGGTTTCTCTGTGCAGTCCTGGCTGTCCTGGAACTCACTCTGTAGACCAGGCTGGCCTCGAACTCAGAAATCAGCCTGCCTCTGTCTCCCAAGTGCTGACTTTAAAGGTGTGTACCACCACTGCCCTGCCTCCTTCTCTTTTCTTACCCTGTCTCTTCCATCTTAGTGCCTTTGCACTTATATTTCCTCTTCTCCAAGTACTCTTTCCTGACTCCATCCATTTACATACTTCAGTTCTGAGAAAATCTCTCTTCCAAGGAAAAGGCTTCTCTTTGCTCTTTCTCCATCACATTCTGTGCCTGGATCCACCCAGTGTTTCCTTCAAAACACTTCCTATCCCTTAGGTTTTGTTACTGAGTTCTGATATCACACTGTAAGCCCTGTAGGAACAAGGGCAGCTATATTCCATGACCCCCCCAATAGTGTCCCACTCAGAACTGGTCCTCAATACACATATGCTAAAGAATTTCTTTAAGGTACATGAAGAGGTCTGGCTAGCCTCTCCCACAGACTCTCTTCCACGTCCCTTCTGACCTCCAGTGATTACTTCCCAAGTAAAAGGTTAGGTTAAGC
The DNA here is from genome assembly GCF_947179515.1 of Apodemus sylvaticus. Taxonomy (NCBI): domain Eukaryota; kingdom Metazoa; phylum Chordata; class Mammalia; order Rodentia; family Muridae; genus Apodemus; species Apodemus sylvaticus. The sequence goes on along the minus strand of NC_067479.1, from coordinate 72,820,921 downwards.
AGCTATAGAGACCTGTCTTTCTGAGGGAGCCTGGAAGACATCTAGACCAAGTGTTAAGGCACACTTGAGAAAGAAAATAGGGGCTGGAGAGATGGCTCAACAGTTAAGAGCACTGACTGCTCTTCTGAAGGTCCTGAGTTTAAATCCCAGCAACCCCATGGCGGCTCACAACCATCCGTAATGAGATCTGACACCCTCTTCTGGAGTGTCTGAAGACAGCTACAGTGTACTTACATATGATAATAAATAACTCTTTAAGCAAAAAAAGAGTTAGCAGAGAAAGAAAATAAATAGAAGCCATTGCTTTGTTCCTAGCCTGAACAAATACAGTACTGCCAGAAGAGGCTGCATAGGCACAGAGAAGAGAAATGTATATATACTATAGTATGTGTCCAGAGCAGGGCTGGAATCCCAGCAGTTGGGCAGGAGCACTGCTTTGAAGGTTCAAAGCCAGCCTGTCTAGACAGGAACCTAAGCTTTCCCCTCTGAGGGCCTGAGCTTAGGTGCCGAGTCACAGACAGAGACTCTTAAGTCTTCTCTTATGTATATGAGTACACTGTAGCTGTCTTCACCGGAAGAGGGCATCAGATCCCATTATGGATGGTTGTGAGCCCCCATGTGGTTGCTGAGAATTGAACTCAGGACCTCTGGAAGAACAGACAGTACCCTTAACCGCTGAGCCATCTCTCCAGCCCCACCAAATCTCATTCTCAAATCTCCAAAGTTAGGCTTGGTCCAGCGGCATATGAAGAGCATGGTTTGATGTCAGAGCTTGTACTCTTTCAAGGGTGCTCCCCACCGCCCTTCTGCAACCACTGCGATTTTCTTTTACATCATTTTGTCTGTGTGTATGTGTGCCGCAGTGCGCAGGTAGAGGCCAGAGGCTAACTTGCAGGAATCTGTTCTCTCCTAACACGTGAGTTTTAGGAACTACGCTTGGGTCTTTAGACTTGGCAACAAGCCCTTTTACCTACTAAGCCACCCCTGTAGCCTGTCCTTTTTCTTTTAGTTTAAAATCTCATTTTATTGGAGCAGGACAGTGATTCCGGGGTGCAGAAGGTGTTTATATGGGTTCCGATATTCAAGCTCCCTCGGTTCCCACTCCTCTCTGTGCTCCTGTTCCGTCACGTCCTTTGAGAGAATTAAGTTTACTCTACTCAGAGTGTACTCAGCTTCAGCTGTGATTGCTAAATGACTGCCTGCCAGTGGGATCCCAGGCCATGTGGCATACCCAGAAACATCGGAGAACAGCCAGTTAGACACTGCTGGCCAGGTAGCCATGTGGACTAATTAAGTCTCCAGTCCGGGCCTCAGTGGGTAAAAGTAGATGCTATTCTTCCAGAGGACCCAAATTTGATTCTCAGCAGCAACTGCCTGTATCTAGTTCCCAGGGGTCCAACACCTCTAGGTTCTGCAAGCATCTGCACTCTTATGTACAGACCCCCACAGATATATACATACACACAATTAAAACAGATACAAAGTATTTAGTTAACCTGAGTCTAGTGGTAGAGGCCTATAATCTCAACTGCTTGAGAAGCTGAAGCAGGAGGATTGAAAGTTTGTGGCCAGCCTGGGCAACTTATTAGATCCTATCTCAATATGAAAAAGGCTGGGGAACTGGGGACGTAACTCAGTTCGTGGAGTGGTTTATCTTAGCATACAAAAGAGTCTATCTTTAGCCACTGGGGTTGTGGGGGTACATGCCTGTTATCGCTGCACTTCTGAAGTGGAGGCAGAAGGATCAGGGCTTGGCTACACAGAACTTTGCTTTAAAGTACAAGGCAGGGGGCTGGGTGTCTGAGTATGTAGCTCGGTGATAGAACACTTGCCTAGGATGCTTTGACGCATTGGGTTCAACTTCTAGTACTATAAAAAATCATCATCATTATCATCATCCTCATCCTCAAATAAACAACTAAACAGCCAGCTGTAGCAGGATGCTGCTGAACTGTAGGGGAGAAGGGTGCTCAGCTCACCAGACATGCTATTCCTCTGGGACTGTTTTGTGCCAGGAAGCGAGTTGTGCAGCCCTTCACTCCTTTCTTCTGCTCCCAAGCACCCACCCACCCTTCCTCCCTTCTTCAATGTACTGGGGTGGGGGGTCAAACTCGGGTCCCTTTGCATACCAGGCAAATGTCAGCCATTGAGCTGCATGCCTGGCCCTCATCACACTATTTCTGACTATACTGTGACTTCTAAAAGAAGCATGTCTACAAAGAAAGCATGCTAAACAGACAGCACAGATGGCTGGCGTGTGGGGCCAGTGGTCGTTGGTGGCTGTCTCCCTTAAACATGCTCCGTTTTTTTCCCTTGAGAGAGTCTGAGCCTTAGGCTTATTGACAACAAGCCTCTGGAGGCCTCTTGTTTCTGCCTCCCCAGTGCTGGGGTTACAGGTGAGTGCCCTGCACACGGCTCTTTATGGGGTTCTGGGGGGTCAAACTCAGATCCTTCATTTATTCAGCAAGCACATTACCAAAGGGGCCACATTCCCAGCCCCTGTATCTTTCCTTCTAATTGAAAACTAGGAATTGGTATTTTAGATCTAGTCAGTGACTAAAGACAATGTTGTACGTGCAGGTGGGCGTGGGGTGGAGTCCCTTTCTTGCTTGGATGCCTTTAAAGGGATGTTAAACATCCCAGTACTGTAGTGTCCTCCATTGTAGAATGTTCTTATCTATAGCCAAATACCTATTATTGAGTCCTTGTAAGGTTGAAAGCTGCATGGGGCAATGCATCAAAAGATCCTGACAAAGTTTAGTGGGATGCGGTGGGGGAGGGCAGGTGTATAAACTATAAATGTTACTATTGTTACGACTGTCGAGAGTTTCATTAGCATAAATACTCCTCACCCAAATACCTCTGGACTTCAAAAGTGACAGTAACTCCACCATCCTGGCAGCAGCTCTGACACTCCCGAGGGCACCCTGCCACCCGAGGACTGAAAGGTTTTGCCTAAGGAATGAAAACTGGATCCATCCTCAAGGTGTTCTGTGGCTTCAGGCTTTTCTTTCACTTGCGTAATTTTTCTCCCCATAACCAGAGTCCGGGAAGGCAGGTGGCAGCAGGGCTTCCCCTGGGAATCCCCAGCAAGGGCTGGAGACACGGAGAAGGAGTGGATTTCTTCCACAGACTCCGAGACATAAAGTAGAGGTGCGGCTGTATGGCTCCTCCCTGTATTAGGTTTGAATTTTATCCAATGGGGCCATGCTTTGCAGTTGTCCTAAACCCAGGCCAGAGCTGCTGATAGGATGATGGATTATGGGTGTGATCGCTCTTGCTCTGTCGCCTCCTAGGGGCCCAGCTGACTTGTGAGGCAATGGCTGACTTACTGGAGGTGGCAGTGTGCCACTGCACTTTCTGGTAGGCCTCCTCCTACAAGTCCAACACGCCAACTGTCCCTGTCTTTTGTCCCCAGTCACCAGAAAGTGGCCCGAGGCGGGCTGACATCATCTCCCTCTATATTATTTCCCCCTGCCTGTTCACGTGCCTGTTTCTCCATTTGCCCCAATCCTTTAGTGTTGGGCTTCCTTGGCCTTCCATTTTCCTTGGGCTTCCTGGTCTTTGTCAGAAAACTCCTTTGACTTACCTCCCAATTACAAGCCCCTGCCAACCCCCAGTAGGCATCTGTTCCCACCCAGAAAGAGCAGATAGGATGGGGTTACACTCCGCCCTCCCCCCACCCCCCATCTATCCACAGCCACTATAAAGAAAGAGAATAGGGAGAGAGGAGGAGGGGCCAACCCAGAACCAGAAGGCTCAGGGGGTGAGGACTGAGAGGGAGGAAGGAACAAAAGAGAGAGGACACAGCTTCTGGGAGAGGAGATCACAGAGTGGATAGAAATAAACGCGGCAGTGAGTGCCGTAGAGCAGGTTGGCGGCCTCTGCCTGGCAAACCGCCTTTCCCTGGTGGAACTCACCGACGTGGCAATGGCCATGGCTCTGCCCTCCAGCGTCGCCTGCTTCACGCTAGGCTCTGTTTCGCTGACTTTAGCGGTGGCTGCCCCACACCATGGTTCCCGGCCTCCAAGCCAGAAGGACACCCCAAGCTGTAGCGCTTGAGGAGATGCCTCCCCCAAAGTTGGAGGAAGAGAAAGAAAACCCACAAAACTTTCCAAATAGGAGGCAGCTTGGCCAAGCAGGAGGAGGAGTAAGGCGGGCCTGGGCGTCGCTGCGGGACCTCATCCAAGGGGCGCGCTCTAAACTGTCCCCAGGGTCTCTCGGGGCTCCAGGCCCCCACAGCTGCCGCGTCCTGTCGTAGAGGTCTCCTGGACACACATGGGTCCAAAGCTCACTTCCCAGGCTAAGAGACAGGAGCTGTGGCTGCTTTCGACGCCTCTCCAGGCAGCTCAGGCTAGCCCCGAGGGCTGGGAGAAGCCGCCTGAGTGGTTGGGCTGGACGAGCGACTCTAGGGGCCAACCCTCCCCCAGCGGCGCAGAGCGGTGCTCCCAGGGTTGTGGTCGTGGCAGCCGGGGCACTGCGGCGGGACCCGCAGGGAAGGAGGAGGAGCGACAACTGAGCTGCGTGTCGCCAAATTCGCTCAAGTCAGCGCAAAGGCCGGCGCCAAAGGCCTAAGAGCGCGTGGCGGTGGGGCTGGGCCGTCTGCCCAGGCCCGCGCCGGGGCGAGCTCTCCCGGCCACACTCAACACAGCGGGGTCTTGGAGGTGGCCGCCAGGCACCTCTCGGTCTCAGCGCTCAAGGGCTCGCACCTCCCTTTGCCCCGAGCACCCCACGGGCCTCAGTCCCCCGCTCACACACCCTGGACAGGGCCCTCGGCGCGTCCCAACGCTTAGGGAAGCTCCAAGGGACTTGGGGAACGAAGAAAAAAGCCACAGAGCAAAGGGAACAGAGAAGGGGGAGGAGCAGTCCTGTAGGATCGCCTAGGGTCGAGATGGGGGGACACTGAGGGTTAGAAAAGGTCCGGGGTCGCGCGTGGGCCCCCGCTCGCGCCTTGCACTCCGCGCCCCTTCCCTCCCCTGCCCGGGCTCCGGCTCCCCCTCTGCAAGCTCCCCTCCCCTCGGGCCCACTCCTCTCGCGAGGGGCTCGGGCCAGGGGATTAAGAGAAGGGGGAGGAAGGGGGAAGGGGAAGCTGCGGAGAAGGGGGACGATCCTTTCCCAGGCGGTGTTGAGTTTCAGCTCCCGACCCTCGGGCCAAACTGCACGCCCCAGCCCGGTCCCTCTCCCCCGCACCTTCCTCCTCGGGACCGCGCAGCAGACCGCGGGGTGGTCTGGTCCGCGCGCTCCGGGGAGCTCGGCTCTGCCCGCCACGCCCCCGCTCTCCCCCGCCAGCCCCACGCCTCTCCCTGCCTCCCTTTCATTAGCCCCACATCTGTCTTTCCCGAGGGAGGGGACGTGCTGCTTCCGCCGCGCCTGGGTCCAGGCGGTTTTCTGCACGCTGACTTTACAGGGGGCGGCGGCGGGGAGTAGTGAGCCGGGCAGGTCCAGAGGGCCACTGGCTTGGAGTCTGGTGTTGAACAAAGATTCTGGCCCTTGGGAGAGAGAGCGAGCGAGAAGCCTCTCTCTGGCTCCAGATCCTAGGCTGGCCGGTCGCGCCGCCTTTTAGCCTCCTTTGCCAGTCCGGGCCTGTTCTTCAGCTTGGCCCTCGCTGCTACTGGAGCAGTTGGACTAGAGACCGTGGGCAGAAGAGGGCAGAACTCTTTCAGAGGGGCTGGAATCGGGAGTTTCAGCCGAACCGGAGCTCCTTGTCTTCTATACCCTTCCTGCGGCCTCCCTCCAGTCACCCTCTTCTCGGGTCATCGAGGAGATATACATCAGAGCTTCTCAGAGGGTTGGGAGAGATCTGTCTTCCTCTTCAAAAAATTTTTTTTGGGCGTGTGTGTTCTGGTGTTTGGAAAGCAAGTTGTTAAATAGAGGTGGAAAGCTGTAATGTTTCCTCAGTGTTTACGTTTAACGAATGAACACTTAAAGCACAAAATAGACAGCGAGCTTAGTCCTAACCTCTTTAGCAGGAAACAGGTGAAGTCTTACTTAAGGACCTCTGTGAACTGGAGGCTTTGAGACCACTGTTCCTCCACCACATCGCAGTGTTCCACAGTCTTAATCACCGCATTTTCCAGAACCACCTGTGGGGATGGTGTTTATTAATTGCTTACCTAGAACGCTCTGCCTAGCGAGAGTTGGCCCCTAAGGGGTGACTCAGTGAAAGTTTCTGGATGGACACAGGATGAATGGTGCTGGCTCTGGGCAGTAATGCTGGAGAGCAGACCTCATGCCCTGTCTGGAAACCTTCAACAGACTCAAACTCCATTAGAACAAAAAAGGGGTTTTAGAGCTTCTAGATCCATCTGGAGTGAGAGTTCTGCTGTCCCAGTTTCAGTTTGGCTGGAGGTGGTCGATAGGGAAGCCTTTCTATCCTCCCTACAGTCCCGGGGGCGAGAGGATCTGGCCACCTTGGCACTGCTAGGGACTGAGTATGACCCCCTACCCTGTGTCACCAGCATAAAACAAAGGCAAGCAGGACACCTTGGTCCCAGACATAAACACTCTGACAGACACGGAGAAATAGATGCAGGCCAGAGGAAGCGAATCAGAAGGATGAGAAAGGTCCAGGCAGGGTTGCAGTTTGAGAGGTGGGTGGGGATCTCAGAGCCTGAGGAATGACTTTAGGGGGGGCAGCTTCTGTCCTGGGAGTGAATCCTGGCTATTAGCTCTGTTATTGTGGTCCAGTCATAGGCCATCTTACAGTTTTAATTCCTCCCGTGTAACAACTGGATGTTCTTAGCTGAGGGAACCGTCCCTGCATCCTTCTACCCCTACTTCTGCCCTCTCCTTTAAAGTTGCAGGAAGCCGGGCCGAGGTGGTGCACACCTGTAATCCCAGCACTTGGAAGGCAGAGGCAGGTGGATTTCTGAGTTCAAGGCCAGCCTGGTCTACAGAGTGAGTTCCAGGACAGCCAGGGCTACACAGAAAAACCCTGTTTCAAAAAAAAAAAAAAAAAAAAAAAAAAAAAAGTTGCAGGAAGGGTTCTAGCCCCAGGGAGCTGTTGGAGAAAACTCAGGCTGGATAGGGGTGACTTGTGTAGAGAGCAGCCTCGTGTGGTCTTGCACCAAGGTTTGTCTACAAAGAGTAGCAAAGAAGGAAGTCTTCCCAGCAGGGTCCGTCTGTCTATCCTCTCTCTTCCTTGTCCCACCCACATGCCCCTCCTCCTCGCACCCCAGTCTCCTCCTCACCCCTAGTTTTCCATTCATGTTGTCCTATTTACTTCTGAAACGTCTCAGAGCCTCCAGACCCTTGCCAGTGCCATGCCAAAAAGGCCTTTCCTGTTAGCGCTGCCTCCCCACGCTCCCCAGTCTCTCACCCCACAGCACCTCTGCGCTCTTCCTTCCAGAGCACTGTCTCATTTTCTTCACTGTGCTTTCTGTCATAATCGGAAGGCATTGTTCTCATTGTTTATCGTCTGTCTCCTAAACTGTAAGCCTCGGGAGGAAGAGGCCGGGTCTCTCTTGTCCTCTTCATTCCTAGCACTTAGAATGTCAGTCTGGTGTGCAGTGTTTGGTGAGTGGATGAGTGAACACAGGAGCTGTGAATATAGGGCAACATTGGGTTAGCCTTGGAAAGATACCATCCCTGGGCCCGTGAGTCCTCATCTGATCACTCGATGTATTTCCAGATCAAACTGGGTTCTCCTGGAAAGCAGTCTCCTGAGCTTGATCGTTCGTTACTTAACAATCGCATCAAAAATCATCAGACCTGAGAGATGGCTCAGTGGTTAAGAGAACATGCTGCTCTTCTTGAGGACCTGAGTTCAGTCCCCGCACCCACATCGGGTGACTTACCTGTAACCCCAGCTCCAGGTGGGTCTCTCTTGGGCACTTGAATTCTTGTATACAACATCCCCCAATAAACATAATTAAAATAAATATTTAAAAAATAATTTGTGTCCAGGGTCGTTATCACTTACAAATCAGAATGTGGGAATACTGTTCTAGAGGTCTCCATCTTTGCCATTGCTGTGTCTCTCAGAAAAGCGTGTTGGGGATACCCCATTGCCAAGGGCAGCTCCGGCTTACCAGCAGGCACATGGGGATTTCACTATTCTAATGACCTGAGTCCTGGCTTCTTATAAGGTGAATAGACATGAACTCAATCCCGTGGACGCTGTTCCATTTCAGGACCTTAGGTCCAGGGCAGCTGATCTTTTGGGTTCCTCTATGATCACTCACTCCAGGGACACACACTACCACATACATTCCTACCAACAAGGAACATCCAAGGCCATGAACAGACTAGAATCTCGAGGCGGCAGGCATGGGCCTGAGCACCCTTTGACGGACGCTTGTATTTGAACTCCCTGCAAGCCCCAAGAGCTTTTCTGAGCATAACCTACAAGACGTAGTTCATCATCATATTTCTCCTGCCCTTTCTGGGCAGGTGCTGACCTCTTTCCCCAGAGGCACGGGGAAGGAATTCCTAGTTTGGCTGCCAGGCAAGTAGAGACATGTTGGGAGGGGTACTTGTAATGTCAGATGTTGGGCCAACCTTTCTTTGCTCCCGCCTCCAGCATTCTCCCCATCGCCACCCCCACACCCCTCAAGGATTCCCTGGAAGCTGAAATGACTCAGGGATTCCAAAAGTAGTCACCCCAGGAGGAAACCCTCTGGAAAATGTTTCTCATGGCAGGGAGTCACCCTAAAGTGTCCCACAAAGCTTCTACCGAGATAAGGACAGCGGCTGAGCAAGCAGGGTGGGGTGGGGGCCTGTGGCTCAGTGAACAGGTTCATGGGTCAGCCTGGTCATCGTGGTGTGGGGGAAGTCAACCCTGGGGAAGACTGTAATTGAAGGGATATTCCATCTTCTTTCCAGAGGCTTCCTCTGGCCTCAGGTACAGAGGCAGAGAGAGAAATCCCAAACGCCTCATAGGAAGAACAATGTCCCCATCACCCAGCCCAGTTCCAGGCAGAGTCAACAGTTGAGACAAGAAGCTGGGATCATTTTCTGTGTCTAAGATTACCAATTCTGCACTGTCCAAGGTCTGCTTCCTAGGGTTGTGCTGGGGAAGACCTGTAGGAAGCCTTCTCCCTGAAACAGCACTGCCAGCTAAAGGACCCTACTCTGGGCTTGGGGTTGCTAAGGAACACCACAAGCCACCTGAGGCCATGTGCCACCCAAAGGGCTGGAGAACAGGAAGCTGGAGCAATGGCTCCCAGCCAGTGCGGCTGGATGCCAAAGGGGACGGGAATGCCATGTGGTCTCTGGCAGGTGCAAATGAACACATCCAGCGCAGGTCCTGGGGAACAGGGACACATTTCCTCTGGGGTCTCCCCTTCCATCCACAGCCACCTGAGAACTGGCTCATGCTAGGAGCTTAGGTTTGGAGTTACTGAGGGCTGGAATGAAAAGCCAGCTCAGATTCTTTCTAACTGCGTAACCTCGAGTAGATGATTAATTTCTGTTGGGTCTCGCTTTCCTCATCTTCAACATGAGAATTTTAGTTTTTGTGTTATGGTTTTATTGTTGGAATAATAAGAGGATGTGTCTAGGGCTCAGCACCAAGTCTGGCACACTCGAATGCACAGGAGCAAGACCAGCAGTGCATAAATGGAGATGGTATCCAGAGCATTGGGGCAAGGGTAGGAGCCCTGAGACAAGGGTGGGAGCACTGGGGCGAGGGTGGGAGCATCGAGGTAAGGGCGGGAGCACTGGGACAAGGGTGGGAGCACCGAGGTATGGGTGGGAGCACTGGGATGAGGGTGGGAGCACTGAGATGAGGATGGGAGCATTGAGATGAGGATGGGAGCACTGAGATGAGGATGGGAGCACTGGGGAGAGGGTGGGAGCACTGAGATGAGGGTGGGAGCACTGAGATGAGGGTGGGAGCACTGAGGTGAGGATGGGAGCACTGGGGAGAGGGTGGGAGCACTGAGGTAAGGGTGGGAACACTGGGGCAAGAATGGGAGCACTGGGGTAAGGGTAGGATCACTGGGGCAAGGATGGGAGCATCAGGACGAGGGTGAGAGCTCTGGGTCGAGGGTGGGAACACAGGGACAAGGGTGGGTATGGCACTGGCTGAAGACACTTCTGGCCTTATTCTTCCCAAGTATCTTAACCTGGCCACCAATGGCTTCTCCTCAATGCCTCCCACTGTTCCAGGACCCTAAGATTCACCGGAAGCAATTTCTTCCAACTCTTGAGAATGCCCTCTGTTGTCATGACAGCGCTGCCTCCAGACTATTTTGTCCCACAGCATCTGAAAGAGCGGTCCTCTATGGTGTGCATTACCTCTGGCTCCCTTTGTTTACTTTCTGATCCCTTGGTTACTTCAGGAGTATTTTCTGAGGGAAAGCACATGCAAATCAGCACACATTATTCTAGAGACAGTGTGTATGAGTGTGTTGGGGTGGGGCTGAAGGTCCTTGAACAGAGAAAGGCCTGGAGGAAGCGTACTGGCTGGTCTCTGCACAGTCCTCCCCAGCAGGCTGGACCTTGATTGGCCTGTGTCTTTGGAATCTGTCTTTCTGGAGTATACACACACCTGCCTGACCAATAGGGCCCCACGAGAGTGTAGAGGCTGAGTGGGCACTCTAGGGCTGGAGAGTAGCAGCCATCCTTGTTGTGAACCTTGTCCCTGGGGCCCTGTGAACGGGGGGGGGGGGGGGGGGGAAGGGGAGACCTCCTGCTGGGTCTTAGGTACCACAGTGTCCTCTTCTCCACGTTCTACCCTCTCTCTCGCCCACCCAACCAGAAAACTCCTTCCAGCATATCCCGGTAGCATTGTAGGACAAGGGCTGCATCCTCATCCCGTCAGGTTGGACAGGGAGGGACAGGGTGCCAGAGTGAGAAGGCAAAGGGAAATCGGGGCAGTAAGGGACAGTGAGGAGAAGCCATGCTCAGAACAAAGGGGATGGTGGCCAAAGAAGCTGAAGAGGAGGTGAAGTGTTTGTTCAGACCGGTGGTCGGAGACAGCTAATAAGAAGAGGGGCAGCTGCAGGCCAGAGCCTAGGCAGGAGTAGCCTAGGTTTGGAAATGGCGCCCCTGGAAAGGAAACCACAGGACAGTCTTTAATTTGAGGTAGTACACATCAGGGAAATTCCCATCATGCCAGTCCACAGAGACAGAATTGCAGAATGCTATTACTACGACCCCCGCCCGGAAAGTGCAAGGAACAGTTTACCCAATCAGCTGCTAGGCTGATAATGATGGCCATTACAACTTCCATGAGGGTAGCATTTAAAAAGCTTTTGGGAACACTTTCAGGGTTGGGCTTTTTTTGTTGTTGTTGGGTTTTTTCTTTTGTTTTTCTTCTTCTTCTTTTTTTTTAATCTCAAGTCACTCCCTCTAAAAAGATAGTGGAAATAAATTTGAATAAACAAAACAGGTTTGCTGAAAATAAAACCAGGACACCTCAGCCGCTCCAGTCAGCCTGCTTCCAGAAGGCCTGTCAGGCAGGGCAGTACCTGCGGCTGGTGAGCAGTGTCCGGCATGTACCAGGTGAGTGGTCCTGATGTCTGGCAGGGGACTGGCTGAGAGACTGAGGAGTAGAGATGGTATTGAGTGTTTTGGAAGGCTAGGCTTCCAGGCTTCTGGCCTCAGGGAGCTGCAGGGGGTGGAGGGCGGAGCTCGTATAGGATGGGGATCTGGGAGTAGCTTTCTCCTTGGCTTTTGTTCATAGGCTGTTGCATTCTTGGCAATGATCGTGGGAACCCACACCGTCAGTCTGCGGACCCAGGAGGACTGCAGCCACCTGCCCAGCTGCTGCCCCAGCAAAGATCAAGAACCCCCAGAACAGTGGCTGAGGTGGGGCTCTGCATCTGTGCCTCCCCCAGAGCCTCTGAGCCATACTCGCCACACCCACCACCCAGAATCCTGCAGAGCCAGCAAGGATGGCCCCCTCAACAGCAGGGCCATCTCTCCGTGGAGCTATGAGTGAGTCTACTGAGTCCTCTCCTGAATGTATTCATGATGGATGAGGGTCCCGGGGAGTTCTACCCAATTTGACCTACCAGTCTCTTAATTAACTAAACAGACCAGATAGCATTGGGAGCTACACAGGCCTGAATTTGACTCTCAGCTCTGCCCTCATTATCTTGGGTGATGTTTCCAAAATCCATTCATTCCTTCCTTCCTTCCTTCCTTCATTCATTCATTCCTGTCTTCCTTCTTTCAAAGTTCCTTCCTTCTTTCTTTTCTTCCTTCCTTCAAAGTTCCTTCCTTCCTTCCTTCTTTCCTGTAGAATATAATCTAGAGGCTAATGTATAGGTCAAACGCAGCAATGTATGTAAAGTCTGTATTTACATTGATTCTGTTTCTTGTTTGGTCTTGACCATAACTCGTATTTCCCTAAAGTATTAAGTAGTAGTACGTGACACAGGCACAAATGCTGTCACCCAACCCTTGTGGGGCAGGTGGGAGACCAGATCCCGAGGCTTGCTATCTTTAATCAAAACCATGGTTCTCTTTGTCTTTTACACAGTTTGTTGCATACCTATTGTAACTCTATTTATGCCATGATATGAAATTGGGACAGAGAAACAATTCACAAGTTAGGGTCTTAGGTATTCCAAGTACATGTTTTCATTCCTGTATCTTTGAATGGTTATATGCACCTCCTGCCCTCCCCACCGTATATCTTGCTTAGCCTTACCTTTGATGGGTAATGGAGATATTCCTGGTATAGGGAGCTGGTCAGCTTTATCTGATGTTGTGGCTAAGACACCAGTTCACAATGCTTTGGAGTAGTCTCAGGGGCTACTCAGAAGATCTGCTTAGGGGTGTGGGGGGTCTCAGCTACACCTGTCCTCTTCTTGAAAAGGCAGTGATAACCCTTGATAACCACTTAGGAGACATTCTACAATATATACTCTATACAACACTGGTCCCACAAGCTATTTCTCAGAAAAAAAGTAGTGGTGTCAAGTTAAGTTTGTGAAAGGTTACAGAGCTTCATCCTTTGATTATTCAATGCTCTCCATACATTACAGTTGGCAAGAGGTTTACAAAAAGTAACCATTAGTTTCCCCAAATTTATTGAATTGCAGAAGCTTTTGTTTTTTCAGACAGACAGACAGACAGACAGACAGACAGACAGACAACAACAAAATCCCAAGGTATTTATTATGGAATCTACTTTGGGAAATGTTTGCAGCAGTTGGACCCCAGTTTCCTAGGGTTTGTATGGGAAATGCTTCTGCCACACTGGGGCTTCCTGCCACGCTACTGGATACAATACATTTTTAGTATCTTTTTTCCAGTCTTTGTTTTGATCTGTTTGTTTTGTTTTTGTTTTTTCTTTTTTTGGACTTGATTTTTTCGAGACAGGGTTTCTCTGTGTAGCCCTGGCTGTCCTGGAACTCACTCTATATAGACCAGGCCGGCCTCGAACTCAGAAATTCACCTGCCTCTGCCTCCCAGAGTGCTGGGATTTATAGGCGTGCGCCACAACCGCCCGGCTTGGTCTGTTTTTTCGTTTTTTTGTTTTTTTTGTTTTTGTTGTTGTTGTTGTTGTTGCCATAAATCTTTTCTGAATCAGTAAGAAAAAAAAAGGTCTTTCCCATGACCTAAATGTGCTTGTGATCCATGCCTGGACGGACGGTGGCTGGAGGGTGGGCGTGAGGCAGTTCTCCCTGGGAAGTAAGCAGAGGGAGCAAAGGGAAACACTTGGTGTCCGTTACACATTCTTTTATATGTGCCTGTCGACTGTGTGGCACAGGTTAGCCTCAAACTCATGGCCGTCTTTGCCTCAGCCTCTCCTGTGCTGCCTTACCTGCCCCACGGCAGTTTTCAGTTTTGTAATAGCTGCCATTTAGATAAACACCATAAAACATAATACCTTACTAAGATGCCTTCTGCGGATCGGACAGGCACCGCGCTGGTCTGGTGGAGGCTGGCAAGCCAGTCTTCCTCACCGTCCTCTGTGCTGTAAGGAGCTGTCTCAGTTATGGCCTAGCATTGAGGGCCACTAGGAAAGCCACTTTTTTTTTTTTTTTTTTTTTTTTTTTTTTTTTTTTTTGTCTCCTACCTCTATTAATAGTGGGAGGAAATAAATCTCAGAGAGGAAGGGGTGACACTCAAAGTTACACAGCATTGGGTGCCATGAAGGTTTAAGAAGCTGGGTTCCCCAGCCACACTATCTCTTCCCTCGGGCCTCTCCACCCTCCCTGCCCCTTGCTTCTGGCCTGTCCTTCCAGGACTGACCAGCTCTGTTTCCACAGGTTAGACAGGGACTTGAATCGGGTCCCCCAGGATCTCTACCACGCTCGATGCCTGTGCCCACACTGCGTCAGCCTACAGACAGGCTCCCATGAGGACCTAATGGGCAACTCAGTACCAGTTTACCACAACCAGACAGTCTTCTACCGGCGGCCATGCCATGGCGAGGAAGGTTCCCATCACCGCTACTGCTTGGAGCAGAGGCTCTACAGAGTCTCCTTGGCTTGTGTGTGTGTGCGGCCCCGTGTAATGGCTTAGTCATGCTCGCCACCTGCCCGAGGCTGATCCCTGGTTGGGAGAGTGGGCGAGGAGTACATTCACCTTGCCAAAGTGGGCCAGGGGACCTGAATGTTCAAGCCCTCCAAAGCCCTACCTGAAGCAACAGGTTTCCGGGACAAGATGGAGGACTTGGGAAGAAACTCTGACTTTTGCACTTTTTGAAAGCACTTTTTGGGAAGGAACAGGTTCAGCTTGTGCTGCTGGAAGATGCTGTTGTGGCATTTCCTCTCAGGAATGAACTCCAAAGGCCTGCTGACCCTGGAAGCCATACTCCCGGCCCTTCCTTTCCTCTGAATCCCCCCAGTCCTGCACTGGCACGTTCTCCAGCTTTCCCCTTTTGCCTTTCGTTGCCTTTGTTTGTGAATGCCAACTCCGCGTGCAGCCAGGTGTAATCGCTCTGAAGCGGATGGTTCTAAGGAGAAAGCTGTTATCAAACATGAAGAGATTTATCCAAATAAATATCTGTATTTTAAAATGGTCTTATTTGTCTTTGGCATCTGTGGTGCTTGAGCATCCTGTATCCCCAGCTGGGCCCTTTCTCCTCTCCGGGTCCTTCTCCACGCCACAACTCTCCTTACTTTCCTTGGGTGTCCACTCCATCCACCCTTCCCCTCCCCTGGTCCATCCCTGAACACAAGGGTGGGGGTCAGACAGCTCAACATGGAGGAGAGACAGAAGGCCATTGAGGCACTGCAGTAGACACACAGCGCCCCCTTGTCTCCCCAACAATCCTCCTTTGTCCTCTGGTTCTGGCGGTTGCAGCTTGGTCCAGCAGGGGACTGCCTGGGCTGGGCTCCAGTTCCACCTCCCTTAAAGGAAAAGAGAGAAAGGCCCAGCCAAATAAGAGGGCTAAGGTTATGGGAGGGGCACGGGCATCTTCCCGCTTTGGTTGCTGGGGACTCCTTGCCCTGCCTGTCTCTCTCCTAGCCCCCCACCCCCCAACTCCTCTGGTTTCTTTCCCATCTTCTCTTCCTCTCCTTGTTCCTTCTTTCCTTCTTCAGGGTGGTTAGGCTGGAGGAAGAGGAGGGTTAACCACGTCTCTCTCACCCCTCCCCATGCCTCCCAGTGGCCCTGCAGGCCAGAGCAGAGGCACTCTGGGCAGCTGGGTGAAGCCCATCTGGGCAAGCCTTCCCTGGGCACCACCTTTCCCCCAGAGTCCTGCAGCAGGCCTCAGCTTCACCTTCAGGCTCCTGTCTGCTTCTCTAAGCAGACCTCTTCTGTGTCCCTTCCAGGGCTGCTGGGATTCTGGTGAGGGAGAGTCTGTGTCCCGTGAGCCTCACAGAGATGTTCAGTGCTTGGGATCGCCGGGAACGGCCCCCAGAGGAAGGAGCAGCTGCAGGGCTCCAGGGCTTCGGAGTGGACAAGACCTTCCTGTCTTCCCTCAAAGGCATCCTGCTGGAAACTGAGCTGGTAACAGCTGCCTCCCCAACCTCGTGCCCCCATCACTCCCATCCCAGCCCCCTGGCACGGCTCTGGCTGGCCACCCGTGCTTACCATTTCCCAGCCCCCTCCCCAGGTTTCCTGTCTTCCCACTCCCACGCTTATCTTCTGTGACCCCCAGCTTTCTGGCCGCTTCCCTCTCCGGAGGCAGTTCTAGAAAGCATCCCTCACCGCAAGACGGAAGTTAGATGGAAAGATAGCTTTCTAGGATACTGAGGGAATGAGCCATGGGTGGGGGTGGGAAGAGGATGGACAGGAAGCAGGCAGTCTGTCTCCCTCCAACTTCTGGGAAGGCTACTTCTTGACGTGTCTAAGTATCCAAGAGGGTAGATCTCCGGCAGCGACACTTCATCAGTTGCGGCCCATTACCATCTAGTCTCAGGCTTGCCCTGGGTACTGAGCAAGATCACAGTGCTAACACGGAGGGCAGTCTTTCTTATCTGCCATTCTCTGTGCAGCAAGCTCCTGCCTTCTAAGTCTCTCTCGGCATGGAATCTGCTCTTATTATCTGACTTTTAGCCATCAGGAGTAGGGAAAGTTTTGTGGGGCAGAGGTGATGTGGACTGGTGTGTACCTTGTGTTATGTGCCTCTGGGGACTCCCCTGGGGCTGTGCAGATTTGCCAAACTGATAGAGTTGCTGGGATTCCTGGGTTAGCAGTGGGAGGATGGAGATGGCCTCGATGGGCCCTGACACTAGGGATGAGTCACTTCTTTGTCTTCATTGAGAACTCTTCCTTCTCACCGAGGCTGGGTAAAAGTACCAGCTGAGAAGAGGGACTCCCAACCACAGCCAAACCATGGCCTGGCCTATGCATGTGTCTCCTCAGAAAGCTCCCCGTACTTGGTCCTGCAGGCCCTGACCCTCGTCATCTTCATTTGCTTCACGGCCTCCATCTCCGCCTACATGGCCGCAGCGTTGCTAGAGTTCTTCATCACACTGGCCTTCCTCTTCCTCTACGCCACGCAGTACTACCAGCGCTTCGATAGGCTTAACTGGCCTTGTCTGGTGAGGAACACTGCCTCTCCCACCCCATCCCGGTGTCTTCCTTCTCTGACTCGTGCCGTGTCCTGTGCTCAAATGGGACTTTGGTCCATGAGAGCGCCCTTGTCAAGGAGACTGTACAGACCCTAGGCCTGTTCTCCCACAAATGAAAGCCCTAGCTCAGTCCCGCTCCATGTGGTGTGTTCACTGGTCTCCCCTCTGCTTCCTGGCTGATCTAGATTTATCCACTTCCATCCTCTGGGGAGGGTACTGAGCTCACTCCCTTGTAAGTATTTGACATGGGTCCGGGCGCATCCCTGGGCAGGAATTCCATCTCTGAGGACCAGACAGGGAAAACTGATTAGTTTGGGAGATTTCCGGGTAATGATCCCTTCTAGCATCCTCCAAACTGGCCTCCCCCTGCCTCTGGCTCCCCAGGACTTCCTCCGGTGTCTCAGTGCCATTATCATCTTCCTGGTGGTCTCCTTTGCTGCTGTGACCTCGAAGGAGGGAGCTGCCATTGCTGCTTTTGTGAGTTCATTCCTACAGTGCTTCCCAGCACCCAGGACTTGGGGCTGATATTGGCACACTTCCTGTGCCCAAAACAAAGCCTGTGCCCGCTCATACATCATTCCCTCACTTCTGGGCCCCATTCCCCTAGTCTGATGCCTCTGCTGCCCCACCCTTATCCCTTTCCACAGGTGTTTGGCATCATCCTGGTCTCCGTCTTTGCCTATGATGCATTCAAGGTCTACCAAACTGAGTTGATGCCCAGGACCACAGAGGGTGAGTTGTCTGTGCCCTGAGAGAGGAGATGCCCCTACCTCTCAGATACTCTCAGATGTATGTCACAGATACTGCGGACATACACGGTTTCCCTGCCTGGCTGTCTCTCCACAGGGGACCAGCAGTGATTCCAGGGTTACCTGACTCCCACGACCAGACACAAGGAACCGTGGAGCCATAATTATCATCTTTGAATTCACTGAGCCCCAAGTGCCCACCATCTACTCCAAGTCTTCAGAGATGTGTCTGTGGGAAGTAGTGAAGTTCTGGGGGTGGGGCAGGTTGTTACGCCTCCAAGTCTCTCCCAAATTAAAAAAAGGAAAAAAAAAAAACAAACCAAAACAAACCAAAACAAAAAAACCAACTAAAATCCTAGTGATGGGTCTTCTTCTTCCTTAGAACTTGTACAGACTAGGAAGCCAAAGAGTTATTTGTGGAAACGTGCTCCAGAGAGTCAAGATCCCTGAGGGATGAGGGAACGCGGCTTAGATGGAGGAAACTGAAAGGGAAAACCATTTGCACCTCAGCCGACACATCAGAGGAATGTGAGATTACCAAATGCTATGTGCTAGGCTGCTTAGGGTGAGAGGTCCGGGCCTACCTGACCAAAGCACCCGCCTAGCACACCTGTAGGCTTGGGTGACGGTCTTTTTCTGGGGTTTGTGTAGAGCTCCCCCTTGTGGTATGGGGAGGGCTGGGAGGGCGGCAGACCAGAGTGGAGAGGACAGCCAGAGGTCTTAGGAGAAATTCCTTAAATACCAGCACTGAGAGAAAAGTCCTTAGGTGTGAGCTGGTCACGTGCTCTCAATCTGTGTGAAAGAAACCTGGGGCTTCATTACAGGGAGGTGGCCTCCTTGTGGCAAAGCTGGCTCTAGAACATCTTGACCTTGAAATAGTACTGTCTTGATCCTTTTTGAGTCCTTTTGAAGCCCTGAAAACAAGGGCCCATCCCTTTGCCAGTGGACAACCCCCCCACCCCCCCCCACCCCCAGCTGGCCACGGTCTCAGAACACATTTGTTGAGTGTTTCCTGTCTGCAGAGCCTAGGCTCAACACCAGAGATTTAGAGGTAACAGCTGGGCCTGAAAGGGCAAACCAACTGGAAAGGTGTTTGAGACAGGAGCTGCCTGGTCCGTGATTGTCTAGACGGCACCTCCCCACCTGGCTGGAGGAACCCACCACGGTTCATATATGTGGCTCCATTCCAGCAGACTTCTTGCCCCCTCTCTTTATTGCTTGACTCTTCTGAAATGCCTTCCCTCCTTCCTATGGGCCTTTCAGATCAGGCTCTGGCCTCGAGCTCTGACTGTTCCCTGGATCTTGAACTTGGGGACGTGCCATGCTTTTCTGTCTTAGTAGATTTTTCCTGCCTCCTGTTTCCTGTCTTCCTATCTTTGTGCTCTGTTACCTCGTCAGGCTGGGCAGTCATTCCAGGAAGGAGCCTACTAGACTTCGGGTTTCCCTGGACTCTGTTCATGGGTCTTGGGCTTTCTGCACCGTGTGTGCTTGAGTCTAGATGATGGCCCTTGGTCAGGAGAATAGAGGTAGGATGGGCATAGTCTCAGAGCAGAGATGGGAAAGGCTGGGCTGGGGGAGTGGGGAGAAGACAAGACCGTAGGTTTGAAAGGGTAAACAAGGATCTGGAGAACCCTGGCCAAATGCCCAGAGGACGGCAAGGTTTGCTTTCCAGCAGGAGATCTCAGCTCCAGCCCTGAGCAGCTGTGTGTCTAGTCCTCTGAGAAGGAGAGAGAGACACAGAGAGAGAGAAAGACAGAGACACAGATACAGAGATACAGAGAGACACAGAGAGACACACAGAGAGAGAGACGGGGGAAAAAGACAGACAGGGAGACAGAGAGACACAGAGAGAAACAGAGAGAGACAGAGACACACAGAGAGAGTCAGACTTGTGCCCAACTGTGGGTCTGTACCTATGTATGCCCACGTGAAGAGATACAAAGCAAGGACTGTCCCTGTTTCGTCCATACCCCATAATGATTTGGACTCAGCATCATCTGGTCCCTGAGTCCTGGACCGTCCTCATGTGAGGCCTGAATCACAGTTCTAGGGCAGATGTTGGGGTGGGAAGATGTATCCTGTGGGCTCCACCTGAGGATCTGAGTCTAGGGGGGTCTCAGCTGTTTCCTGAGTGTCCCACAGCAGTTTCCTGTGCATCCATCCCCAGCAGTGCAGGGACTCTTTGGGTATCAGTGGGAAGATCATCTTAGAGAGAACCCATGGCCTGGAGCAACTTTAATTTCTGCCAGTTAAGAGGACGAACTGAGGAAGGGTGGCTTCCCCCTGCCCCCAGGTCCACTGGGCTTGCTTTCAGGGCCTCTGTTCTTTGTATCCTTTGAGGGTTGTTGTTTTCTTGTCTTTGAGGTGGGGTCTCACGTTACCCAGGCTGGCTTTGAACTTGCTTTCTAGCTGAGCCTGCCTCTTGCCTCCACCTCCCACGTGAGGTTTGGCCATCCATCCATCATACCAGGATTTGATTCCTCCACTTTGGAACATTTCCCTTTCTTTACTTTGCACAATGATCAAATGGAGCTGGGGCTGTAGCTGTGTGCCTGAGGCAGGACGCCTCACTTCTCTCTTGGTCTCCACAGACACGGGGTGCTTCACATCCTACAGCTCCGACAGTCTCTGCTGTGGCCACCCTCCTCCCAGGCCACCAAAATTCCCATCCCAGATAGACAATCGGTAGGAAGAACAGAGGGCACAGGCGGAGTTGAACGTTCATGTTTATTGTGGATTAGCCACCGCGAGGTTCTGCTGCAAAGGTTATTCCTCGTCGTGCATTTTCTGCTGAGAAAGGAATAAGAGATGTGAGGCCCAAGGGCAAGATGGCCTGGGGAGGAATCTCCAGGGATTTCAGTGGCTCTAGGAAGATACCCTTGGAAAGGGAGGGGTTGGGGCTGGTGAGATGGCTTAGAGATTAAGAGCACTGACTGTTCTTCCAGAGGTCCTGAGTTCAAATCCCAGCAACCACATGGTGGCTTACAACCACCTGTAATGAGATCCAATGCCCTCTTCTGGTGTGTCTGAAGACAGCTACAGTGTACTTAGATATAATAATAAATAAATCTTTTAAAAGGAAAGGAAAGGGAAGGATTAAAGCTCAAGACTCTTGAAGTCTCATAATGGCTGGGCTTGTAGTTTAGAACACAGACCTGGGGCTGCTTTGAGTGGGAGAGTGAATTCTCAGGTTATAGGTGTCTGTGGGACCCTCTGGTTGTATGTATTGCCTATTCTATGTCTAAATGTGCATGGGACACACATGGAGCTGCTCAGAGCATCATGCATGCCGCAGCATCCTGGTGGGAGCATGGGGGCTAGCGGTCCCAGGGGAGGAGCCCACCTTGGCACCGATGTCACGGCTCTTGGCCCGCAGCTTGTTGACCTGGGACTCGGCGATGTCCGCCCTCTCCTCTGCCTCATCCAGCTCGTGCTGCACCTTGCGGAACTTGGACAGGTTGGTGTTGGCCTGCTCCTCCTGTGAGTGGATAAAGGGGATGGGAGATTGGGGTGAGAGGAACTCTGGGATGGGCTCTC
Organism: Apodemus sylvaticus; assembly: GCF_947179515.1. Lineage (NCBI taxonomy): Eukaryota > Metazoa > Chordata > Mammalia > Rodentia > Muridae > Apodemus > Apodemus sylvaticus. The sequence continues at coordinate 72,799,713 of NC_067479.1, read as the reverse complement.
AGGTTCTCACGGTCCATGTCCCTGAGCCACTCCCCACTCAGTTCACACAACAGCCCATCCAGGATGTCCCGCTAGGCACCCTCCTCAGACGTGTTCAGGGTTTAAGATCCTTCATCTCCACCCACTGCCTGGAATGAACCTGGGCTGCCTGGCGTGCTCAGGGAGAATCCAGATTCACTGCATCTATTCCAGTTGTGCTTCACACAGATGCCTGCCATCTTGGGGGGGGGGGTTCTGCACATCTGTGTTCATCCTCATCACACCACATGCTTCTGTCCACCCAAGTGTCTTCCCTTTTACCCTGCGTTCAGTCAGGCTCCCGTCTGGGCAGGGCTCCAACTCTCGGCCCTTTGCTGTCCTGCATCTCCACGCTCTCCCTTGGTCTTATGGTGAGTGGGCCATAAGCAACTAGTGGGCAGATGCAGGGCACACAACCCTGAGCTTTGGAACTTAGGGTGCTAATACAGTTCTGATCATACACACAGAACAGACGTTTGAGCACGGTTAGAGCAGACGGACCCTTGTCTCGGCCCCTCTGTGGCCAATGCTCACTGGCAGATGCTCACTGGCTCTCACTAGTGGGTGTGTGGATAAGAGATAGAGAGACAACTCTGAACTCACCGCCTCCTCCGCCTGGCGCTTGTAGGCCTTCACCTTCAGCTGAAGCTTGTCCACCAGGTCCTGCAGCCGCATCAAGTTCTTCTTGTCTTCCTCTGTCTGGAGGTGGGCGGGAGGGAGGGAGGGAGGGAGGGAGGGAGGGAGGGAGGGAGGGAGGGAGGGAGAAGCCGGTTTTGTGGAGAGGAGCAACTGTGGTCATCAGTCCCTCCTCCCTTATTCTTCCCTCTCCTCAGGCCTCAGCTGCCTCTCCCTCTGGTGCCTCAGGTCAATGGGTTGCTGTTTCTCTTTGTAGGCCAAAGGGATTTTTCAGTCAGGGACCCACAAATTAATGAGTGTCCTGGTGGTAGAAGTGAGAGGAGGTTCCCAGAGCCACTGGGAACTTTGATTTATTTATTTATATTTATTTATTTATTTATTTATTTATTTATTTATTTATTTATTTATTTATTTATTTTTGGATTGGGGTTTTGCCTGCATGTATGTCTGTGTGAGGGTGTCTGACCTTGGAATTGCAGACAGTTGTGAGCTGTCATGTGGGTGCTGGGAATTGAACCCGGGTTTTCTGGAAGAGCAGTGAGTTCTTTGAATCCCTGAGCCATTTCTTCAAACTCCCCCCCAACTCCCAGACCCTCTTTCTGTGGTCATATGGAGACACAGGGTCTCTCTGGTGAATAGAGTTCCCTTGTAGTAACATGGGCACTTTCGGCCAGTGGGTGAAAGTGACCAGAAGAGGGATAGTAAAGAAAGCTGGCGCCATCTAGATTATTCTAACATAGCCAACTATTCAGGCACGTTCTCCTGAGTCAGAATTTGGGCAGCAGGGAGTGTGGCTCCAATGCCCCTTGGTCATTCCTGTCTCTGTGTCATGTTCTGAAATGTCATTGCCCCTTTGTCCGCAATAGGTCGGCACTCTCTGCCCTAGGCCTCTTGTATCCCCTTCTCAAGTGGACCAATTCACCCCTCTCAGGCTTCTCCTCCCAGACATTGAACATAGTAGGCCAGTGCCAGTCTCAGCTATGTAGATGGCATCCCCGGACACTCTGAGATGGTGACCCAAGGCCTAGGTGTCCTGTCAGTGAAACTGCAGCTGGCATCGAAAGGTGCCGGTATGGAGTGGCGCCTGGCATTAGTGAGCGGTGGCACAGCACAGCAGAGCCCCGTCTGAGCCCACGGGTGCGCTTGTAAAGCCATTGCTCCGTCCTGCCCTGCCCCGCCCCGCCCTGCCCCGCCCTGCCCTGCCCTGGCCGACCTGGTAGGTGAGCTCCTTGATGCGCCGCTCGCTCTTCCTCATGCCCTTCACTGACTCTGCATTGCGCTTCTGCTCGGCCTCCAGCTCATTCTCCAGCTCCCGGACCCGGGCCTCCAGCTTCTGCAGCTGCTTCTTGCCCCCCTTGAGGGCGATCTGCTCGGCCTCGTCCAGCCGGTGCTGCAGGTCCTTGATGGTCTGCTCCATGTTCTTCTTCATGCGCTCCAGGTGGGCGCTGGTGTCCTGCTCCTTCTTCAGCTCCTCAGCCATCATGGCGGCCTGTGCGCGGGAGGGGAGGGCGTGGGCTCTGCTGCTCAGGTCCTCGTGGGCTCGCTGCCCAGGCTAGGGAGATGCTGGTCTGGAGTGGGTAGGCGGGGAGGGGACTCACATCTGTGATGGCCTTCTTGGCCTTCTCCTCCGCGTTCCTACACTCCTGCACCGCCTCCTCCACCTCTGTCTGGAGCTGGGTCAGGTCTCCCTCCATCTTCTTCTTCTGGTTGATGAGGCTGGTGTTCTAGATATGAGTAGAAAAAAAAAAAAACAAATGCACACTTTATTGCTTAGTTCCATATTTTTGTTCAGAGAAAATTAGAAGTGGTCATTTAAAAAGAAGGAGGAGGAAGAGGAGGAGGAAAAGCTGCCTAAGGCTGGGGAGATGGCTCAGGCAGAAAATCACCTGCCACTCAAGCATGAGGGTCTGAGTTCAGATCCCTAGAAGCCACGAGAAAGCTGATATCGTGGTGCCCATGACTGGGCACCCCAGTGCCCAGAGGTGAGACCCAGATGGAACTCTGAAGCTCACTGGCCAGCCCACCCAGCCACATTTTTTTTGTTTGTTTTTTGTTTTTTTCAAGACAGGGTTTCTCTGTGTAGCCCTGGCTGTCCTGGAACTCACTCTGTAGACCAGGCTGGCCTCGAACTCAGAAATCCTCAGAAATCGCCTGCCTCTGCTTCCCAAGTGCTGGGATTAAAGGTGTGTGCCACCACCGCCTGGCCCCACCCAGCCACATTCTGTGAGACATTTTCCCTCAAAAAATAAGATGGAGACTGACAGAGGAAGATGCCCAGCATCAACCTCAGATCTCCTCATGTGTACACATACATCTGCACATGTACTGTGCACCCATGAGCACACACATGAACATGTACAAACAACACCAATACAAAAATTAAACAAGCCTGGCTTCCAGAATATTCCTCACTTTCCCTTTCCTTACGAGAGTGAATATAGTCCAGAAAGTTACTCAGCCCTGGAGCCAGACCCCAAACAGCTCGAGGTCTGCAGTTTTACCCTTGAGTGCTTAGTAATATATTTGCATATAGGAACAGGGCAGTATTCCAAGGAATATGGGAAGATTTCAAAGAATAACTAGACTAGAATAATAATGACCTGATTATAGTTAAAGTGTCCTTGACTAAAGTAGAAGGCACAGTCACTGGATGGTGTCATTTACACATATGCTAAATTATGGACCAAAACCACACAAGGAACTGCAATAGTTTGGCACAAAAACTCATCTGGAGTAGAACTGGATTCAATGGGAGTATGGAAGGCAGTGTCCTCCCCACTGTTTGCCTGGCAAGAAGATGTAGTTGTGCTTCTTCAAAATCTCTCTCCCTCTCTCTCTCTCTCTCTCTCTCTCTCTGCGTATGTGTGTGCATGTGCATATATGTATATATGTGTGTGTTTACATGTGTATGTGTATATGAGTGTCTATGTGCATATGTGTGTAAGTGTGTATGTATATGTGTGTGTGTATGTGTGTGCATGTATGTGTGTACATGTGCATGAGTGTGTGACTGATTATGTACATGTGAGTGCAGGTGCTCACAGAGGCCACAAGCCTCAGATCTTCTGGAACTGAAGTTGTAGAAGATTGTGAGCTACACTGACTTGGGTGCTGGGTACCAAATTTTTGGAGTCCCTCGAAGGAACAATAACCAGCCTTAACCACTGAGCCATCTCTCCAGCCCTGATTATGCATCTTTAAATCTCAAGCTCCTATCTTTACAAATCAAGTCAGAGGTTGTCTTGTAGATCAGGGTATCAGATGACAAAATGCAGTCTGTGGTTCCCAGATTTGTGACTCAAAGGCCATTCAGCCGTGACATACTTAGCTTCTACTCTCTGTTCCTCTTGCTCAAGACAATGGTTCTCCCAGCTGCTACTAACAGATGCGAGCTGACCCAAGATGTGAGATGCTGTACAAAGCTGCTTGACTTGCTCTAAAATTATCCCGGGCTCTGACTCTCAGTGGGTTTCTGCACAGAGTCCCTAACTCTGTCACCTGTGAGTGCAGCAGCTGCACCCGCTCGCTGGTCTCAATCAGCTCCTGCTCCGCCAGCTTGCGAGACCGCTCTGTCTGCTCCACCACAGCCCGCAGCTCCTCCAGCTCCGCCTGCAGCAGGGTGTTGCGCCGCTCCACGATGGCGATGTTCTCCTTCAGGTCATCATTGGCATGGACGGCGTCATCCAGCTGGAGTTGCGTGTCCTTTGGGGAAAATGTGATGGTAAAGGGCCTAGACCTTATGCCAACAGACCTCCCATTTTGGGTCTGGCACACCCGACCGGATCCCATCCAATGGCCTCTTGTCCTCAAGAAGATAAACACCTGTGTCATTCTCTACTCTCTGGTCCCAAGGCTTGACTGTTCCTCACACCTACAAACTCAGGAGGTAGGCAGTTCCCACTTTCTAATATTTATGTTAGCCCATTAGTTCATTATCTGTTACTCTCTTCTATTTAAGCATTAACCAGGCCCAGCCCTCTTAGCTTCCAAGATCAGACAAGATTAGGTATATTCAGAGTGGTGTGACTGAAGGCCTTTATCATCTTTCTGGGCACTATACATATTCCGACTCACCACCTTCTAGAGGCCTGGCTCCTGTTACCTTCAAGTGGGCTTGGGCATTCTTCAGGTGCTTCTGGGCCTCTGAGGCTATTCTGTTGGCCTGGCTGAGCTGGATCTCCATCTCATTGAGGTCGCCCTCCATCTTCTTCTTCACCCGCAGGGCCTCATTGCGGCTGCGCGTCTCCGCATCCAGGGAGGTCTGCAGGGAGTCCACCACCCGCAGGTGGTTGCGCTTGGCCTGCTCCATCTCCTCGTCCTTCTCTGCCAGCTTCCTTTCGATCTCTGCCTTGATCTGGTTGAACTCCAGCTGGGCACGGAGGATCTTGCCCTCCTCGTGCTCCAGGGAGGCCTGGACAGGGGAGAGGAGTCGGAGGTGGGTAATCGAGGCTGAATTAGTTGAGTTGGGTGTGGGGAATGAGGGGATGACAGACTTTAACCAGGACTGTGGCCTAGGAAGGAGCTGTGGTGATAGGTCCTACACCCAGACTGCTGTGGGAGAGGAAGTGCTGAAACTCCAGGGCCTCCTGACTCCTGGAACTTCCTCGGTAAAGGAGAGGATTCTGATTTCTCTTATCTTTTTGGTTGTGAGGCTAGCATTTAATGGCTGAACCATCTCTACAGCCTGAATTAGGACTTCTCAGTCATCAGGCCTTTGGGACTAACATAGCAGGAGTTCCTGACCCACCCTCAACCCCCCAAAAAAATCACAGAAAAATTTGAAGTGTCTATAGCCCCGGGTTCTTAGAAATGTGCAGCAGCCACGGCTAATACTTACTTAACTTGCTTAACTGTGATCTCATAATAATCTTAATCTTCATAATAGTCATACACACAATCTTATGAGGCTTATACATTAATTTCCCTTACAGATGAAGATAGCAAGGCACACGAAAGGTCTCAAGCCAGGGTTCAAACCCAGGTCATTTGGCCCTGGAGCCTGTGCTCCGACCCAATGGTTTGACTGCTGTTAGGATAGCCTAATTCTAACCGGGAAGCAAGCCTGCTGTCCTAAAAACCAGGCTGTGGCATTGTCTAATGTAAAGCTTTGGAGGCAGTCATGGTTCCTGGATGTGTGATCTTCTACAGAGGATGGGAGCCACTAGATTTGAGTTTTGGTGTCATGGTGACTTCTGTGAGGTGGGATACGGTAGGACAGACTGGAGAGGACAGAGACAGTTAGGCCCTCACCTCAGCCTCCTCCAGGGCCGACTGCAGTTCCAGCTTTTCCACCTCCAGCTGTTTGCGGATTTTTTCTAGCTCGTGCACATTTTTCCCCCCTTCTCCCAGCTGCTCAGTCAGGTCTGAGATCTCCTCTGAGGATCAGAGGACCAGAGAGATCAATACACCTTGCCCCGCTACCCTCTCCCAGCGGCCCTTCCCTGCCCCCCAGCTCGCCCACCCTGGAGGTTCTTGTTCTCCCGCTTGAAGGTCTCCAGGTGCTCCAGAGACTCCTCATAGGCATTCTTGAGCTTGAAGAGCTCTGTGCTCAGGGAGCGCGCCTCCTTCTGGGAAGACTCCAGCTCTGACTGTGACTCTTCATACTTCTGCTTCCACTCGGCCAGGATCTGCAGGGAAGGAGCACACTGTGTCCAGAGCTGCCCCAGGCCCTCTCCTGACTCAGCCCTCCTCCCCTGCCTCCAAGGAGCACTCTCTGGCCTTGAGCTGGCACTGAGCCCGCCCCACCAGCATGGATGGTGGGTGTCCGCAGCCTCACCATGAGCCTACCTTGTCAAAGTTCCTCTGCTTCTTGTCCAGGGCTGCGGCGGCGGCGTTGGAGCGTTCCACGTCCACCATCAGGTCCTCGATCTCGTTCTGTAGCCTGTGCTTGGTCTTCTCCAGTGAGGAGCACTTGGCGTTGACGGCCTCCACTGCCTCCTCTGCATCCTGAAGCCTTTGAGCCAGCTTCTTCCTGCAGCAGGGGGATGTATGTGACTGTACTTGGAGCCACAAGGCTGTGAGATGACCCCCTCCTTCCTAATGTTGATGAGAAAGACCCAGCTTCTCCCACAGTTCCCCACAATGTTAGAACCCCAGGCTAGAGGAGGTGAGGGCGACTGGGACCTAGAACAGTCTTCCACCACAGGCTGCTCAGACTCCCCCATACATACAGCACATCTGTGTGCTGCAACCCTCCCCTTCCCCTCCATGCCCAGGCTGAGTGATGATCGCTCCTCTGACCAATAAGCTTTTTGCTCGTCTTATACGTGAGTGTCAGGTATAACCCGGGCCAAAAGCTCACCCGTCAAAGGAAGTAAGCAGGGGCCAGCCAGGCGTAACAGGTTGCAGGACTCGGGCTTTCTCTCAAATACCTGCATGGCTCTCCAGGTCTCCCCATCCTCTGTTCTCCCACTAAAAAGTTCTTCCCTGCATCTACCCTGACTGTCTCCATGGCAGATGCTCTGCAAATCCAGGGGCAGTCACAGCAGACTCACTTGGCCTCCTCCAGCTCCTCCGTCCTCTGGATGGCATCCGTCTCATACTTGGTCCTCCACTGGGCCACCTCTGAGTTGGCCTTGGACAGGACACGCTGGAGCTCGGCCTTGGCCTCCATTTCTTCTTCATACTGTTCCCGCAGCAGGTCACAATCATGCCGGGCTGACTGCAGTGCGTGGGCCAGGGCGTTCTTGGCCTGGGAAGAGGAGGGCATCGATGAGATTGGAGCAAACCCAGCCCTCCAGCCTCTAGATTCTTATCCTACATCCTGAAGCCTTTAGTCAAGACCCAGACTCACCCATGTGAGGTGGATTCTCAATACCTTTGGGTGATTTCCATTTACCCACCTCTCTTCCTTACAAATAAGGAGTCATTAAATGACCAGGAGGACCGTTTAGTAGGTTAACAGGTTATCTCTGGCATCAGTGTGTCCAAGGATGCCACCGAGCCTGTCCCACTGCCATTGTCCGGGCCTCACCTTGCCCTCCTCCTCCAGCTGCCTCTTGAGGTCCTCCATCTGCTGGGTGTAGGAGAGCTTGCCTCGGGTCAGCTGAGAGATCAATGCCTCCTTCTCTTCCAGTTGCCTAGCCAACTCCCCTGGAGGTGGAATGAAGGGTTCTCGGTCATGGAAGCAGGAAATGGAAGCTACCAGGGGCAGGCTAGGGGATGGTTGGGGCACCCACCGTTCTCCGTCTGCAGCTTGGCGCGCTGCGTGGTGAAGTCATTGAGGGAGCGCTGGGCTTCTTCCAGCTTCACGCGGTATTCATTGGCCTGGTCCTCCAGTGTCCGGGACACTTTCTCCAGGTTTGCCTTCAGGTGTCAACGAGCAGATGGAAGGTGAATGTGGGAAGGGCCTGGACTGGCAGGGAGCAGGGGTTGTGTGGACCAAGACCAGAAGAAGGAAAGGAGGGCGAGGATGGGGAGAGCTCAGAGGAGAGGCAGGAGGGTGACATAGAAGGGACTCAGTCTGAAGAAGGAAATGCATTAAGGAAAGATTAGTAGATAAATGTGGGTGAAGGCTACAGAGAGGTGGGGTAGACTGGAGGTGAAGGCCAAAGGACACTAAAGGAGATGAGAATGGCAAGAGACGACACAGCTGCGCGGGGGGAGGGGCAGCTGCTGGGCGGGCCCACCTTGGCCTTGATGATCTGCTCCATGTTGGAGGTGACATCATCCAGCTCCAGCTTGAACTCGCTCTTCTCTTTCTCCAGCTTCTGCTTCACCCGCTGCAGGTTGTCTATCTGCTCACCCAGCTCGGCCACACTGTCGGCATGCTTCTTGCGCAGGGCCGCGGCCGTGGCCTCGTGCTGCAGCGTGGCCTCCTCCAGGTCCCGCCGCATCTTCTGGAACTCGGCCTCGCGCTTCTTGTTCATCTCGATCTGCACGGAGGTGGCCCCGCCGGCCTCCTCCAGCCTCTCGCTGATCTCCTCGAGCTCCCGGGACAGGTCAGAGCGCAGCTTCTCCACCTTGGCGCGTGCTGTGCGTTCGGCCTCCAGCTCCTCCTCCAGCTCCTCGATGCGTGCCTAGCAGGGGACACAGAGGCTCAGACCTGCTTCCCGGACCTCTCCATTGAGGCCCCTGCTTCAGGGCTCTAAAGGGAGCGCTGAAATTGTGTGGAGGATGCCATAGAGGCTGTAGGTAGAAGCAAGGGGTATGCAGGATTTCCCTGAAGCATCTGAGATTTGGCTTGAGCATCTGCAGCCTAAGTGTTGAGGATCTGTGTTTGGAGTGGGATTCTGAGATCTCCTGAGATTGTGAGCCTCAAAGAGCCCACAGTTTGACCTGACTCTGATCCACTCACTATGAGGTAAGGAAATAAGCACTCATTTTTTTTTAAACTAACATTTGTAGCAAGCTGCCTCAAGAACAGTTAAATACTCCTGTAATTATCTGAGCTAACCACAAGGTCTAGCCAACCATATTCCCCACACTTCACGGATTCCTTAGTTATGATCAGGCCTAGACTGTAGCTTGATTGCTCCTCTCCAAGCCAAGCCACGGATCAACCAACGAGATGCCCTCTTCTTCACACCCCTGCCTCATTGTTGTGGCCTTAGCCTTGGTCCTGACTGAATCTGGAGCTGGTCTTTTGCCTCTACAGAGAAGATTTGTGTGATTCTATTTTTTGGTGCAATGGGAAACTTTAATGAACTACAAAGTAGATCCTGGGGTAGGAGAGAGGGGGCCTACACCTCTACTCTCAAGGCGGGGAAGGTAGGACTTGAAGCACAGACAAGAAGAGGGAGGTGCTATAGCCTAGTGCCAAGATCTGGTGAGAGTAACGTTATTATCTCCTAGAGGCCAAAGAACTTGCCCAGACATGTGGCAGAAGACCCCGGGGGATGGTTCAGTATTCTGGGTAAAATAGGGAAGATGTACCCAAGAGGATGGGAAACCAAACCACGTGTGAGTGCAGGTAAGCCTCGGTTTACAGCCTTACTGCCACCTACTGCCATCGGCAGGTGAGACTAGTGAGTGCCAAGGAAGCCAGGTGACTCCCTCCGGGAAGGAGGAGTTGCCTGTGTCCAGGAATGCCTGCGGTTCTCAGCCTGTGATATAGCCTGGGGTCAGTACCCAAGGGCTGTAGACAGGGCAGCCCCTGGGAAGGGGATCTGTGAGGGTTTGCCTCATCCCTGTGCAGAGAGAGAATAGAGAGGATTGCAGAACTGAGCCCTCTCAGTTGTTCCAGAGCAGAACGTCCAGCAGGCAGAGAGCATCTTGGGAAAAGACGCCCTGTTAGTAGGTATGATTCTCCCCAAAACAGCTTTGCTAAGTAGATGGCTTATTCTTGCTCAATAACAGGAAAGCTAGTGTTCCTGTATTTAGGAGTGCTTGGGTCCTGGGCTGCCTGGAGTTCCAGACATAGTCTAGAATCTTAAGCACCCCCCATAGTCCCCAGGCTCTGAGTTCCCTTCAGTCACCATGGGCAGTCGGTCACCTGGTTTTCCTTCAGTTTCTTCTGCAGCTGAAGAGCCAGGGCCTGCTCATCCTCAATTTTACTGTTCTGCTGACTGATGTCGAACTCTTTCCTGGAGTAGAAGAGATGTGTAACTGACGGTCGTCCTTTCTCTGGGCCTGTCTTATTGCTCTGTGCCAGAAGCAGCCTCCCAAACCCTGGCCCAGACAGCAAAGGGCCTTGACTGCCCTCACTTTCCGTGTGCCCAGGGAAGCCAAGCCAGTAGAAATACAGCCCTCCGCGCCATGGTTACCAGGCCAGAGACCTATCCCTCGTCAGCCCCACCTGCCCACCACGGGCCATACTTCTTGAGCTTTTCTTCCAGCTGAAGCTTGTCGTTCTCCAGGTCCATGATGCTCTCCTGCGTCAGCTTCAGGTCACCCTCCAGCTTCCGCTTGGCTCGCTCCAGGTCCATGCGTACCTTCTTCTCCTGCTCCAGGGATCCCTCCAGCTGGCAGAGAGAAGGGAATGAAGAAATGCCGGAAAGGCTGGAAGTCACGGGGCGTGCCTTATACTTGAAGCCCATTGGGGTCGGTGCTCAGAGATTTGCCTGATGAGGAATCACAGAGAACAGAGACGCTCCTGGGGGGGTCACAGGAGTCAGATGTAGAGGGGGAAATTCCTCACCTATGGGCTCTGGCTACAACATCTTGATCTGAGAGAGGTGGAGCCTGGCTCTTATCACTTACGTCATCCACCTGCTGCTCCAGCTTGACTTTAGACTTAGTCAGGGTGTTGACCTTGTCTTCCTCAGCTTGCAGGTCATCCAGGGCCTGCTGGTGGGCCTCTTGCAGAGCTTTCTTCTCTTTGGTCAGCTTGGCAATGATCTCATCCAGTCCAGCCATCTCCTCTGTTAGGTTTTTAACCTGCCAAAATCAATCAATCAATCAATCAATCAATCCACATTGCCTTTAGGATCAAAGGATGTCACTGTGGAGACACCTATAAAGGTGCTACCAACTAGGCCCACACTCTGGTCTGGAAATCTCCTGGAGACCTGGGCTGCGCCCAAGGGAGCCGGCTTCACCTTGTTCTCTGTCGCGTGCTTTTCCTTCTCCACTTTGGCCAGCGTCAGCTCCAGGTCATCAATATCCTTCTTGAGCTCCGAGCACTCATCTTCCAGCTTGCGCTTCTTGGCCGTGAGCTCGGCGTTCATCTCCTCCTCGTCCTCCAGCCTCTCGGTCATCTCCTTCACCTTGGCCTCCAGCTGGATCTTGTTCTTGATCAGCTGGTCACAGCGCTCCTCTGCGTCATTGAGGTTGTCTTGTTCCTGGGGGGGAGGAGCGGAAGAAGTCATGGACGGAAGAGATTAAGGAGAGGAAAGACGCAGGGTCTTGTAAACGGCTGAAGCTTCTGGATTCCCGGACTCGGGAGACGAGATGGGCAATAATCCAGGAGACAGAAAGGGAGGGAGAAGAGAAAGCCACGCGGCTGGCTCCTCACCGCCTGCACTTGGAGCTGCAGGTCGTTCTTCTCCTGCAGCAGCGACACCATCTTCTCCTCCAGCTCCTTGCGGCGAGCCTCAGACTTCTCTAGTGTTTCTTTGACTCGCCCAAACTCCTCCTTCATGTTGGCCATCTCCTTCTCCGTCTCTGCGCTCTTCAGCAGTGGTTTGATCTTGAAGTAGAGCTTCATCCAGGGCCAATTCTTGACCCCCATGAAGGCACGAATGTTCCACTGGATAACCAGCAGGGCGTCCCTGAGAAGAAAGAGTGGAATCAGGAAGAACGCTAGAAAGATGTCTCCCGAGTCATGGAACTGGTTGCCCCGGCCTCCTCCATCTAAGCAAGTTTGTAGGCACAAAAGACAACGGGTGGGACTGGAGAAATGGCTCAGCGGTTAAGAGCACTGACTGCTCTTCCAGAGGACCTGAGTTCAATTCCCAGCAACGACATGGTGGCTTACAACCATCTATAATGGGATCTGACGCCCTCTTCTGGTCTGTCTAAAGACAGCTACAGTGTTCTCACATACATTAAATAAATAAGTCTAAAAACAGGGGAAAAAGAAAGAAAGAAAGAAAGAAAGAAAGAAAGAAAGAAAGAAAGAAAGAAAGAAAGAAAGAAAGAAAGAAAGAAAGAAAGAAAGAAAAAATATAAAAAAAAGACAACAGGCATTGTAGCCTCAGTCCCTGTGATTTCAACAAAAGCTCCTTATGCATTCCCCTACTGGGGCAGTAATAGTAACAGAAGCCACTGAGAGGCCTGCCGTTCAGTGTTCATTTTCAGGATACTTTCAAATACAAACTATGTAGCATTTTACATCTCAGAATGCCTGTGATAAATTTACCATGAAATTTAAAAAACAAAATAACCTTTTGGGAGCCCAGCTGCAGGGCAGGAGACGGAGCATTCAACCCCTGAGCTGGCAGTGGCTCCTCTCCACCTTCCCTGGGCCTCTGCTAGACGCAGCCACTGCTATTGAACTTGGTTTTCACTTTCTTACTTTAAAAAATGATTTTTTTTTTTTTGGCCGGGTGTGGTAGTGTACATTTTTTTATCCCAGCACTCAGGAGGCAAAAGCAGGTGGATTGCTGTGGTTCGAGGCCAGCCTGGTCCACATAGTAAGCTCCGAGCCAGCCCTGCCTGGATATGTAGTGAGACTCCCATCTCAGTTTTTCTTCTTCTTTTTTAAATTTGTGATTGTGCGTGTGTTGTATATAGTTACATGCATGTGAGTGTACATGCCCACGTGTGCCTAGAGACCTGAGGAGGACATTAGGAATCTTCCTCTGTCGTTCTCTGCCTTTAGGCACTGAACCTGGGGCTTGCTCCCCTGACACCCCCCCCCCCCCCCCCCCCGCTGTCTCTCTGCCCCGCGGCGCTGGGTTATGGGCTAGGCAGCCACACCCGGCTTTTCATGCGACTGCAGAAGAGGGAGCATAAGAGCTCGAGCTTGCACAGCTTTTAATTATCTGAGCCATTTCCTCAGTTCCTCACTTTCTTACTTCTTCAAAAAAAAATAAAGTGTTTTAAACAATGTACTTGTTTTAAACAAGTGTACAATGTACACTTCTGTTTTCATGCTTTCTGAGCTTTGTAGATAAATACTGTGTCTGCTTGTATGAACTGCTTTCATTCCCTTAGTGATGCAGGCTTTTAAAGCTCAAGTGTATCATTATACCACGTAACTGTAGCTTAGCCATTTTCACCGTTACATAGTATTTCACCAAATGGCTATAATACTATTTAACTCCTCTCTTTTAGATGGAAATTGTGGTGTTTCTAGGTCTCTGTCTTAAGATTAAGACTGCCATGAAGATGGATTTTTTTCCTCTTCTTTTGTCTCCTGATGTACCTGTGAAGGGTTTCTTTGTGAGACTGTGTTCAGGAATGGAATGGGAAGTATGCAATAATAAAATTAAAGACACAGAAACAGAGGGGATCAGTTAGGAATAAGGCGTGGCCCGCAGGAGGGGCGGGCAGTGTGCTCTATATGATCACTGAGTATTGTATTAAATTGTACAATTAAAAGTATGTGATAGTCCAACTTTAAGATCAAGAAGAGGCTGGCGAGATGGCTCATCTGGCAAAGGCATTCACTGTCAAACACCACAGACGGAGTCTGTCCCTGCGACTGAACACGGTAAAAGCAGAGATCTGATCCTGCATGCCTTCACACGCACCATGCCTCATGCATGGACACACGTGCACACATGCCTCGTATGCATGAGCACCCAAAAGAAACACAGGCATGTGAGCTATCTCTAAAGAGAGAGAGAATAAGAGCCTTTGAGGTGGCTCAGCGGGTAGAAGCTGTCTGATGGCCTCAGTTTATCCCTTGGGCCCACATAGAAGGACAACAATAAACAACAACAAAAGTCCTCTGTGGCTGGTCTACAGAGCACACACACACACACACACACACTCAAAAACCCTGTCTCCATAAATAAAAAGAGAACCAACTCTGCGATTGTCCTCTGACCTTCATATATGTGACATGTCATTACCCCAATACATAAATGAATCTAATTAAAAAAACTAAGCACATTAAAAAACAGAATAAAATGCTTTTCAAAATCGTATACTAATTTACACATCTGTAAACAACAGGACAGCCTTCTTAATTCATCTGGTGTTTTAAAGTGTCATGGAGTCTTTAAAAAATAGTTCAAGGCCTGGAGAGATGGCTCAGCAGTTAAGAGCACTGACTGCTCTTCCTGAGGTCCTGAGTTCAATTCCCAGCAACCACATGGTGGCTCACAACCATCTGTAGTAGTATCCATGCCCTCTTCTGGTGTGTCTTAAGATAGCTACAGTGTACTCATATACATAAAATAAATATTTTAAAAGGATAGTTGAAAATGAAATCCACTGCAGCAGACTCACTTGTCACATCCCAGCAAGCAGTGGGGTCAGGATCTGAACGCAGATCCTGTAACTATTCCACGCCCTCCTCTCATTGGACACTTGCTCCACGCCTGCCTCACCTGCGTTCCACTATCTTCTTGAACTCAATGCGCATGAGCTGGCCTCGGGCCTGAGCCTGGATTCTGGTGATGATGCGGCTCAGCCTCTCATCCCGCATCTCCTCCAGCAGCCCCAGCAGCCCCGCCTTGAAGAACACCTGAGGGCAGAACCAGCGCAGGGCACAGCATCAGCGGAGGGTGACCAAGGTAGAGGAGGGTGGAAGAACGTTCAGGAAGCTCCCAGGGTCCTGTCACCTAGGTCTGACTGTGGGAGTGGGGGAGGAGGGGGTGGAGCCTGTGTGCGTCGGTCTCCCATCTCAGCTGTATCACTCAGCATGGCTGCCTGCTCTACAGCCATCGTGTAGAGCTCCAGACTCACCTTGGTGTGACCAAACTTGTACTGGTTGTGGTCAATGTCCAGGGAGCCCAGCAGCTTCTCAGCCCCCTTCCTGCTATCAATGAATTGCCCCTCAGGGATGGCCGCTGGGTTCAGGATGCGATACCTTGGGAGGGAAGTTCTCAGAGTCATTTGCATTCTGCGTGGGTCTGCTCTGCCTATAAAATTTCAGGGACACCATAGACCCCTACTCCCACAAAGGCAGCCCACCCCTGGCTCCCTGAGCCCTGAGGCACCCCCTTACCTCTGCCGGAAGTCCCCATAAAGAATGCGGTTAGGGAAGCCCTTCCTGCAGATGCGGATCCCCTCCAGCACGCCGTTGCATCGCAGCTGGTGCATGACCAGGGGGTTGTCCATCACCCCTGAGGCAGCGGGGGAGATGGAGGTCAGCGTCTGGGTAAGCAGGTGCCAGGCAGCACCCCTAACTAAAGCCTTCCCTATGGCCCACCTGGAGCTTTCCGCTCATTGGGGATGATGCAGCGCACAAAGTGAGGGTGGGTGGTCTTCAGGTTCGTCATCAGCTTGTTCAGGTTTTCCTGGATATGAGTAGAGTGGAGAGTCAGGGGCCACATGAACCTTCCCTTGGGGCTCTGAGTTGGGGGTTCCAGATACTCCATCCCCAGAACCATCAAAAGGAAGCGGGTGAGTTCAGTCTCACAGTGTTAAATACCCCCCAAAATGATCGTGTAACTGTAGCTTCTCTCTGTCCCATACACAGAGTGTCGGGGTAGACTGTGCAGCCCGGAGGCTCTGGCCTTACCCACTACAGTGTTCTGGAATCTCGGGAGCCTTCTTACCCTGTGGAGAGCAGACACTGTCTGGAAGGACGAGCCTTTCTTCTTGCCTCCTTTGCCTTTTCCACTGTCACCTAATAACAAGGACCAAAGAACACGACTCTAAAAACACAGGCACTCCCAGGCAGGGCCAGGGCTCTGGTCTTCTGGGACTGTGTGACTTTGGGCAAACAATTTTCCAAGTCTATTTCCATGAGGGTGGAAGTAACTACCCAGTTACATCCAGTAAAAGCTGGGACAGGTGCTGGCTAAGACGCAGCCTCAAAGATAGCTTACCTGCAGGTGTGAAAACATTCCCAGTGAGTGCCCGGCCCTTCCACCTCCTGATGCCACCACGCCATACTCCTCCTGTTATCTACTCTTTTTATACTTCACTCTCATCATTTCCAACCACGCCCATTTTCTCCCTTCTCTGAACTGGAGGCCCAGTTGCCCTACCCTTCATTCATTCAGCAATCTTCCCAACACACATTAAAAACTCTTTATGCATTTTTCTGTGCTGGGTATCTGACAGCAATGTGTGTGCCATGTGTCCTGGCCTCCAGTTGTTCTCAGACTTCAGGAGCCAGGGATGTGTGCCCATACCCATGACACAAGGTAGGGAAATGTACAGGGAGTACAGATGGACTGTGCTGTGCTCTGGAGCCCGCACCTGTGGAAATCGCCTAGCCCACGGTAGGGGCTGCCCCCTTACCAGTGTCAGCAGACGCATAGGTGGAGAAGAGTGTAGCCATGAGCTTGAGGGAGGACTTTTGGTACAGTCCCACCACCGTCTCGTTGAGTGGGTCCTTGTTCTTTTCCAGCCAGCCCATAATGTTGTAGTCCACGGTGCCCGCGTAGTGGACCAGGGAGAAGTGGGCTTCCTGCTTCCCCTTGACATTGCGAGGCTTCTGGAAGTTGTTGGACTTGCCCAGGTGGTTGTCATACAGCTTGGCCTTGAAGGTCATGTCTGAGGCCTTGGGGAACATGCACTCCTCCTCCAGGATGGACATGATGCCCATGGGCTGAGAGCATAGAGCAAGGAGGGAAAGATGAGTAGTTACACTCCCAACTCCTGGGACCCCACACTCTGACCAGAAGGCTCTACAGACCTGCATTGCTGAAGGGTTAAAGGGTGCCTGGGCAGAACCTCTTGACCCAAGATAGGAAGACAATACTCCTAATTTAAGTCTAGTTACATCTGGATCTACCCCACATATTTTTTTCTTTTGCCCAGTAGCAAAATAGTTTTGTGTTCCTAATCAATCCCCTTAAAGCCTGCAAACAGAAACATTCTTCTTTTTCAGGCTAGGGACAGATGTGTGTCCACAGAACATGGCTACAGGGGCAGCCAGACCCCTGTCGGCAGCCATTTAAGGGTAGGCTGGGTAGATCCTAGTTCTGAAAAACACGTTTGCCTTCAGAGTATAGAATTATTAGTTTTTCTTGGGGCCAGAATTCTTTTTTTTTTTTCTGAGACAGGGTTTCTCTGTATAGTCCTGGCTGTCCTGGAACTCACTCTGTAGACCAGGCTGGCCTTGAACTCAGAATTCTGCCTACCTCTGCCTCCCAGAGTGCTGGGATTACAGGTGTGCACTACCACCACCCACCTGGGACTAGAATTCTTTTGAGAATTGGGTAAAGAATGGATGGACACCATTTTTCCCCTATGAAGATGCATATATGCCTTCCCTATACTTTAGTGGGATGAGAACCTTGGGTCTAGAATTCAAGTAATGAATGACTCAGCTCGCGGGAAGGTCCCTTTTCAGTGAACAGCGACTGATGCATGCAGGTCAGACACCTGCGCTCTGGTCTATAGTAAAAGTCAAGGCACACTGCAGTCAACCATTAGGCCACAGGGACAGCACTCCTCTCCTGAGGAGATGGGCTGAGAATTGGTTATTTCTCAACAAGCAGGAAGGGTATAAAGCAAACATTCCCAGTTTCAGTCTACGGCCTTTCCGTGATTGATGTTTCTTATGCGATGGAGAAGGGCCAGGAGTCACTGAGAGGTGACCATCATAGAGTGGAACAAGATTCAGGTTTGAGAGAAGAGAGCAGGTTGTGGGTGCTTGTGACCTCACAGTGCGTGAAGCTGGGTCTGGGGAGCAGCTTGGGATTCTGGGGATTCTGGTTTCCTGAGGGTAGAAGGGATGGGATGACTATTGTGAGCTGGCAGAGAAGGGAGCTCAGGTGTGGGAGACAGAGCTCACCTTCTCGATGAGGTCGATGCAGGCCTGCAGGTCCATCCCAAAGTCGATGAACTCCCACTCGATGCCTTCCTTCTTGTACTCCTCCTGCTCCAGCACGAACATGTGGTGGTTGAAGAACTGCTGCAGCTTCTCATTGGTGAAGTTGATGCACAGCTGCTCAAAGCTGTTGAACTGCAGGGGTGAGGCAGCCAGTCAGGCAGGCCGACCAAGGGTCTGAGTGGCCAGCAGGGTGGGTCAGCCTGGGACTGTGCCACGCACCTGCCCAAGCCTGGCACGGGCATGGCTGGTCCCCTCCCAGGACATGGCAGGGAAGGGAGGGCTTCTCCTGAGGGCAGGGACAGTGACTGACTCTATCCAGTCCCCCCTTGCCTGGCCCATGGCTGGCCCTCCACACATGACTGAAGGTCTGAGTGGGCGGGTGAGGAACAAGTGATGTCCCAGGCCAGGGCTCCCAGACTCACGTCGAAGATCTCAAAGCCAGCGATGTCCAGGACACCTATGAAGTACTGGCGTGGCTGCTTGGTCTCCAGGGTTGCGTTGATGCGCGTCACCATCCAGTTGAACATCTTCTCGTACACTGACTTGGCCAGTGCTCCGATGGAATAGTACACCTGCTGGACACTCTGCCCCTTGGTGACATACTCGTTACCCACCTTCACCCGAGGGTGACACAGGCCCTTGAGCAGGTCGGCTGAGTTCAGCCCCATGAGGTAGGCAGATTTGTCGGCATCTGATTGACAAGGAGAGCGGAAGCCCTTTCAGCACCTCCATTCCTTGTCCCAGCTAACTTCTGATTAGCGTGGCTGTGGGTCCACCCAGTCACCCCATCCCCCACCCGGTCTCTCTATCCCACAAGCCTCGGTTCCTCCAGTCACACAAGGGCTTGGCTGGGCTCTAGCTGAAGTGGAGGCCTGGGAGCGGGGCCGGTCTCTGGGTGAAGGCACTGACCATTGCATCTCGTATTTCCTAGTTTCCCCCTCTTTCTGAATTATAGTCCAGACGACTTTGCTGCCAAGCTAATTCCATAAGACTTGCTGGAAGAACCATTGGGCACAGCACTCAGTCCCCAGTGACTGTCTTCAATGCTTGGGGTCAACGTGCCTCTTGAGCCGTGCAACACCTAGGGTTTCCTCAACAGTGACAGCACTTCCCTCATACCTTCGGTGCCGTCGGGCTCCGCCTGCTCCTCCCGCTGCTTCTGTTTGAACTTCATGTTCCCATAGTGCATGATGGCGCCTGTCAGCTTGTAGACGCCAGCCTTCTCCTCTGCGGTGAAGCTCAGCACATCAAAGGCACTCTGGAACAGAGGGAGAGGATGGGTGGAGGGTGATCCAGAAGCTCTCCAGAACCCCCAAGGGCATCTCCAGGCTGCTCACTTACATCAGTGGCCAAAAGCTCTTCGGAGTCATCGATGGAGGCGACAGACACCTCTCCCTGAGAGACGAAGGCGTAGTCGTACGGGTTGTTGGTAACCAGCAGCATGTCTGTGCCAAGCAGAGAGGGCAGGGCAGGGATCGGGGGAAGAAGGTAGAGGAAGGGAAGGAGGGGAGAATGGAGAAAGAGTGGAGGGAGATAGGTCAGGGAGGAGATAGAGAAGAGGACAGTCAGTGAAGGCCGCAGCAGAGAAGGCACAGGCGATACAGGGAAGAAGCCCCAGGCCCCGGCGAAGAAGAAGGAGCACGCGTGTGGGAAAAGGAAAAGCATTGAAGGGAATAAGTGAAGGGGAAGGAGAGAAAACATGGCAGAGAAGGGAGGGAAGACACAAAGTGAGGAGCAAGGTACTTCACAGGGGATCAAGAGAGGTGCAGAGCAGCTAGGGGGAGGGAGGAGGAAGAGCGGATCAGAGGGAAGAGGGAGGAAGGAGGTTGGACAGAGCCAGGGGAGGAGCCCCACGGGTGGGTTCTGGGAACAGCAAGGGCAGTGGTCGGGTCAGGTTACCCAGCAGCTCCGGCTTCTTGTTGGACAGGATCTGGTAGAAGATGTGGTAGTTCCTCTCAGCCTTTAGCTGGAAGATCACCCGGGACTTCTCCAGAAGGTCTGAGGAACAGAGAGCGGAGGAGAGCAGGTGAGAGAAGAGAGGTGAGTTAGCAGAAGAACAGATCAGAGAAAGAGCTCCCCCTCCATGATGGTCATGAAACCCAGGAAGAGGCTAGTTTCAGTGAAGAATATTAAAGCCATGAGGTAGGCAGAGATCCAGGCGGAAGTCAGAGTGAGGGGATGGGGCTGCCCCAGGGGAGCAAGCATGGCGGCACTCACAGGTCTCTATGTCTGCGGAAGCCAGCTTTCCAGTGGCTCCAAAGTGGATCCTGATGAATTTCCCCTGTGGGGAGACCAAACAGAGTGAAGGCATTCGCCAGAAGTATGGAATCAAATCGTAGACTTTAGCCCAACCCAGAGTGTCCTGGTGGTTCTAGAATGTAAAAGGCCTATTTGGTGTCACAGTTTAGGATAAGAAAAGGCTGCTCACACCCAGATGCCAGCCAGAAGCTGAGGAGAGAACAGTGGCCAGGCTTACTCTGTGTCAGAGGCTTCGGGTTTGAGGCTCACCACACCCCCTTCATCCCCTCGGTGTTCTGTGAGGTAGATGTCATAAGCGAAGGACTTGGGAGGATGCTGACTTGCTCAGTATGTAGAAATTCAGGCCTTTGGCCCCAGAACATATGGAAATGTTGGTAAGAGATCTCAAATATGACCCAAATCAGCTCTGTTCATATCTGTGGACAGTTTGATCGCTTTCCAGGGTTCCCAGAACTCAAGGAACCAGACTGAGTCTCCTGAGTCTCTGCCTGCCTGCCTGTCTGTCTGTGTATGCCTGCATGTATGTATGTATGTATGTATGTATGTATGTATGTATGTATGTATATATATATATATATATATATAGATAGATAGATAGATAGATAGATAGATAGATAGATAGATAAAATGATACTCAAATTCCACGTGCAATATAATCAGCAAAATATATCAACTCTTGGCAAAATAGAACTCCCATTTTCTTGACATGTTTGAGGTCATTTATTGTATCTGTTCATATCATATTTGTGAGTAGCCCAGAGTCACTCACAAATCGGGAGGAATTGTCATTCCGGACAGTCTTGGCGTTGCCAAAGGCCTCCAGAGCAGGGTTAGCCTGGATAATCTGGTCTTCCAGGGTGCCCTGTGAAAGGAGCAGAAATTTGGGGGTTTATCTTCCATTCACCTCTAGACAGTTTTGGTTAGCGGGAGCCTAAGCTGATCCTCAGGGTAGGGTGAGGCTGGGTGCGCAGCCGATGAGTCCTCAGGTCTCAGAGCGCGTGTGTCCTACCAGGAAGATCTGCACGGAGCCTCCCAAGCCCTGCTCTTCTCCTGCATCTCCTGAGCTGAGCCTGTGACCCATCTCACCTTGTTTGCATTAGGATTCTCCTTCTTGCTACGGTCCCCTATGGCTGCAATGCTGGCGAAGTACTGGATGACACGCTTCGTGTTCACAGTCTTCCCCGCTCCGGATTCTCCGCTTGAGGCAACAAGGGACAATCAGAGCCCAGGAATTCCACCATTGTTCATAGGAAGTGCTCCACACCTGTCCTTTCCTAGCCTAGGCTATCAGAGCTCAGCACAGTATGAGATTTGCCTTCAAAAAAGAGCTTAGTTCCCTCCTCCAATACCGTTGCAATTATAGCCTGAAGACTCTCCTTCCCAACTGTACCAGGGGTCAGCCTGGCCATCCCCTCCCGAAACCCCTGTGGAGGGTTAATGCTATGCTCACGTGATGAGGATGGACTGGTTCTCCCGATCTGGAAGAGAGGAGGAGAGGCAGTGGGGTGAGGGATGAGAGTCCGGGTGAGATTTCAGGTTGGGGAGACCCAGGTTGGGGGGGACCCAGGTCGGGGCACCAGGCTTACCTGTCAGCATGTACTGATAGGCGTTGTCAGAGATGGAGAAGATGTGAGGTGGGGCCTCGCTCCTCTTCTTGCCCCGGTAGGCGGCCACCACTTCCGCATTGTACACTGGCAGCCACTTATAGGGGTTGACGGTGACACAGAAGAGGCCTGAGTAGGTCTGGGGTGGAAGACAGGGCCAGCATGAGGTTGGTAAGGGGAGACTACAACAGACGGTGGTGGCCACTTGAGCTGGCTCCCTTCATTCTACTAGGATGAACCAGGCGGGCAGGGTGAGAGGACACTGGGACTTTGGGGAGCTTTTTTTTTTTAACCACTGCTTTTCAAGTCCCCTGGCCTGTGTAGGCCTCTACCGAGTCCCAGCAGCGTGTAGCAGCCACTCACGTAGATCATCCAGGCCGCGTAGCGCTCCTTGAGATTGTACAGCACAGCCGGCTCGTGCAGGAAGGTCAGCATGGCCATGTCCTCGATCTTGTCGAACTTGGGAGGGTTCTGCTGCATCACCTGGTCCTCTTTAATGGTCACCGTCTGGAGAAGCAGAGTGGGCGATAGGACGGCAGCGCCCTTCCCATGGGCTCTGGTCAGATCTCGTTCCCCAGCCTTGTGCTCTTACCTAGTCACTCCCCTAGTCCTTAGCTGACAAAGGTTTCAGCTTCCTGCCCCGAAGTCCCCTAGGACTCAGTTCCCAGGTTATTTTCCTGCCCAAGGTCTAGAGATGCTCTAGGGTTCCTTTCTCCTGACAGCTCCTGACCCTGTCCAGGCATCATCTCTTCTCTGCCCCCATGTGTTAAACACACAAAGGCAAGGTGGGAGACTAGCAGCTCTAAAGTCCATGTACACTGTGCCGCGCCTCTGGGCCTGTCTCCTGAACATAGTTCTCATGATGACTGTGGCTCCAGGGAAGCCTTTTCTCCTACAGGACAAGCAGCATACCCCAACCCTGTACTCCATATCCGTCAAAATTGGGGGTCGATTGGCATCCATTTGCTATGTCTTGATGTCAATAGCTTCTGCCAACAGGGACTCAAGTGGTTTTTTTTTTGCAGTGGAAGAAGTGGTGGCTCTAACCAGTTTTAAACGCTGTTCCTTCATAGTGACCAGAGCTCACTGAACAGGGATAAATGGCAAGCCTTTGTGGGTGGTGACTATCAGTCCACACACCCTGAGGACGCAACATCCAGGCAGCAAACCTGTGCAGGACATGGCCCTGAGTGCTCCTGGTGAGCAGGGAGAAAGTCTCATGGCTAGACGGAGCATCCAGGGAGCAGAGGCTCCTGGGTATATATATATATCACTGGCCTCAGGAATCAACTCTCAGCTCAAAAGTTTCAGCTTTTTTGTTCATCTGGGTCTGAATTTGCTCTTGGTTTAAGAGAAGGGAATTTGAGAAAGTGAGCTCTTGGGAGAAACTGAGGCACAGACAGAAGGGATGCAAGTGCTAGGAAGGGGAGCTGCCTTTAATGCTGTGCTGCTGCCTTTGTATAAAGTCCTCCCCAAAGAGGAAGACAGTGTCTTTCTGGTAGGAGAGCATCCCTTGGGTGACACCCTGGTGCATCTGCTTAGGTCCTCTGAGAAAGTTCTGATCCTGGGGTTCTCAAGCGAGAGCATATATTGGCATCCCTACCTCTTCTCAGGTTCCTCAGCTCCCAGTACACTATAGGAGGATCTGTCCCGACCCCTTTCCCCAACTGTGCCCCGCCCCCGCCACACACACACACACACACACACACACACACAGCCATGTCTTGCCACCATTGCTCGTACCTTGCCGTTCTCAGTTTCGGCAGTGACCTTGCCCCCTTCCCGGGACACAATCTTGGCCTTGACATACTCTTCCTTGTCATCAGGCACAAAGCACTCTGTGCGGATGTCAAAGGGCCGGGTCTGGGCCTCTAGGCGCTCCTTCTCTGACTTGCGGAGGTACTGGGCCGCTGCCCCGAAGTCAGCCATCTGGGCGTCCGTCATTCTGTCACTCTTAAACTCTTATGGGGGAGAGAGGAGGGATCTGTCATTCCTGGTGTGAGTCAGGCTTCTATGTGAAGTCCTGTCTTTCCTACACCATCACTTCCCCGCCTCTTCTATACCATATCCTATGGCCCTCCCGCCAGGACTCCATGTAAAGTGTCTGCTTCTCTGCAAGAGGTCTGCGTGGGGTAAGGGTGACTGAGGTCTGCTAAGTGTGCTGGGCTGCTGGGCAGAGAAAGGGAGTGCTGGAAGTCTGGCTTCCAGAAGAATAGTGATCTGCTGTCTACGCAGGCAGGAAACTGGGGCATTCCCACCTGGTTAACTTTTCACAGAGAATCCTGAAGAATCTGGACCACAGCTGGAATGAAGCACCACAGAGGTGCAGCTGGGCGGAGAGAACAGGCAGGAAGAGGAGTAGCAGAGGCCGAGAGACCAATCCAGAGATCCTGACCAGGAGGGAGCAGGACAAGACAGGGAGTGAGGCAGCTAAGAATGTGCCCAGCAGGGCTGAAGCTGGGGCGCACTGGCAGATTGTTTATGTAATGTGAAGGAAACCCTGGGTGTGGTTCCCAGCACTCTGACACAGAAGGAAAGGAAGGATAAAACTGAGAAGGGGAGAAAGGGTGAAGTGAGAAATGGGTGGTAAAGGAAGAACATACAAGAAGGCAGGGCATGGAGACAGTAGAGAGACAGACAGCACAGGCCAAATCTTGCTGAAGACTAAGAGACAAGATAAAGCAAGACCAGGGAGGGGCATCCCCAGGAGGAGGGTGGAGGAGACGGTGTAAGGGAAGGGGCATCCAGTGTTTCTGTAGAAACATCCTGCCACTGAGAACTTGCCAGGCTGGTGGAAGGCCATCCTCGCAGATCTTTGACTGGCCTGAACCCCACTCCCAGGGAAGACAGTTTCCTTCTCGGTGGGAACAGGTCTGGCGTGGGTGGAGAGCCCCCACCCTGAACTCCCTCTTACCTGGGTTGGAGAAATCTGTCTGACAGCTCCCAGTGCTACAGCCCCTTTATATCCCATGCCACGTGCCTGCTGCCTAAATTTGGAGTCATCTGCTGGGACCCTCCCTCCCACTTCCCTCCTGTCCTGGCTCCTCCTCCTTTGATCTCTTGGCTCTGGAGGTGACAGGAGGACAGCAGGGCCCCGAGGTTTGCCCATGAAAGGTCTGTTGCCCTCACCCCTCTGGCTCCGTGGCCTTTTTTTAGTCCTTGGGCACATTCCTCCTCCCCAAAGGGCCGATGGGCAGATAGAGGAGAGACAGGACCGTCTCACACCCCCCACCCATGGCCCTTACCCCAGTTATTTTTAATCTGAAGGGTGAGTTGAACAACTGGGTAAGGGTCACCTTCTCTTACAGGGCTAATATTTGTCCCCTGCCTCCCACACACAAGCTCCTATCCCAGGCTCTCCCTCCCCCCTTTCCACCCTGGCGATCTGCACAGCTTCAGGCTGAGGGGTGCCTCCTGCTCTCTCAGACCTGGAGTCCCCAAGGACAAAGTCATGGTGTCCAGGGAGGGCATCCATTTTGCAGGTGCATGACTCAGTTTCCCTTTGATAGTAAGAGAATTCTACACCTCCCCTCCTCTCTCTCCTTACTCTGTACAGATACCATCTATGGTCTCTGCTGCTCACATCTCGAGACAGGTGTCCTCCAAAGACCTTGCTACCTTGGTGTAGGGACACGTATAGAGTCTCCATTCTATTTTCGATGGTCCCTGAGATGCAGACTATCACATCCAGTCTCTTTAAACCATGGGAGAGACTTGCCCACTCTCTGCCTTGGGCAATTTACACACAAACCTGCAGTCTGGTAACCTCACTTACAGAACTGAACAGCTGCACATCCATGCCCATTTTCAGTCAGACACACACATGCACACAGACTTTACACATTAACCCAGCTAAGCCTGTAGCTTTTCTTTTTTGCTTATGCACATATCATGCACAGCGATGTTTGGGCATGTAGGTTTTGACCCCTCCCTCTGCAGCCTTCCGCTCCTGATGGGAGGTGGGAAGGGGGGGGAAGGCCAGAGGTGTTAATCCTGGGGCTGAGGGAGAACGGGTGTCAGTGTGTGTGTGGGGGGGGTGCTCCCTTCCGCCTCTCCAGGCAGCCAGAGGATGCAGGTGCTGCTTCGGATGCCTGGCAGGCGCAGAGATTTACACCAGTTGGCCCCAGGCTCCGGATTCCGTGGGTAGGGGCTCTGCACACTGACCCCTTCCCAAGCGCCCTTCTTTAACACTCCTGGGGCCTTATACTTACATGTATGCCCTCTTCTCTGGCACCATCAAGCACCCAAGGCCCAGAGGCAAGCCCTGTCCTCCGGGGCTGCAGGTTTTTCAGAGGTTGTAGGTGTTGGTTGGGTCTTTAGCAGGTTATGCCTGTTATAACTAAGTAGACACTGTGTTCAGGAGACAAAGCCAGACTCCCCTGCCCTGGCTTTCCCCTACACCCTCACACCCAGGAACACCCTCCCTGCTCCCAGCTCCCACCCTATCTAATGTCACTTCTCAATATAGCTCTAGAGTGTGGAGGTGGGCAGGACACACAGCGGTCAGTTTTTCTGGGTACAGCACTCTCAGTGATGTGGTGTCTTCCCAGGGTCGCCAGCCCCCTAGGGTACTTCACTTCCTTTGTGGTGGGTGGGCATAGGAGCATACACTTCTCTCCGGGGGCCTTAGATCTTGTATGCAGTGTTCTTGAAGGGACCCAATTCAATCTTGCATTCCCATTTGCAGGCACCTATGCCAAAATGGTTGTTCTCAGAGGATAAAGGCCACCTGTCTGCAGCTGTGTCCCGGGAGGTCACTTGAGGCTCCTGTGTGCAGGCTCCAGGGTTAGCCCATGGCCTAATATGTCACTGCCTGGGTTCTCAAGCTCTTGAGGACATGATAAGGCACTGAGAACATTGGGTCAGCCTGGGTCAGGTCCAAGTGACAAAGGCCAGGCTCTGTCCTCAGGGAACCTAGTAGGCCGCTCAGGCCAAACTTGGTATAGGTAGTGGGAGCTCGTGGGGGATGGTGGGCATGGAGTTCCCATTGCCTCCTATGGAAGATGCTATGAGGAAGGCGTTAACTCAGTTCTGGGTTCTGCCCTCTTGTGTGGCCTGGCTTGCCCTCTTCTTCCTTTCCTAGGCCCCCTTGTATCCCCTGGCTCTCACACACTCTTTTCAGCTGCCTCCCAAGTCAGCCCTGCAGTCTGATGAACATTCTAGAGTATGTGGACACAGATGGACGCTCTGGTCACAGGTGAGACAGACCATCCCTTTGTTACCTGGCTCCCCCGTCTCTGTCAGTTCCTGTGTCTACCCTTTTGTTCCCTGTGTCTCTGTCAGTTCCTGTGTCTACCCTTTTGTTCCCTGTCACGACATCAGCCCTAGCCTCTGCTGTTCCGGCGTGCATACCGGGGCTCTGCCTTTGGCAGGCTGATCTGAGATCACTCACCCTGGCTCGTTCCTGCTTCCATGTCTTGCCCCAGGTTCTTCCTCTGCTCTCTCCATCTTCCCTTCTCCCCAACTTTCATGATTTACATCTAAAGGCAGCCCGGGTGCTTCCCTTTATAGGATTGCTTCCGGCGCTTTTGGATTCTCAGTTCCAGGCTCCTTCTCATCCCCTCTCCTCACCCATCTGAGTATCATCCTTCTCTTGAGGCTCTCCCACCAGTCCTTGACCCTCTGTGTGTGCACAGCCTGGCCGCCTTTGCAGCACTTTTATCTCTTGCTCTTTTAGGCTCTGGCCCTTAGCTTCCCCGGACTTCTCCACACATCTCCTTCATCCAGTGTGATCTCTTTAGACTCTAGGGATCTCTCCACTGCTGTTCTAGGAAGAAGAGCAGGTTTGGTCGGGAACCCAGATGAGGGTATAAAGAGGAGACTTGGGGGACCTGGGCTCTTCCTGTGGCCTCCTTATGCCCAGAATCTCTTCCTTTTCTGTTTCCTCTGCTCAAGCCATGTGCTGGTTTCCCATCTCTTCTGACTGCATCTGATTGGGCCTGTTCCTTCTCCTTCTTTATTTTGTTCTCTGTCCTCCCTCACCTGCTGCTGTTGCTATTGGTAACCAACCCCTCATCCTCAGCACAGGGCCCATGCTCTGGTTGCCTAACTCTGATCAGAACACAGAGAGAGCTGTGGAACAGGAGTCTGGCCTTGCACAAGTGTGTCTATGGGTGGGGTTGAGGAGAGATTCAGCGCAGAGATGGGCCGGGTTCAAAGAGATGTCTTCAAATCCCACCGTCTTTCAGACTCACATTCCTAAACCTACCCTCAGCAGCTCAGCTGTGATAGAATATCTGCGGAACTAGCTTTGCTTAGCTGGAGCAGACCCTACCCCTAGGCCCTCCAGTGATTCAGTTCCCCCTTCTTCCAAAATCTGGTCCCTATGTTGTCTGCTTTGTCTTAAGAGGACTTGCCATACACAGGGACAAACTCTATCTTCCAGCTGATGCAGAGGTAAAAAGCCTTGCAAATGGAAGTCACGGAGGGGAAATGAGGGAGAAGAAATGAATAGCATGGGTTGGGTGCTGGGAGGATGGGGAGGAAGAAAGAAAGGTACGTGAAGGTTGCTGGCTAAGTGGGAGGCGCCAGGGCCACATGGACAGCTGTGTTCTGAATGCCACATGACCACATCTCTCTCATCCTGTGTCCTCTCAGAGACCTGCGTGGGATGGGGTCTAAGGGGACATTATCACATCTGCCGAGGGGCTCATACCTCTGCAGACTGAAAAGTCACTGGTCAGTTCCTACACTGCGGGCTTTCTCCTGGGACCCAGCTCTGCGTATTACCACTGTGGGATACTGATTAGCACCTGCTCGCAGGTGTGTGGTAGGTGAGCTCGGAGCTCCAGGTGAGTTTGGAGGCTTCTTTAAATCCTGTTTCAACCTGGCAGGCACTGGGCCTGGGGAAGTCACAAAGGAGGTATCACTTCTCGCTATGTTCGGCTGGAGGAGGATCTATGAGGCAGTGCTGTGCTGAGAAGGCTCCGAACTTCACAGGGTCCTGGGGAGCGGCCTTTGCCGCTTCCCCTCCTTCTTCCAAGCCCCACCTCCCCACCCTAGAGCCCAGGGACAGAGGTCAGAGAAGAAGAGACCAGAGGCAGGATTTTAAGGAAAATTGCTTTATTCTGCTTCCGCCGAAGGGGAAGACTCCAGGTCGGAGGGCTTCACAGGCACCCTTAGAGTTGGGTAGCACAAGATCTACTCCTCATTCAGACCCTTTTGAAATAAAAACAAAGTCCAAATTAGCTCTGGGGAGGCCAGCATTGTGGGGACAACGTATGGAAACTGAAGTTGAGACTGGGACGCCAGGTAGGTGGAGACCCTGTGTGACCTTGCGGGATCCCCTCTGCAGGCAAGGATATGTTTCCAGGGGTCAGTGTGGAAGGAGAAACTTCTGGAGACAAGGGCTCTTGAGTAGGCTGGAGGGAAGCTGCCTCTGAGATCAGTGTAGTCCTTGGGATATTCTTTACATGTTTGAATTAGCACAGGAGCCAGCATGAGGTGGGAAATAGACACGGTAGCCAGGGGAACTGGATCTAATGGGTGTGTATAAATTGGGGCTGTATAGGGTTTCTGACTCCTCTTGACTTGGGGTTTGCCGAATCACTGCAAATGAGGTCACAGAAAACCTTAGATGTCACTGGGAACTCAATCACCTTAGCCTTTGGGGCTTTGTGGTTCAGCTGGGTACCAAATGAAACAACACTGTCTGAGGGGGCAGAGGAGTTGCGCCTGCTGTGGGAGGTGACAAGCAAGGTCCAGGGGAGGAGCCCACCTTGGCACCGATGTCACGGCTCTTGGCCCGCAGCTTGTTGACCTGGGACTCGGCGATGTCCGCCCTCTCCTCTGCCTCATCCAGCTCGTGCTGTACCTTGCGGAACTTGGACAGGTTGGTGTTGGCCTGCTCCTCCTGTGAGCGGATAAAGGGGATGGGTAAGAAGGGTCTCTTAGCCTTCCGGTCTGGGGGGGACCAGCATCCTGGGTCCCTCCTCCTGGCTTCAACCCCAGCAGGGTCACTCACCGCCTCCTCCGCCTGGCGCTTGTAGGCCTTCACCTTCAGCTGCAGCTTGTCCACCAGGTCCTGCAGCCTCAGTAGGTTCTTCCTGTCTTCCTCTGTCTGGAGGTCAGAGGAGAGCAAGGGGTGAGAGTGCACAGACCTGGGGGGCAGCGCCCCACCCTGGCTTCTCTTGTCTTCTTCCTCCCAAACGCTACATTCTGAGCCAACGCTTGCTCTCTGGCCTTCACAGAATATTTGAATTTGCTTATAATTTCTTACTCAAGGAGCATCTTTTTCTGAGGCATGGACTCTTTCTGCAGCCAAGGCTAGTCTCAAACACACGATCCTCCTGCCTCAGTTTCCTGAGTATTGGGATCACAGGTATGAACCACTAAGCTCACTTGGAATGTGACTATTTTATTAAATAACTCTATAAAGAGAGAACCCAGTAAGATGATGTGATGGCCGAAAGTGTGGTGGCTTATGCAGCACGCTGTCCTAGGGAGCTGGACCCTGAAGGCCCTGGAACACCACGGAGCATAAAGCCACTGGCTCTGGGCCCAGCATGCACTGGGAGTGACTCTGGGTTGTAAGCATGATGGAATTTCCTGGGCTGCAGTGGGCTGACACGAACCTGATCTAGGCTAAGGACAAAGTGTGCTTAGAGGGCGTAGCATGCTAGACAGAAAGACAAACAAACGCAATTGGAGCACTGCGGAAAGAAGGGTTTATGCTGCCCTGGGCACCTGAAATGTTTTGAGACTTATTTGAATGGCTTTGGTGTCTTTGGTAGCAGGCCTGGCTATCAATTTTCTGCTGGAGAAGAGTATTGCTGCTTGAAGCCGTGCTGTCTATAGCATATCCCTGGTGGCTGGGCTGAGAGGACACATGTCAGGGTGGCACACTAAGGCCATGAAGCTCAAGTGTGGTCCCACGGGGCCAGGGGACAAGAGTCCATGGGTGAGCAGAGTGGAAGGACACCCAGGGGCTGCGTGCCAACTCTGGCTAGGGGAAGGTAGCAGCCCTTCTCTTTTCCCCTTGGTTGCTTCTCCAGTGGCTCAAGGCCATTGTGTAAGGCTGTGAAGGCAGCCCTGCCCCGCCCCGCTCCGCCCTGCCCCACCCTGCCCTGCCCTGGCCGACCTGGTAGGTGAGCTCCTTGATGCGCCGCTCGCTCTTCCTCATGCCCTTCACTGACTCTGCATTGCGCTTCTGCTCGGCCTCCAGCTCATTCTCCAGCTCCCGGACCCGGGCCTCCAGCTTCTGCAGCTGCTTCTTGCCGCCCTTGAGGGCGATCTGCTCGGCCTCGTCCAGCCGGTGCTGCAGGTCCTTGATGGTCTGCTCCATGTTCTTCTTCATGCGCTCCAGGTGGGCGCTGGTGTCCTGCTCCTTCTTCAGCTCCTCAGCCATCATGGCGGCCTGTGCGCGGGAGGGGAGGGCGTGGGCTCTGCTGCTCAGGTCCTCGTGGGCTCGCTGCCCAGGCTAGGGAGATGCTGGTCTGGAGTGGGTAGGCAGGGAGGGGACTCACATCTGTGATGGCCTTCTTGGCCTTCTCCTCCGCGTTCCTACACTCCTGCACCGCCTCCTCCACCTCTGTCTGGAGCTGGGAAAGGTCTGCCTCCATCTTCTTCTTCTGGTTGATGAGGCTGGTGTTCTGGGAAGAGAGTGGCAGAGCAGGAAAGACACTGGGCATCTCTGAGGGGCTCCTCCCCCTGTCTATCATCTGCGGAGGTCAGGATTGTACAGGGTACCCCCTCACCTGCGAGTGCAGCAGCTGCACCCGCTCGCTGGTCTCAATCAGCTCCTGCTCCGCCAGCTTGCGAGACCGTTCTGTCTGCTCCACCACAGCCCGCAGCTCCTCCAGCTCCGCCTGCAGCAGGTTGTTGCGCCGCTCCACGATGGCGATGTTCTCCTTCAGGTCGTCATTGGCACGGACGGCGTCATCCAGCTGGATTTGAGTGTCCTAAGGATCAGAAAAATGAGTGTAAGCTAGACAGCCGGCTGTGGTGCCCTCATGACACTGTCACACAGGACTGGATGTGGGTGGAAAACCATTGTGGTTGCTCAGGGTTGGCCTGTCAGCTATCTTTATAATGATGGCGTGACAAGAGAAAGCTGGTGTTCCTACCCTCTAACTAGCATTTATAGGAGCCAGCCCTTCCCTAGCTGAGGTGACCCCCTGTTTCCAGAAGTCTCCGAGTACCTTCAGCAAACTCTGGAGGCTCTTCACTTGTTTCTGGGCCTCAGCAGCCATGCGGTTGGCATGACTGAGCTGGATCTCCATCTCATTGAGGTCGCCCTCCATCTTCTTCTTCACCCGCAGGGCCTCATTGCGGCTGCGCGTCTCCGCATCCAGGGAGGTCTGCAGGGAGTCCACCACCCGCAGGTGGTTGCGCTTGGCCTGCTCCATCTCCTCATCCTTCTCTGCCAGCTTCCTTTCGATCTCTGCCTTGATCTGGTTGAACTCCAGCTGGGCACGGAGGATCTTGCCCTCCTCATGCTCCAGGGAGGCCTGGACAGGGTGTGGGGAAGAGGTTTTGCAGGCATATAGTCAGACACCATGGCGGAAGCCAGGGTCTGGCTATAAACCGTGGTACAGAGAGCATTCTGGAATGGTATACACAACTCAGTTAAGAGATTCAGAGGAAGGAAACGAGAGAGGGTGTGTACAAGAGATATGAAAGCAAGCTAATGAGAAGGGGGATGCAGACTCCCAGGGGGGCGGAGTGAGGCAGCTTTGAAGACAAAGAGGAAAGTGAAAAGTGTTGCCAAGGAAACAGAGGCAACGAAGCACAGAGTGAAAAAAAAAAAAAAAACTACAGGCAGGCAGAGGTGGAAAAGGGACCGAGCTGAGATAGGAGCCTCTTTAAAGTACAGTAAATAAAATGTTTGCATGAAGGACCTTGAGGGACCTTGATGTCATCTGACATTAACAAATGTTTGCTGGGTGCCTGCTGTGTCCAGCACCATCCTGGACCCTGGCAATGGACCACTGAGGTGGAATTCGGGCAAAGGGAAGATGGGAACAGGGGCCAAAGCCTAGATTCCAGTTCCCACCGAGGCCTGCTCTCTCCTGCTGCCCACCTCAGCTTCCTCCAGGGCAGACTGCAGCTCCAGCTTCTCTGCCTCCAGCTGCTTACGGATCTTCTCCAGTTCGTGGATGCTCTTCCCAGTGGAGCCCAGCTGCTCAGTCAGGTCCGAGATCTCCTCTGAGGATCAGAGGACCAGAAAGATCAATACACCTCGCCCTGCTACCCTCTCCCAGCGGCCCTTCCCTGCCCCCAGCTCGCCCACCCTGGAGGTTCTTGTTCTCCCGCTTGAAGGTCTCCAGGTGCTCCAGAGACTCCTCATAGGCATTCTTGAGCTTGAAGAGCTCTGTGCTCAGGGAGCGCGCCTCCTTCTGGGAAGACTCCAGCTCTGACTGTGACTCTTCATACTTCTGCTTCCACTCGGCCAGGATCTGCAGGGAAGGAGCACGCTGTGTCCAGAGCTGCCCCAGGCCCTCTCCTGACTCAGCCCTCCTCCCCTGCCTCCAAGGAGCACTCTCTGGCCTTGAGCTGGCACTGAGCCCGTCCCACCAGCATGCACGGTGGGTGTCCGCAGCCTCACCATGAGCCTACCTTGTCAAAGTTCCTCTGCTTCTTGTCCAGGGCTGCGGCGGCGGCGTTGGAGCGCTCCACGTCCACCATCAGGTCCTCGATCTCGTTCTGCAGCCTGTGCTTGGTCTTCTCCAGTGAGGAGCACTTGGCGTTGACGGCCTCCACTGCCTCCTCTGCATCCTGAAGCCTCTGAGCCAGCTTCTTCCTGCAGCAGGGGAAGCAGGGATGGTGGCCGGGGAGAGAAGGATGGGGAGAATGGAGGAGGTAGGTTTGGACAAGAGGCAAACACGTGACTTTCAAAAGACTATCCTTGACTACCTAGAAGCATTCAGAAAAGCCTGAGGTCAGGCTTCAGAGGCTAGGCGCTTGGCAGGCGAATCTTAGTAGCCGACCATGAAGACATATAGCATCTGTGAGGACCATGAGCCTGACCCTTCTTGGCCACATCAGCCCCATTCCCTACAGCACCGGACCCCAGGTGGGAGCACTCAGCCCTCAGACAAACCTTTTGTTCGTCTTATATTCGGATGAGAAACATAACGCGAGCAAAAAGCTTCCCTGAGAGGAGCAGGAGGTGGGGGTGCCTAAGCGTCCTCTATGTGTGGGCTACAGGAGCATCAGACCGGGCTGCAAAGGAGCCTTAGCCAGGGCTGGCTACCCAGGACTCACTTGGCCTCCTCCAGCTCCTCCGTCCTCTGGATGGCGTCTGTCTCATACTTGGTCCTCCACTGGGCCACCTCTGAGTTGGCCTTGGACAGGACACGTTGGAGCTCGGCCTTGGCCTCTGTCTCCTCCTCATACTGTTCCCTCAGCAGGTCACAATCATGCCGGGCTGACTGCAGTGCATGGGCCAGGGCGTTCTTGGCCTGGGAAAGAGGTGGGTATCAAGGAAGTGGGTCAGCTTTTTCCTCTGCTATCCCTTAACCCCACTCTCAAGATGTCTCAAGGCCACATCTACCTCCAGCTCTCCAGTGAACCTGGTGTGGTTTGCTGAGCAAGAATGACCCTAAATAGCAAAGCAGTGCTGCACTGTTTACAAAGTTCCGTGCCCCACCACCCGATGCTCCTTGCAGCAGCTCCGATCACACAGTGCACTTATAGGTGCAGAGACATCAGGAAGTTTACCTTAGATTGCCATACTGCAAGAAGTAGGACTAAGCTTTGGAGTTGGGGTGTTTGTACATGTTTAGGGGAGCCTGAAGTCAACCATGGGTATCATTTCACAGACACTGTCTACCATATTTCTTTGAGACCAAGTCTGTCAGAGACCTCAAGATCACAAACTTGTCGGGGCTGGCTGCCAGTCAGTCCCAGAGATCTTCCTGTGTAGTGATGATTTTAGAATTTTGGTTTATTTTAAAAAAGAAACAGAACTACTATAAGAATGTGTGTTTGTTTTACTCCCAGGTTTGGGGATGTGGGGCTGCTTCAGATTGTCCAAAGCAGCTGATTGTGATTTGCCCTGTGCTCTAGCAGGAGTGTAATTTTGCCAGCTGCAGATAGCTTCTGCAATTGTGTGACATTTAGAATTCTAGGGACTTTTCAGAGGGGATGTAAATGCTAGGGCCAGAGAGATAGGGCTGGATGTTAGGGGCTGTTGGTCGCTGTTGGTCATGGTTTGTTAAGTAGTCGCGTGCAAAGAAGAAAGTAGAAGAAGAGGAGGAGGTGGAAGCAGAAGAAGAGGAGGAGGGAGTAGAAGAGGAGGAGGAAGGGGAGGGGGAGGAGGAAGGAGAGGAGGAGGAAGAAGGAGAGAAGGAAGAGGAAGAGGAAAAGGAAGAAGAATTAGAAGAAGGAGTAGGAGGAGGAGAAATTAGATATCCTGATGGTGAAGATCAAACTTGGCCAAGCAACTCAGCCCAAGCAGCCCTAACCAGCAGGAAGTAGTCTGACAATAACATCATTCCCTTTCCAACTTCTGACTTTATCCAGGGATCTCTTTCCTTTCCCCTGTATCCTGTCTTCTCTCATATCTAGTGTTAGGGGGTGGAAAGGGTGGAAGAAAAGGGTGGAGAAGGGTAGGGCGAAAAAGAATCCACAATGTAGTAGAGGCACGCTACATGCCCGTCTCTGCCATCCAAGTGCTGGGGAATGAGCTCAGGCCCAAAACCTTCATGCTCCTGCAGCAAGCACTTCACTGACCGAGCTAACTCCCCGGCTAGAGCCCTGTGAGGTTTAAGAGCTCATGGTCTTCTCTCTTTACCATGAACTCGGTACTGGGCTAGAAATAGGCTCTGGATTTCTTCTCCACGCTTCAGGTCGCTCTCATAATCCTAGGACTCCCTGTGCAGTCCCTGCACCCCATATTTGTTACCCAAGAAGGTCAAAACCCAACTCCTCAGACCAGTGGCTCTCAACCTTCCTAATGCTGTGACCTTTAATGCAGTTCTTCACATTGTAGCGACCCTCAACCATATAATTTTCATTGCTACTTCATAACTATAGTGGCATAACAATGGGTGGGAACCTAGAGGTTGAAAATAATCACTACCTTAGATAATTTCCTCGCTGCCTCCCTAATTTCCCTCCCACCCCAACCCCTGAACAACAGTAGGAGGGAAAGGGGCTTTTCTCAGCCCGGGGAACAGATTTTTAAAGATACTTAGTAAAGACTGGGCTAGTAGCCGGGTGGTGGTGGCACACGCCTGTAATCCCAGCACTCTGGGAGGCAGAGGCAGGCAGATTTCTGAGTTCGAGGCCAACCTGGTCTACAGAGTGAGTTCCAGGACAGCCAGGGCTACACAGAGAAACCCTGTCTCGAAAAACCGAAATCAAAAAAAAAAAAAAAAAAAAAAAAAAAAAAAAGACTGGGCTATTTTTTTTTTTTTTTTTTTTTTTTTACAGTTTGTAGAGAACTGTGGACAGACAAGCCTCGCTCTTTGAGAAGAAAGAGATGCAGAGTCTAGGCCCATTGGTGCGTTCTATGTGTGGGCCAGGCGCTGAGTCAGGCCTTACCTTGACCTCCTCCTCCAACTGCCTCTTAAGGTCCTCCAGCTGCTGGGTGTATGTGAGCTTGCCTCGCGTCAGCTGAGAGATCAGAGCTTCCTTCTCGTCCAGCTGCCGGGACAGCTCCCCTGGGGAGGCACCAAGGTACCTTTTAGCCCCTCCCCACCCTCAATCTTGCCTCTAACCCTTAGGCTCCCTTCTCTGGAGAGGAGCATGCACCCCCCCAGGGCCAGGATGGCTCAGGAGATTGGGGCTCACGGAGCTCCAGCCCTGGGCTCACCATTCTCTGTCTGCAGCTTGGCCCGCTGGCTGGTGAGGTCATTGACAGAACGCTGTGTCTCCTCAGCCTTGCTCCGGTGCTCATTCATCTGGTCTTCCAAGGTCCGGCACATCTTCTCCAGGTTAGCCTGAGAGAGGAAGAAGTCACAGAGTAGGTGTGGGAAGGAACTAAAATGGAGTAAGGATTGCAATTAGCGAGAAAACACCATGGAAGGTAGGGGGGCAACCAGATGAGCCATCAAGGAAGAAAGAGGGTGGATACCGGAAGCAGATGGAGGGGATTAGAGGGGCAGTTGCTGGGCGGGCCCACCTTGGCCTTGATGATCTGCTCCATGTTGGAGGTGACATCATCCAGCTCCAGCTTGAACTCGCTCTTCTCTTTCTCCAGCTTCTGCTTCACCCGCTGCAGGTTGTCTATCTGCTCGCCCAGCTCGGCCACACTGTCGGCATGCTTCTTGCGCAGGGCCGCGGCCGTGGCCTCGTGCTGCAGCGTGGCCTCCTCCAGGTCCCGCCGCATCTTCTGGAACTCGGCCTCGCGCTTCTTGTTCATCTCGATCTGCACGGAGGTGGCCCCGCCGGCCTCCTCCAGCCTCTCGCTGATCTCCTCGAGCTCCCGGGACAGGTCAGAGCGCAGCTTCTCCACCTTGGCGCGTGCTGTGCGTTCGGCCTCCAGCTCCTCCTCCAGCTCCTCGATGCGTGCCTAGCGGGGGACACAGAGGCTCAGGACACAGAGGCTTCCAGGACCCCTCCACTGAAGCCCTGCCCCTGGGGCTCTAAGACCCCTGGCCTATGAGAACAGCAAGTAAGTTTGATGTGTTAATGGGGAGGTGGACAGAGAAGGATTTAGGAGAAGGTGTCTTGCACAGCACAGTCAGCTTTCATTTAGGTGTGAGCATTGCATATTGTCTTTATTAGAAGGAAGCAGATCTCTTAGAGAAGGGCAAAAAAAAAATCTGTGTCTCATGGGCTTTTGCGCACAGTTTAGTGGGGGAAAGTAGCAAAAGTGTAACTGAGAAAACCACAGTTGTTTGGTAAAACAGCTTAAAACCTAATTCAAGGCCTGCTATAGAGGAAAGAACTGTAAAGGCTGAAGGGACCTCAAAAGTCACCAGGTCTTTTGACGGGGTGAGCATTGAGACTCAGAGGTCTGCAGTGCAGTTCTGTGATCTCCCGACTAGACAGTCTGAGACACAAAGCCAGGCCTTCTGCCATCTTGACCTTTCCCCCCCTCTCCCAGGGTCTCTTCCTGTCTGTCTCTTCCCAGGGTCTTTCTTGGATCATATAAGCCCCAACTGAGGGCTCCCCACAGGAAGCCTTGTTCATTATCTCCTTCCACGGGCACCCAGTTTGGTGATGCGGGAGTAGGGTGACCTGGAGTGGGACCCAGGGCAGCCGGGAGCTGCCAGGGCCGCCACAGTCAGCTGGAGCCCCTGGCCCTACCTGAAGCTCTTTGAGCTTCTTCTGCAGCTGGCTGCCCAGGGCCTGCTCATCCTCAATCCTGGCATTGAGCGCATTTAACTCAAAGTCCTTCCTGTAGGGAAGAAACGGGGTGGGGTAGCAGGCCAGGTAGGCACCTGGAGAATCCACCAGAGATTGGAGGCTATATAATCAATAAAGTGCAGGCAAACAATACTTTCAAGAGTGATTTAGGCTAACACCTGCTGTCGGGGTCAAGTCTAGTAAGAATGTAATGAAGAGCCCTGTAGTGGGGTGGATGGGGAGGGTGGGGCTCTGTGGGGCTTTCCCTTCTTTTTAATTAATTAATTAATTAATTAATTAATTAAATGCATGAGCATATACTGTTGATGTCTTCAGACACACCAGAAAGGCATCAGATCCCTATTGCAGATGGTTGTGAGCCACCATGTGGTTGCTGGGAATTGAACTCAGGACCTCTGGAAGAGCAGTCAGTGCTCCTAACCACTGAGCCATCTTTTCTAGCCCAAGCTTTCTCCTCTTATCCCAAGTTTTCTCCTCTGTGAAATAATGAGCCTATAGCAAAGCCCCCCCCCCTTTTTTTTTAATTTCTTCCTCTTTGGTGCTGGTGGTCTTTAACTTGTCACTGTTAGCTTGGGCGACTCAGTTGCCTCTTTTTTTTTTTTAATTGGTGTGTATTCACTGTACATAGTGCTAGGATCATAAAGATGGTTTCTCCCCCCTAGAGCATGTGCCGTGATCATGCTCACTTCCCTGTCTACTCCTTAGTCTTTCTGAGCCTTGGCTGTCTCTTTGGTAAAGTAGGATGATGGGCACCACCTTTGTAAGGATTCTGAGGAGGGCAGCTTGAGAGGACTGCTCTTCCAGAAGAAGCAAGATTAGTTCTCAGAACTCACACCATGCAGCTCACAACTGCCTCATAGGCCAGCTCCAGGGGGTCTGGTGCTCTCTTTCAACTTCTGTGAGCAGTGCGTGTACACACACACACACACACACAATTAAAAATAAAATATATCAAAAAAAAGAAGGTTGAAAAACCATTAGGACCGTATGTAATTCACTCATTCATTCAGCACACTCTGTGCTCAGGGAAGTGTGAAGACTCCTATGCAAACACAAGCTGAAGTACTGTAAGATCCTCAAATATCAAAATGCGCTTTTGCAGCTCTCTATTCAGGCGACTCAGTTGCCTCTTTGGGAGCCATGCGCACCTTTGGGAAGGACTTACAATAAAGACTGGAACTAGAATCTACCTAGAAAATAAGAAATGACCCAACCCCTCTGTGTTTTGAACAGCAGAGCAATTTCTTTGAAATTATGAGCAGCCTTCCTCCCTATCTGACCAGGTGCTCACAAAGGGAGCAAGCTTGTATCTTCACCTCTCCCACGGGCCTAGCGGGGGACAAGGTGCTTGCGAGAGCCAAGCGAGACTCCCTGCTACGGAGGACCACGGGACCGGATGTGTGGGTTGGGGAGCCTTTGCCCCAGTTTGGGCATCCATTGCCTGTTTAGGTGGCCCTTGCTCGGGTCAGTCTGACCCGTGGTGACCTGCGCTGGGCTGGCTGAAGGGCCCCGGCAGTATGGAGCACGGTACTTTTTGAGTCGCTCATCCAGCTGCTGCTTGTCGTTCTCCAGGTCCATGATGCTCTCCTGCGTCAGCTTCAGGTCACCCTCCAGCTTCCGCTTGGCTCGCTCCAGGTCCATGCGCACCTTCTTCTCCTGCTCCAGGGATCCCTCCAGCTGGCAGAGAGAAGGGCCAGCTATGAACCGCAAGGTAGGACATCCTGACCTGAGCTTTGTTCATCTATATTTTGGAAATCCTTAGAGAATCCAGGGCTTTGGACACTTCCCTAGGAAGGACCAATGTTTCCAGGGAACCATGAGAATGTCTAGACTGAAGGGTTTGCTCAATAGATATTTTGTGAATGAATGAATGAATGAATGAATGAATGTGGGATAAGATTCCAAAGCCATAATCATTCATTCAGCACCCTGTAAGTACCTACGGGTTCCAGGCTCTGTGCAGGGGACTGGAGACACAAAACTGAGTAAACTCAAGCGCCCATCTGAGGGGAGCTCTTAGTCCTGTGACTGAGACAGATACTGAGTTATTAGGGCACAATGGTAAGGGAGTCAGTGGACATATACACATTTGAGGGAATGATGGTCATTTGGGACCACATTCTGCAAAGATCCTCCTCAGGGAGCCTAACAATTTACCAAAGAGACATACAGTAAGTATCCTTATGAGATAATCCTCTAAACCCTGTGGCCAAAGACAAGAGTTATATGGGTTTAAATTTTTAACTTTAAAGCTTAATTAAACAAAAAGCCAGCCCAGGCCGCGCATTGTGGCACATGCTGTAATGCTCCCAGCACTTAGGAGGCAGAGGCAGGAGGATCTCTGTGAGTTTGAAGCCAGGATCATCTACAGAATAAGTTCCATGGCTACACAGCGAAACTCTCTCTCTCGAAAGCACAAAATCAAAACAAAACAAAAAAGCTACCCCTGTTCTCAATCACAACAGTGAGATTAGATACATTTTTTGGAGTTGATAACCCTCATGCTTTCTAGTCCCCAGTTTTATTCTGGGAAGATGTCAATAGACTAAAGACTTTCCAGTACCCCAACACCCCCACTCAAACACAGCCATTCGCACACACCTCTCAACACAGAAGGGCACGATACGTCTAAGCCCATTATGCCCAGTTTACTTACATCATCCACTTGCTGTTCCAGCTTCACCTTGGCCTTGGTCAGAGTATTGACCTTGTCTTCCTCAGCCTGAAGGTCATCCAGGGCCTGCTGGTGGGCCTCCTGCAGAGCTTTCTTCTCCTTTGTCAGTTTGACAATGATCTCATCCAAACCAGCCATCTCCTCTGTCAGGTTTTTCACCTGCCAAACACAGATCCCACATCATTCCCTTTAAGTCAAAGGACACCGCGCTGGGCACACCCAGAGGAACCTCTGTGCCGTGGTTTGGAGCCCGAGGGAGCCGGCTTCACCTTGTTCTCTGTCGCGTGCTTTTCCTTCTCCACCTTGGCCAGCGTCAGCTCCAGGTCATCAATATCCCTCTTGAGCTCCGAACACTCATCTTCCAGCTTGCGCTTCTTGGCCGTGAGCTCGGCGTTCATCTCCTCCTCGTCCTCCAGCCTCTCGGTCATCTCCTTCACCTTGGCCTCCAGCTGGATCTTGTTCTTGATCAGCTGGTCACAGCGCTCCTCTGCATCCGCCAAGTTGTCTTGTTCCTGGGGGGGAGGAGCGGACGGGGGAGCTGATCAGAGAGATCAGGCCGTTGTCTCCTCGATTTAAGGAAATGCACCTGCTGATGTTACACCCTGTGAATCTTAACCCATGAGACAGGCAGGCGGCTCCTGTCTAAAATGAAGAAATTTGAGCTCAAAGATGATTTATAGTTTCCCCTAAGATCTATCTCTCTTTTTCTGTGTGTGTGTGTGTGTGTACATGTATATTTTGGGGACCGAATCTCTTACAGCCCAGGCTGGCCTTACACTCACTGCTAACCGATGCTAACCTTAAACTCTCGATTCTCCTGCCTCCGCCTCCCAAGTGCTGGGATAACGGGCTGTACCACCATATATGTCTAAAGCCGTGTATTTAAAAGGGGATTCTTTTTTTATCTTTTCTTCTTCTGAGGAGGTCTTCAAAAGCGCGCTACCAGAATCCTCAGCCTGTGAGTGACAAGATTGTACACTCCTAGGTAGAGAGAGGTGTGGGGTTGTGGGGAGCACCGCCAGACCAAGGCTAACGATGGCCACGCGGCTCACCGCCTGCACTTGGAGCTGCAGGTCGTTCTTCTCCTGCAGCAGCGACACCATCTTCTCCTCCAGCTCCTTGCGGCGAGCCTCAGACTTCTCTAGTGCATCTTTGACTCGCCCAAACTCCTCCTTCATGTTGGCCATCTCCTTCTCCGTCTCTGCGCTCTTTAGCAGTGGTTTGATCTTGAAGTAGAGCTTCATCCAGGGCCAATTCTTGACCCCCATGAAGGCGCGAATGTTCCACTGGATAACCAGCAGGGAGTCTCTGCGGGCACAGTGAGGAGAGTGATGTGGGGCTTCCCGTCCCTTCCCACTTGAGGCCCTTATTCCTAGATCAATCCACTGTTCCTTCATTTATCACACCCTCTCTGAGGGCCTCAGAAGCTAAGGACCAGCTTGTGTTCATAAGATTCCCTCTTAATGATTTCTTCCTGCTGGGCTCACTGAAGTCTTTCTCTTGGCACCACAGTCACTGAATTAGCCGGAACCTCAGGAGGGCTGGGGTCCCTTAAAGACTCTCTCTCACCTGCGTTCCAGCAGCTTCTTGAACTCCATTCTGGAAAGCACGCCTCGGGACTGGGCCTGGATTCTGGTGATGATGCGGCTCAGCCTCTCATCTCGCATCTCCTCCAGCAGCCCCAGCAGCCCCGCCTTGAAGAACACCTGCAGAGAAGACTGTGTGTCAGGCATGACTAGGATGAGGTGTGCTGGGGAAGTGGTGGGCATTTGGGGACAACTGAGGGAAGAATTGGAGGGAGGATGCCGTTGGCGGCTGGAGATGGGATGGGAAAGTGGTTCTGGGAGTGGAGAGCTACCTCGTGGTTCAGAGATAGCCTTTAAGATGATTGGTAAGAGGCTGGGAGGGAAAGAAGAGGAACCAAAGGAAAAGAGACAGCTTTAGCTCATTTGTCTCTTTTTTCCCTCACCTTGGTGTGACCAAACTTGTACTGGTTGTGGTCAATGTCCAGGGAGCCCAGCAGCTTCTCAGCCCCCTTCCTGCTATCAATGAATTGCCCCTCAGGGATGGCCGCTGGGTTCAGGATGCGATACCTTGGGAGGGAAGTTCTCAGAGTCATTTGCATTCTGCATGGGTCTGCTCTGCCTATAAAATTCCAGGGACACCATAGACCCCTACTCCCACAAAGGCAGCCCACCCCTGACTCCCTGAGACCCAGGGCACCCCTTACCTCTGCCGGAAGTCCCCATAAAGAATGCGGTTGGGGAAGCCCTTCCTGCAGATGCGGATCCCCTCCAACACGCCGTTGCATCGCAGCTGGTGCATGACCAAGGGGTTGTCCATCACCCCTGAGGCAGCGGGGAGGACAGATATGATTGGGGAGAGCATTGGATTAACACCAATCCTCTGGGTTCTCATCCAGGCCCTGGCAAGGCTTACGTCAGTAAGTCAGTCTGAGAGATTGAATGCTGTGCAGGCCACTGAGCTAACTGAAATCTGAGCCAGTCTCTG
Source organism: Apodemus sylvaticus (assembly GCF_947179515.1). Taxonomy (NCBI): domain Eukaryota; kingdom Metazoa; phylum Chordata; class Mammalia; order Rodentia; family Muridae; genus Apodemus; species Apodemus sylvaticus. The sequence continues at coordinate 72,756,470 of NC_067479.1, read as the reverse complement.
AACCTGGGTCTCCTGATAATTTTGTTTCCAATGTTTAAAAACAGATAGACACTCCTTAGATGTCACTCATGAGATGATATCCATAGAAGTACCTGTCATATAACTCTGAGGTACATTCCCAACATAGGGGGACGCTGGGAGGGGCAGCCTGGGAGAAGAATGTGATTTGGAAACCACCATGACTTGGAGATTACTCAGGGTCCAGTCTCTGAGACAGTGCGTGTCCTGAGTGGGACAGCGCAAGCCCATGGGCTCACCTGGAGACTTTGTCTCGTTGGGGATGATGCAGCGTACAAAGTGAGGATGCGTGGAGCGCAAGTTTGTCATAAGTTTGTTCAGATTTTCCTGTGGCAGAAAAAGAGGAGGAAATAAAGAGCAAGGAAGAAGAAGAAGTAGGAGGCGAAGAAGAAGAAAGAAAGGAGAGAGTCTGGGAAGTGAGGAGACGGAAGGATGCCGGAGAGGACGCAGGTGAAGGGGGAGGAGGATGAAGAAGTGAAGGGAGGTGGGATGGCCGGCAGATAAAGAAAGACGGGAGCATGGAAAGGGCCAAGATTGAGCCCAGAAAAACTGGTGCTGGGAGGAGCTGGGGAGCTAGGACACAGGAGCTGGGGCTGCGGCGCTGGAATGAATGGGGAGCCACGGTAGACAGGGGCTGGGCCCACACTCACCCTGTGCAGAGCAGACACGGTCTGAAAGGATGAGCCTTTCTTTGCCTTGCCTTTGCCCTTGTCTGCAGCTGTGGGAAAGGAAGCCAAGGGAAGGGGAATTAGTGGGCACATAGAGAGGAAAGGAGTAGGGGATGGAGACCTACAGCCCCTCCTCACATTTCCTCTTTCCTGGCCACCAGACAAGGCTTTTCAATATGGCGGCTCCAGTGTCTCCACCAGGTCTATATCTCACTGAGTCTGTTCCATACATCTCGGGGTGTACCGTGATTTTGCAACTGATGTGCCTCAGAGCTATGGCGTAAACCTTAGCGTGCTAATGCCCGGGTACTTACGTGCATCGGCTCCAGCATAGTTGGCAAATAGATTGCTGAGCAGCTTGAGGGAGGACTTTTGGTACAGTCCCACCACCGTCTCGTTGAGTGGGTCCTTGTTCTTCTGTAACCAGCCCAGGATGTTGTAGTCCACGGTGCCCGCATAGTGGATCAGGGAGAAGTGAGCTTCCTGCTTCCCCTTGACATTGCGAGGCTTCTGGAAGTTGTTGGACTTGCCCAGGTGGTTGTCATACAGCTTGGCCTTGAAGGTCATGTCTGTGGCCTTGGGGAACATGCACTCCTCCTCCAGGATGGACATGATGCCCATGGGCTGAGGGTGTCGGGAGAGAATCGCTGAGTAAGCTTCACTCGGTCGAGATATTCTTCTGTGTGTCAGTATTTACTCAGACATGCACATAGGGTATGATGAGACCAGGCTCCGCCCAAGGATAGCAGCTATGTACTGTGTGACACCTGACAAGCTTTCCACAAGTGGGGATTTTTGTTCATGTCAGAGAGACTTTTTTTCCCCAAATCTGAGTTTGTGACTGCTTCTGATGTCTCTATCATACTCCACCACCCAGATCCCTATGATGCTGAGTTTAAAAATAGGTACACT